>NC_056730.1:310558563-310756063 GCF_019279795.1 Protopterus annectens
AGGGACTGTGGTCAGGATGTGTATATCCAGTGTGATTACTCTATGGTCTGGTCTTACCAGTGAGGGATACACTTCTCATCTTGCCATCCAGTACCCATGTTGCTGATTATCACATCCAGTATGCTTACCCCTCTTGTGGGAGTGGTACGTTGTTCCTGGGCATTTTGGTTTATGGATTCTAGGAACTTTTGAACTACAGTGTTGGAGCTAGTATAATGCTCCCAGTCTATGTCTGGGCATTTTCAGTCACACAATATAATGTGGTTTGGAGGGCTTGATATATTCATGTATTCCAACACAGGCCAGGTACAGTTCCTGGTGTTAGGATGGAAGTCTGTAGCAGGCTATAAACTGGGAGGCAGTTTTAGCCACTGTTACTTGACCATGGCTAGTCCATGCTGCTTCTTGTTGTGGTACCAATATGGAGGTGTGGTTATCCTTGACAATTATTGCTAGTCACCCTCCTTTTGTAGCTTGTTCCATGTTTTAAGGCTGTACAGCACAGTATGAGGTGTAACCTGGTAGTGTTAGGGTGCTGTTGTGAGCCTTGACCCAGTTTTCTGTTACAGGACAGATATCAACATTCTCCATACTGGGGGAGTTTAGACTGCATGCATCTTGCTGTTTAGACTTCTGGCATTGGGTAGCATTACATCTAGGTTCTTATCCCTTGTGATACCTATGGAGGTGGGTTTGTGTTTTGAGCCTTACCTATTCAGGGAACACTGTGGGTAACAACAGCCTTTGCCAGTATCCATAAGGCCTGGACTGATAGGTGCACACCACCCCTAGCAGGTGGAGCATCAAGTCATGCTCAGCATGTCATCCCAGGCTGGCACACATTGGATCCCCTTTGACTAACTGCAATACTTCAGCCATTTATTGCAATTGATCATCTCATCGTCATATTGTGGCATCATGCTTGGTGAGGGTAGGATGTTAGTCAGGGTCATCAAGTGTGCATATACTACATGTTGTTACATTGCTTAACACATGGCATTCATGCCTCAGGTGGTGCTGCAGGGCTGCCTCTGCCGGATGCACATACTACACTCCTTGTACATGTTTGTGAGCAGGTTATGTCATTTTAGGCATCCCTGTTATTATATGAGTGGGTCAGAGAGGGGTATCATTCCCAGGGTTCTTACTGAGCCAGTGTATGTGCTATGCATTGCCTCTTTGCCAAGGCCAGGGCATACTGGGCACGCCTCCTTCTACCTACTGGGGCAGGCTGAGGTTGTTCCTCCTCCGAGTCATGCTCTGCCTGTGATGGCTTTGGCAATGGTGGGGGGCTGTTTGGCCCGGCCCTATGCTGGTCCTGCTGCAGCTGTTTTCGCAAGATCATATTATGTAGCATAGCACATACCATGAAAATTTGGGTACATGTAGTTGGTGAGTACTGCAAGGCTCCACCAGATGTGTCCAGACACCGGAACCATGACTTGAGCAGCCCAAACACACGCTCTATTACATTACGTGTTTGTGCGTGTGCCTCATTATGGCTTTCCTGTTCAAGTGTGTGTGCGTTTCTGATGGGTGTCATCAGCCACAGCTCCAGTGCATAACCTGCGTCCCCCACTAGGTGTCCATGTGGGATGTCCCCATTGGCAAACATCTGGTACAGCTGCGTCAAATGCCAGATATGGGAATCATGGTAGCTCCCAGGGCAGCCAGCACACACATTCATTATTATGCCCTGGGCATCACACATGACCTGGCAGTTGATGGAGGCCCTTGTGGTTTATGTAGGCCCTACCCCACTCACCGGCTGGTGCTTTGATGCGTATGTGCGTGCAGTCTATTGCACCCACTACCTCAGGGTATTCCGCTATTTGCTGGAAGAGACGCATATTGCTGGCCAGTACCTCATGGGCATTGGGGAAATATACATGATCACCGACATGTGCTGACATGGCATCCAGGAACTGGTGCAGTAGCCTGGAGGATGATGTCTGTGATATCCCCATCATATCACCAGTTGGTCTCTGGAAGGTACCTGTTGCTAGTATTCTTAGGCCAACACATATCTTGGTTTCCACTGGGATGGGTTCCCTTCTGTTGGTTCTGTGTGTGAGGCATGGCCTGCACAGCTCAACAATTTGCTGCATGAGGTCTCTGTCCACTCTATAGCGCTCTACTATCTCCACCTCATGTAACCCATGGTAGGTGACCCTGGGCCTGTACACTCTTCTCCGTCTCCTCACTGTAGGTTGTCTGGCACCATTTGCATTGTCACCACCCTCAGCAAGTAGCCTATGTCTCCTTATGACAGCTATGGCAGCCCCTAGCATTTCTGCTCTGAGTTCAGCTTTTTCAGTTTTCACTTCTAGTAGCTTACTCCTGTCTTGCAGTGTCTCTTCAGAGAAACATCCTGCACTGCTGTTTGCAGAGTTTTAAGTGCTTGGCTGAGCTACTATTCTGCCTGTGTAATTGCCTGCTTCTAATTGTTTTCACCTGCTAGCTCCAGCAGTATTCCCTGCTAGCTTCCTACTAATTCTGTTGCTTCCTTTTTCCTTTCTGTTTTTTCAGGGGGGAGCAAAGCGCATACCAGCAGAAACACGCTCACAGTGGCTTACACGCACGCACACAGGCTTACACGGTTCAGAATCTGCTTATTCTAGTTAAAACGCGTGCACACCAGCGCAAACAGTCTTACAAGTCTGCCAACAGGCTCCCACATGATCAGTCTGCCTTACACGCGCCCACACTGTCCTACTCGCGCTTCATGGCGTGTACACGTGCGCATGCACACCCAGCAAGAAACTATGGTGTAAGCAACAGTGTACACCTTCCATTTCTTGACTTTCCCATGCTTATCTTGTGGCACTCCTCTTTCCATGATATGTGTCTGACATCTGTCATGTAACACTGACCTCCAATGAACTGCATTTCTTTCTACCATTCCCCCCTGTGATGTCACCTATCTCCTACTCTATTCCTCCCCCTTATGTATCTCTTACACTACTCAGAATGTGCTCATTTGCTATGTGACAGTGGAATTCAGTATCCTAACACTCATTTACATCAGATTGCCTACTAATGCTTAGTTACATGTCTTAGACTCAGCTTCCCCCCTTAGCAACCACTAAACGATGGCCATGTTGTTTTTGGTCTGCTGATCCCTGCATTGTAAATCCATGTATTGCATAAAACCCACATTTGTGGGTTTATAACCTTCATTTTTATGTTTTGTACAGTGCAGCCCATTTGCGCGGGGCTGCGCTGCGTTTAAACATCGGCGAAAAAAATATATATTTATTTCTTATATTTGCATTGGGGTACCTTGCCAATGGCCACATATTTGGCCATTGGCATGCTGCCTGACACATATGCACCCTTTATTTGGAGCTGACATGGCTCCATGTGTTTTTTGAGAAACATACTCAGTTGTCAACTGAGTACATTTCTGCAGCTAAAACGGCTCTTACACGGGCTGCTTTGGGCTTCCTAGATTGCTAATCTACCTCATTTGCATGCCTTTCGGCTGCAAGTGAGGTGATTGGCATATCCACGCCCACTCCGTGTAAGCGACGTTTTAGCTGATCTCTTACACGGGATTTAGGGCTGTTCCTAGATCGTGAAGGCTGCATGGAGTCTTACACTACTCTTAGACTCCGTGCAAGCCTTCGTGAATCCTGCCCATTGTTTTTGCAGGGAGTATGGCCCCCTGCACCCCCTATACCCCTGCTAATTATATATACCAACTCTAAGATCACACTTCAGTGAAGAAATGGCAAATTCCCTGATCCCTGCTGTATTGTGATCTGACAGAAAAAAAGGCAGTAGACTTGATCTGTGAATATTGATCAGTTCTACCAGCTTTTTTTCATTTGACAACTGAAACATTCAACCAATTGATGGTAACCTATGTTTATCTCTGTGTGTGTGTGTATATATATATATATATATATATATATATATATATATATATATATTTATTTTTTTTTAGTTTTAGATTTTATATATATATATATATATATATATATATATATATATATATATATATATATATACACATATATGGATAGATATAGCTATGTATGTACATATAGAAAGACAGATATGTATAGATAGACAGATAGCAGAGCAAATAGCTTAATATTTATTATTATCCATATCATTGCTTTTAATGGTGCCCGTAGATGCTTTTAGTGATTGATCCTATACTGTTGTCTGGTAAGGCAAGAACAGATAAGCAGATTCAATATGGATATTTAAATGCTGTGATGACTGTATCAAACAGTGGAAATACTAAGGTAAAAGGTGCAGCTATACCTTTACAAACCAGAATCATAACCTCTGTTACTGACTTAACCACAGGCACATTGCAGAGACCTGCAGGTAACATAAGAGGTGTATATCAGGTATCAGACATTTACATCCTACAGCACTTCTGAATTGCCTGCTGGCACATGCTACTCAATACAAATGGGTCCCAGTTTTATAGGATGAAATAATCCCATTAATGTGTTGTTTTCCCTCAGTATGTCATCTACTAAGAATCTGTGATGCAATGGATGGTATATACATGGAACGAAGGTGCTACAGATAATACAGGCATGTACCTAAATAGGCAGTCAAACTACTTGGCTAACTGCCAGGTGGTATATGACCACAGAGGCCACATCACAGATGTAGCAGCTGAAATATATGCGGAAATCATACCTATGGCTTCCATTGCAGTGTCATTTACCATGCATTGGAGTCAAATACTCAACCACAGGTCTTTATTAGATGAAGCTAGAGCCATGCCAACTTACATCTATGTGTTCCCCACAGACCACTGCATTGGTGGTTTACAGTCATGCCCAACATCTTGGAAAGAAAATAATAGAAACTGTGTTTAGTGAGCTGAGAATTCATTGTTAATGTCTGGACTGTTCTGTGAGCACACTCCTGTACACTCCTGCAAAGGCTTGCCACATATGTTATAACCTTCTGCATCTTGCACAATATGACGGTAGATAGCCAAATGTTAGTAATAGAATAAGTTGTTTCTTAAATAATAGCAAGAAGTGGAACTAGCTGATTAAATTATGATTGTCACTGTTCTCACTGATTTATATGAAATATTAATTGTACAACAGCAAAATGATATATCTTAAATGTATACGAGCCTAGATTCATTTAAATATAATGCTGAGTTTAGAAAGCAATTTAAATTATTTCAAGACACTATGATATCTCTAGGAAAGGAGCTTCAGGATAAAAAGGTTAAACAGTATCAAAACAATATACATAATTATCAAAAATAATAAATAGTTTAGTTGGCAGCAGTACAAGAAAACATTATGTTTTAATAATGTTGCCAAAAGTTCCAGTTATATTTCAGGTACAAATAAAAAATGTAAAAGAAGCACAAAATATTCTATAATAAAACATCATGATAATTCTGATTTGACAACAGATGAGACACCATTAACCTATGAAACTGATAACAAAAATGAACCTAATCCTTCAGCTTTCGGGGTCTAACGTGATCTTTGTCCCTTTAAAAGGTGTCAACGGGGTGGTAGGAAATACAGATCCTAATTTCAGCTTTGCAACTTTGTTGAAACAGCTAATAAACAAATAAATTCTAGTGACTATACTGTATTATTTAACACCAAATAAACATCAACCACTGAATAAGAGTTTAAACTTTATTACATCTTTTTTTTTGTTCCTGAGCATACCATTTTATCTGATATTAAATCATTTAGTTGCAAGATTAATTTAAAACAGTTTTTCTCCCAAAAACCAAAGTCTGAAATTAGAGATAATCATCTATTCAGGATTATAAAATCTGATATTGCCCCCCCCCCGACCTCCCTTTAGCAAAAGTGTTCTTGCATTTGAAAAAGCAATAATAACACTGTTCTAGAATAGACTCCCCAACCCCATAAAACAAAGCTCATCCATGTCCATATTCAAAAGCACTGTGTATCTATGGATGGGTAAAGAAACTTTACCCCTGGGCTGAACCCTATATTTACCAATGGACAAAGGCAGCTCCTAAATGTTGTATCCATGCACAGGTCCCCTCAAAATATGTAATGAGCCCAACTATTCTCACTAGGGGTAAAATATAATGAATTATCTACCATAGGATAGGTAAGGCCAATCTAACACCAAACATAAGTTAATTCAAACATCGAAAGGGAAATTGTCTAGGCTTAAAATGGTCTGTATATGAACCTATGATAGAATTACATTTTAACAATGATTTTCCTAGGTATAATTTTTATGATAATTTCACTTCTGAAGAACATTCTTCGTTACTTAATCTCAAAAGTCAGAAGGTTGTTGTTATTGTGTCTGCTTACACTACTAATTATTGTTTGCAGCATCTGTACAACTAATAATGGTAACTTTTATCATAAAATGTTGCGAGATTCAATGATTGGTTTCAGAAACCAAACTGATTCATTTTTACATTCAGTCAATGAAGAAGGCATAATTGGTCATAAAACTCGTAATGTTTCTATCCACTGCCTAAGATACATAAAAAAAAATCACCAGGAGCCTCTAGGAAGACATATTGTTTCTGGAGGTTTACTATTAAAACTTGGAAACTGCATCAGTCGATTGGCATATGGTCGACTTGCAGTTTCCAAGTCGGCAGAATGTCGAACCCAAATCAATCAACTAGACTACACCAAATGAGTAGTGTCAGTCGAGCATTTGGGTTCGACATTGTGCAGGGGGATAGTGGTTCAGTGAGGAACAGGGAATTAGCCCATTTCTTCATTGAAGTGCTATCTCGGAGTAGGTATATTTAATGTGCAAGGGGTGTAGGGGTGCAGGAGGTCATAGCTCCCCTTGTAAAACAGTAGCATTAACGTACCATTGACTGTAAAGTCTAATGGTACGTTAATGTTCATAGCAGGAGGTGCGTGACATCACCTCTGCCTATGTTGAATACATCGAACCTTGGTTGTTGATGTATTCATTTTTGGATTGGCTTAGTTTTCGGCATGCTGAATTCTACACTTGGAGTCGACATTTTAAGCAGTCAACCAATGCAGTTTCAGCATGCCAATAGTTCATAGGTTCATCAGTAGGTTCATAGGTAGGTACTAGGCTATCGGCCCTGGGGCCTATATAAGCCTAGCCAAAAAGGTTCCCTGACTTTCACCACCCAAAAAATTATTTTCCTCTGTCAAGCAGTGCACAGAAGTGATCCCCGGGGTGATTTTTCTATTTGCCATCCAGTAGTCAAGATTTTTCTTAAAGAGGGCCAATGAGGAGCTTTGCTTGACATGAATGGGTAGTTTGTTCCAGAGTATGGGAAGTCTCTGGAACAGGACTCTATCCCTTCAGCATGCTCTGTTGATTGTGGTGACAAGGTTTAGGTCCCTGGAGCATGTAGTTCGGAGTAATTGGAATTTCTTTAAGTCTAGGATGTACAACAGCTCTGGGGTTTGACATAGCTTTGTATGTTAGGCAGTGATCACCTCTGAGTAGGCAATATGCGACGGAGTAGAGCTGGAGTATTTTGAGATGGCCTGCGTATGGCATCTGTTTGAGGCCAATAATCCTCTTAGTGAGGTATTTCTGTGGCCTTTCCAATTGTTGTAGGTGTCTTGTGAGATACATGCCAAACAGGGCATTGTACTCTATAATGGGTGCGATGAGGGATGAGTAGAGAGGAACAATGACCTCCTTTTTTCTAGATGAGAACCCTTTTGTGATGAGGTGTGCCACGTAGAAGGATTTCCTGACTACTGTGGTGATGTGGTTATCAAAGGAGAGACTACTGCCCACCTCTGTCCTGAGGTCTCTTATCACACTTTCAGTGTTTAGTGAGCTACCACCTATGTGGTAGTTCATGGGTACCGAGTTTTTCCCAAAGGGGATGACAATGCACTTCTTGGCATTGAGCTTGAGGCCATGACTTTGACACCAAGCATCTGTGTCTGTGAGGTCCTTTTGTAGAATGTCTGCATCATTAGGTGATTCTATTATGGCTCCCAGTTTGCAGTCATCTGCAAACTTTGTTAGCCAAAGTCCTTCTGTGTTGGCCTGCACTTCAGAGAAGTAGATGCTGAATAGGAGAGGACCCAGGACTGAACCCTGTGGTACTCCACTCATCACTAGTCTGAAGTCGGACTTGGAGTCGGCTACTTTTACTGTGTGGGTTATGTCAGTGAGCCAGCTGGCCACCCATCTTGTGACATAGGGATTTATGCCCAGTTTAGTGAGTTTATCTATAATTCTAGAGTAGGGGATAGTATCAAAAGCCTTGCCGTGGCCAAGATAGGCTGTGTGCACTACCTTGCCATAGTTTATGGCTCTAGTGACTGCTTCAAAGAAGTCATTCAGGTTTAGTAGACATGATCTAACATTTACAAACCCAAACTGAGTGGGGTCCAGGGTTTGGAGGTTACCTATGTCTTTGTTTATAAGCTCCAAGATGATATGTTCCATGGCCTTGCAGTCCAGGCTCGTCAGGCTAATGGGGGTGGTAGTTTCCTGGGTCCATGGTGGCAACCCCTTTGTGGAGTGGGATAACTGTCACTGTGCGCCATTCAGTAGGCACATAGCCTGAGGTGAGGCTATGATTGAAAATGTTACTTAGGTGGGGTGCCAGTTCGTTCTGTAGTTTGTGCAATACTCAGCCTGGGATGTTGTCTGGTCCCATGGATGCTGTGTTCTTAGCTTTGGAGAGTGCGGCTTTTACTTGTTTATCCGTGATTACAGGGGCTTTGCATTCTTCTGGTATTAAGATGGGCCCTGTGGAGGGTGAGGGGGGTAAAGTTAGCATTGAACATATCTGCCAGGATGTTGGCAATATCGGTTGGTTCTGTATATTTAGTGGCGTTTCTGGACATGGATCACTTACAGAATTATCTATATTTTTGGTTCAAGTTCTTTGCCAACTTTTGTTTTTTGTTAGTTCAAGACTGAAGGACACCACCCATTGTTTTAATTGACTGAAGATGCCCATTTGGAACCAGACTTTTACATGTGTACCTTAGATATAAAAGCATTGTATACCAGCATCCCTCATTGGGCAGGAAAATATGCTATTAAATACTGACTAAATAAGTCTGATTTGTAAAGTCATGGGTTCATTTACTTTCATTTTTTGCCTTATTGAACATTTCCTAACAATAAATGTGTTACTCCTGTTATTTACAAGTCTGCAGAACAGCTATGCTTACTTATTTATGGGTTTCATAGAATAAATGTTTATTTATGATGATAGTCACAATCTTTTTCTTTATGCTATGTGGTGATATTCCATGTATGTTTGCTGGCTTATTTGGACAGCTGATTCTATAGATTTAGGTTGTTTCATCTTATATTTAAGCCAAAATAATTGGGAGTTTGAATTTAGTGTAAATTATCACAGAAATGTGATTTCATTGTTGGATGTTGCCATCACGAAACACAGTGATGATTGTTTGGTTACCAACATGTATCATAAACCTTACAATAAAAATTAATTACTTTTAGCTTCTAGTTGTCATCATCTCCGTATGATAAAAAATATTCCAAAAACACAGATTACTATGACAAAAAATATTTGTTCGACCAATTCTAAATATTTTTGTTCTGAAGAATTGATTACCAGAGTCTAAGGAGGAAGCTATAAGCAGAGGGATATACTGTTTACCAAGTTTTATGCTGATTCTTGTGAGAGATCTAATGTACAATTAATAATGCCAGACAGGGTGTGTGTTATTCTGGAAATAGTGCACACCCAGGGGTGTTCTATTGCCCAGTGCTGCAGGTGTGTCTACAGTCTTAAGGAAATCATGCTTTGATGCACAATTTATAAGCAAGGGTATGGTATCCAGATCCATGAAAGTCATCTTTCCATGGTACTTGGCCATTACCAATCATTGAGTAGAATGCTGCCTTTAGAATATACCTAATCAGTAACTTGCAAGAATTGGAATGGCGACAAACATTCCTGACAAAAAGACTACAGGTCATAAACAACTTGTCCTACACAGATTGTCTCACAGCACTGTCCCTGTACTCTGTCTCCTGCAGACATTTGAGGGGTGATCTATGCCTGGACTGCAAGTCATCCTCAGGTCTCACTCTGATGGACCTTCTCCATATTCACAAGACAAATAGCATCAGAATTACCCAATCTAAGGACCTAAACCTTACCTGTGACATAAATAGGACATGTTGGATGCACAGGTATGTATCTCAGTGATGACCGCTTCTCTGGAACAGGCTTCCCATCTGTGTGATGCAGAGTTCTTTCCTAACACAGATCAAGTGTAACCCGGAACAGTGAATGAGGAATTGGAAATTCACTCTAGTCTGGCACCTATGTCTCTAATGGACAGAAGCAACATGTAAATGCTTAACAACCCAAACCTGCATATACCCCTTAAAATAATCTTAGGGTAAAAAAAATTGTCAGAGATATTTGGGTTGCATGGTTAGTCTTAATAAGGCTCCTATGGTTGTTAGCCTGTTTTCCACCTATGAACCTATACTTCTCTGAACCTTCTTTAACACGATGATGTCTTCCATGTATAATTATTTTCATTGTTATTTTTGCTCCTTATAAATCAAGTGCTGAAGAAGAAGCTGTTTAGTTGTGAAACCCATATATTGTTTTTGCTGCTCTATCCACACTGGAGTATTTCTAATGAACTACTGAACACCAGTTAATGAGCACTTATATTGTTCTGTTTTATTTTCCTTTGGTTGCTACTGTGATGGGTTTTGTTGATGAACCTGGAAACCTGGCCAGAGAACAGTGTGATGGAGTCCAAGGTTGAGCCAATACTTCTACCCTAGTCCTACAACAAGATACACAGGAGAGTCACTAACTACAAACACATCAGAGTTAGGATGTCATAGTTGTTCAGGTTTTTGGATGAAGGTACATCAGGACACCAGAAAGCAAAATCCTTCCCATATTTCTGTAAGTAAATAAAAGTGTAATAACGTATGTGATACAGCTGCATAGGGCAACATGTAAAGAAGGGGAGTTGTTAGCAGGAAATCAGACTATAGTGTCATCATTTCCCAAGCTACAGTCATGGTGTAGGCTGAAACAGGACCCATGACGCAGTGGTAAGGATTTCAATGTCTCCAGATAAGGCAATAAGTCATAGGCCTCCATCTTGACCCCCCCACAATAGGTAGATGTTCCTGCCTGATTTGACCACCCCTATCATGTGCATGTTCTGGTGCAATAAACATCTGTGCTGACATTGCACGTACACTTACACCATGTGTTTTAGATTATCAAGGCAAGTGCATAGCAACACATCTTGCCAGCTGTGGAGAGGCTATACCAAGAGTAACCACTCATGTACACAGTGAATACACTGGTGTCTGTGTGTGTGTGTGTGTGTGTGTGTGTGTGTGTGTCTGAGCCAACAAAGGCATATTTGATAAATGGCATGACTGTGCAACCATCCAGGTCTGGTAAGAATAAACTTGAGAATGATGTAACTGGGCAGGAATGGACATCTGCCACATGAAGTTATGCAGTGACGGGGTGTTGTCTTACCCCTCTTCACACGGCCTGATTAGGCCATTAGCACATCACTGTAATTATTGTATTATGGCACTGTCCACAGTAGAGCAACTGTAGTACTATTACACTGACTAGATTAAACACCCTGGTGTGCTTCATATTGGCCCACAAATCAGCTGCATAAGCCACACACTCTATGGTGTGGCCCATGGCATGCATACAACCTGCAGTAAAAGACTGTGCTTATAGGCTGCACTGCAGTAGCTCTTTCTGATGGTACAGGGATGCACTGCATCCACATACCTGAACTATGCTATCTTATATGAGGTGTTCAGTTATGTGGCATTACAGAAGGTCCCCCTCAGGTCGCTAAGATATCTGTAAATCATCTATCCACCTGCCAGCTCCATCAGACTGAGATGCACCCTTACTGTGTGATAGAAACAGTGCAATGAAGGTGCTTCTTATAGAAACCACATGTGCTGGGCTCCCAACAGGTCTGCCAGTGTCATATTTAGAGGGTTTCTTGAGGTGCCCAATAGGGGAACTCATACAGGCTCTTCCCTAGCCTGTTTCATGTGACCAACTGACTCAGCATTTCTGGAAGACGGTGTACAGATAGTAGATACAGCAGAGTAAGCTGTCACCCATCTATGTCTCTCTGAGGCTTTAGCTATGCCCATGTTAGCAGTTGAATCAGGGGCACTGCTGGCATGACCTCTAATACAATAAACATTTCAGTGTCCATATATCCACTCCCCAGTATGCAGAGGTATGTTGTAAACAATGCATATGTATCTGTCAGGCAGACAGCCTCCGTAGGACAGCTGAATGGCTGGTGGTGGCCTGGGTGTATGTTACCCCACTGGCATCACCTATGGATAGATAATGGGCCATTAGTGCAGTTCATGAGTACGACCATATGGGTGGGAGGATGACATAATGGTTAAGGTGTTTACCTTAAAGAGACAAGGTGCAGGGTTTGATTCTCACATGGGGTAACTGGCTAGGCTTCAAATGGCCCAAAAGGGCAGCTAGCCTAGTACGAATCTATGAATCTATGAATCTAAACCATATCCTGTCTTTATAACATGGTTGGGAAATGCCTTACTTGAGATGCTTCTACCATCAGACTACCCCATTGCCTAAGATGAGTAACTGTGAGACAAATGCCAGGAGTAGCTTATCTTCATTTTTCAGGAGTATATCTGGTTGGATGCATCTGCTGTTCACATGTTATGTAACAGAGTAGCCCTATTCTTGGTATGCAGCCTAATAACTCTGACCTTCAAACAGAATTTCTTCATTACCCTCCCTTGGTTATCCACTGCATTTACATCATTTACAATCTTAGCCCAGCATTTCTGCTCTATCATGGTTCACCCATGACCATGAAAAAAAAACGCCCCATCCTTCCAGAAATGTATTCAGAAACACCTGTGAATCCTGCATAGTAAAATTTGCCTTCCATTTTTGCAAAAGCCATTGCAAAATGAAGCACTCATACATGGCTGAACATTACACAAGACAGTAACAAATTCAAGTTTAAGTTACAGGAATGCACATTTTACAGTCAGACTTCTATATGGTACTGAGTTCTTATTAAAGGCTTATGAGATGCATGGGTGTTTGTATATCACAATGATGCTAAGATGAGCAATGTACAATCCAATGTAGATGTGGAGCAATAGGCAAATTAATCTGGGGAGCATGCATAGACAAGCATAGGGTATCAATATTTTTATGAATCTCATTATATTTACAATGTGCAATGATAGTTCATGTTTGATGGTGGCAGAGTACATATAGGTAGCAGGATGGCTTGCACAGGCACAAGGCAGTGTCCAGTTGTGCATTGCTAGATGCTGAAAGGCAGCCTGCCAGTGTCCTTTCACCCACTTTAGTATGATTCCTAGGTAGGCCACCCAATAAGAACACAGACAAAAGACATATGCTCTGCTATCATGTAGCACTGCTCAAACAGGAAGCTCAACGTGCACCAATTCAGAATGGACCAGGAAGTATACCTGTTTATACTTGGTGCATTTTAATACATGGCATTTTATTCAGAGTAGACTCTTTGTCTGACATGCTGTCATGGGCTAAAATATGGGTAGATATAGTTAGCGCAGCAACTGATGGCCATATAGGCATACCTCATATGGGTAGATACAGTGAGTGCAGCAACTGATGGCCATATAGGCAAACCTCACAATAGTCAACAGTGCAGACACACATGGTGTGACACCCATGCCCTGGCCTAGCAATCAAGGAGCCTCAATCCTCACCACTAACACCAGAGGAGGCATCTCATATATGAGGAAAGGATAAAAATACACACAATAAAGTGCAATTTCCCTTAAGAGCACACAGAGATCACAGTCAGTCTAAGGCGGGTCACTCCCTTGCTCTCTAGGTCCCCAATAAGACTCCCCACTGGCATACCTATAGGGTCCAGATCTCAGCTTAGTGGGTAAGTTAAAACCTCTAGCACCATCTCTGTCCAACCAGTGCTTCATGTCCCTGCTCAAGTAGCACACACACACACACACACACACACACACACACACACACACACACACACACATGCACTTTGAGAAGAGAGTTTATACAACCACATGGAAACTTCTGGGGAAGGCTGGCACAGGTTCTCCAGCTGTGCCTTTTTTTCCAGACTATATGGTAATATCCTGCCACCACCCCGCTAATATTTATCAGCTACTCAAAGGCCCTTTAAAGGGTGTCCAATTATTACTGTGCAATATTATCATACAATTGGCAGTTGTGACTAAACAGTCAAGGCTTATTTAGAGTGACTTGGACAGTAAACTCTATAAATATGCAATGTATCTCTACACAAAACAGCCACAGTTAAAAGGGTTAAAAATATTTAATAATAAATAATTAAAAACACAAGACAATACTTTCTACTAAACAGTGCTAGTCAAGAGTTCAGAGATCACACAGAAATACTTAAAATAAATCAGTAGTACAGTTCTGACATCACAGAACAGCACTTAGTCTAATCTTTCTAGTTCCTAGCTATTTCTAAAAGAAAACACAAGTCTAAGATAACTTACATATGAGCAAGACAGTGCTGTAAGTTGGATGATCAAGACAAAAATGCTTAATGCCTTCTGATTCTCTCTGTTTAAATTGCTATTGCAGTCCTGATTCCCATTACATAATTTTTTTACACTTTCCTGGTGTTCCCAAGTTGACAGAAACTGCATTTACATTATTTTACACCTAGGCAGAAACCAGAGCAATGAAGGACATTTATGCATGCTAATTCTGGTCATTATCTTTAACCTTAAAACAATAGGCAGGGAGCTTTCATTTAGCCCCGGCTGGAGCCAAATTATAAACATCAAAGACAGTCATGAAATGCTTGACTTAGCTTTCTTACAGTAGAGGGCAATGTTGCTACATTTTTTTTTGAATTTCAACATTTCACAGCATATTCTTTCATTTAAGAAAACAAGTCTGTAGTTCAACATTCATATTTACAAATGATAGAATTATCTGCACAATTCTATTTGGCTAGGCTGGCAGCCTTCACACATGGTCTGACTTGCAATGCAGAGAGCCAGAAAGCCTGACAGCCCTACTCTACCACGAGTGCACATCCTTACTGCACCCTGAGGTCATTATGGTTTGCATAAAACAGCACCGAGATGTTTGGCTCTTGCTGTGTACTCATATACTGCTGCTGTTCTTTGCACAGTAGATAATTTTCTTGGGTGGCGAAAGCCAGGGTACCTTTTTGGCTAGGCTTGTATAGGCCCTAGGGCCAATATCCTAGTACCTACCTATGAACCTATGAACCTATGTAGGGCAGTGACACAAGGAATAGAAGATCCATCTACAGTGAGCGATAAGAACAACTAGCACATTTATGTACATTTATGTACACTGCTGAGGTAACAGAGCTGGTTGCTAGAGGCCATACTGCATTACTGTGAGCATGGAGCTGTGATAGCAGAGACACATGACTTGGGAGACACTGTGTTGTATGGTAATGATGTCATTTGGGCAGCTGTTGTGTTGCCATATCATGGGATGGTGCTGAATGGATGGCATGGAGGGCACAGCTTTTACAGTGCATGTTACATGTATCTCATCACTGCAGTGACCATCACTATACGAATTATATATTTAAAATACACATTCCAAAAGCCTGTGTCAGTGCTCAGCCATAAAACATTGATAGGTGGCAACCTGCAAGTTAACATTGTTTCTGTACTAATATACCATTTCTGCTATGCAGCAGTTGTGCATAAGCTGGTAACACTGTGTACCTATAGTGTAGCATTGTACTGCTGTTGAATATGATCTTCTCATGTAAATGTGGTGCTGCACCAGGGCCCCAGAGACCAGCATACCTGCAACAGGATATCCAGGATACCATTCAGGTGGGTGTGCACCAGACTGTCTGCTTAGATCTACAAGAGATTGGGCCAGTTGAAGGAGTTCCTGGTGGGCTCATACATGGGCATGAATTAGATACAAAGACTGTCATGAGGGAAATGCGGTGCAATACATGGCACTCACCTGATGGCATGGGGAGTACTAACACAGGAAGGTGGCAAGTCTATACTGCATTCAAGGGACCATAACATCAGAGCAATATTGTAATGGACCCATTTACATCCTATGTCTGATATATAAAATCTCAAGGAGGTTGGGTGTCTGTAGACTCTCTGCATGGAAGTATAGCCAATATCCAGCTACATGTTTCCAGATATGTGACCCCCCCCCGGAAGCACCTCCACTAGGGTTATAGACAACAGCTATTGGTGGCTTTACTAACCATGCAGCCTGGTGCTGCATGTGTGCAACCACCACAGTAGACAAAAGATTCCTGGATAGCATCAGGCAGGCCAAGAAGTGACTTATTCTTAATATATTGTAATAAGTGAACAGAGTGTATATTGGTTTGTTTTCCAGGGTGGGGTACATGATGAATGTGGAATTCTGTAAGTATGTTTTTATGATGAGAGAATATAACAGTGTTCTTAAACTTGCTGGAGTCCTATTTCTTCCTTATTTACTTGTCAACTCATGTATAGCAGGGTGGTTCTGATATGACCATGTGTATGTACACTTCAGGGTGTGTTGATATAAGTTAGCTAGCAAGTAAGGCCTTGGTTGTGTTAAAGTGCCATGTTATCTATATCTTACAATCTTGTCTGTTGAGAATGTGTGTGGCATCTGTGTACTGTCACATAATGTTTGTGTTTAGGGAATGCTGTATCATTGTACTACACTACAGGTATCATAAATGGCTGTTTCACAGTTCTTGTATTTCAGTGGTGCTCTGCTCCCCATGGTGGTCTGTTCTGTGCACGGCATATATATTCCCACTTGGTCTATTTTCTGAAGTAAATCCCCCATATACAGTATAATGCACTAGGTTTAGCAATCCTACAGATACACAGACATTCAGACTCACATATATACACATACATATATATATATATATATATATATATATATATATATATATATATATATATGTGTGTGTGTGTATACACTAACCCCCCTCACCACATGGTGATGCATTTTGTGAATGGCATACATCTTTCCACTGTGTATATTTTCAGAGGTAAATCACACATATAAGGTATAATGCTCTAGGTTTTTAGTCCCATGGATACACAAACATGCACACATACATATAAGTATACACACATGCTTGTGTGTATACTTGTAAGTGTGTATCTGTGTGTGCATGTGTGCATGTGTGTATGTGCATGAGTGTGTGTGTGTGTGTGTGTGTGTGTGTGTGTGTGTGTGTGTGTGTGTGTGTGTGTGTGTGTGTGTGTGTTTGTGTGTGTGCACGTGTGTGCATGTGTGCGTGTGTGTGTGTGTGTGTGTGTGTGTGTGTGTATGTGTGTGTGAGATTTGATAATGAAGAAAATTAAAGAAATAATGAGCACACTATTACCAGCCTCTCACACAAGTTACCGTAACCTTGTATGTACACTTTATGATTTATTTTTGAAACGTAATGATTTATTGCTATTTTTTACCATTACCTGGAAAAGTTATTTAACTGTTTCTTGATGTAGTATGTACATAGTTAAATCATCATCATCTTCTTTCGGCTGTTCCCGCTACGGGTCGCCACAGCGGATCTCTGTTTCCATTTTTTCCTGTCCTCTGCATCATGCTCTTTCACACCAACTGCCTGCATGTCCTCTCTCACCACATCCATAAACCTCATCTTAGGCCTTTCACTTTTCCTCTTACCTGGCAGCTCCATCCTTAGCATCCTTTTCCCAATATACCCAGCATCCCTCCTCAGCACATGTCCAAACCAATGCAATCTCTCCTCTCTTGCTTTGTCTCCAAACTGTCCAACCTGAGCTGACCCTCTAATATACTGATTCCTAATCCTGTCCATCCTAGACACATCCAGTGCAAATCTTAACATCTTTAACTCTGCCACATCCAACTCTGACTCCTGCCTTTTCGACAATGCTACCGTCTCCAACCCATATAACATAGCTGGTCTCACTACCCTCTTGTAGACCTTCCCATTCACTCTTATTGGTACCCGTCTGTCACAAATCACTCCTGACACTTTTCTCCACCCATTCCACCCTGCCTGTACTCTCTTCTTAACCTCTCTTCCACACTCACCATTACACTGAACTGTTGATCCCAAGTACTTAAACTCATCCACCTTTACAAACTTTACTTCCTGCATCCTCACCATTCCTCTACCCTCCCTCTCATTTACACACATATATTCTGTTTTAGCCCTGCTGACCTTCATTCCTCTCCTCTCTAAAGCATATCTCTACCTCTCCAGGGTCTCCTCAACCTGGTCCCTACTGTTACTACATATCACAATGTAATCTGCAAACATCATAGTTCACGGGGCCTCCTGTCTAATCTCATCTGTCAACCTGTCCATCATCACTGCAAATAAGAAAGGGCTCAGAGCTGATCATTGATGTAATCCCACCTCCACCTTAAATGTATCTGTCACTCCCACCGCAGTCCTCACCAATGTCACACTACCCTTGTACATATCCTGTACCACTCTTTCATACTTCTCTGCCACTCCCGACTTCCTCATACAATACCACAACTCCTCTCTAGGCACCCTGTCATATGCTTTCTCTAAGTCCACAAAAACACAATGCAACTCCTTCTGACCTTCTCTGTATTTCTCCAACAGCACTCTCAGAGCAAATATTGCATCGGTAGTGCTCTTTCCTGGCACAAAACCATACTGCTGATCACTAATCATCACCTCCCTTCTTAACCTAGCTTCCACTACTCTTTCCCATAACTTCAAGCTGTGACTGATCAATTTTATCCCTCTGTAGTTACTACAGCTCTGCACATCACCCTTATTCTTAAAGATAGGTACCAAAACACTTTTTCTCCACTCTGCAGGCATCCTCTGACTTTCCAAAATTTCATTAAACAATCTGGTTAAAAATTCCACTGCCATTTCTCCTAAGCACCTCCATGCTTCCACTGGTATGTCATCTGAGCCAACAGCCTTTCCATTCTTCATCCGCTTCATAGCTGTCCTTACTTCCTCCTTGCTAATCTGCTTCACTTCCTGATTCACTATCCCCACATCATCCAACCTTCTCTCTCTCTCATTCTCTTCATTCATCAGCCCTTCAAAGTAATCTTTCCATCTACTCAACACACTCTCCTCACTTGTGAGTATGTTTCCCTCACTGTCCTTTATCACCCTTACCTGCTACACATCTTTCCCAGCTCTGTCCCTCTGTCTAGCCAATTGGTACAGGTCCTTTTCTCCCTCTTTAGTGTCCAGTCTCTCATACAACTCTCTATATGCCTTATCCTTAGCCTTCACCACCTCTCTCTTTGCCATGCGCCTCATCCCCTTATACTCATGTCTACTTTCTTCATCTCTTTGACAATCCCACTTCTTCATCGCCAGCCTCTCCCTCTGTATACTCTCCTGTACTTCCTCATTCCACCACCATGTCTCCTTGTCCTCCTTCCTCTGTCCAGATGTCACACAAAGCACCTTCCTAGCAGTTTCCTTTACTAGCTCTGCTGTAGTTACCCAGCTAATCGGTAACTCTTCATTGCCTCCCAGTGCCTGTCTTAACTCCTCCCTGAACGCCACCTCACAATCACCCTTTTTTAACTTCCACCATTTAATCCTTGGCACTGCTTTCACACTCCTCCTCCGCTTCTTGAATACCAACATCATCCTACAGACCACCATTCTATGCTGCTTAATTACACTTTCTGCAGTCACCACTTTACAGTCTCTAATCTCCTTCAGACTGGCCCTCCTACATAGGATATAATCCACTTGTGTGCATCTTCCTCCACTCTTGTACGTCAGCCTATGCTCCTCCCTCTTCTTAAAATATGTATTCACCACAGCCATATCCATCCTTTTCGCAAAATCCACAATCATCTGACCTTCTGCATTCCTCTCCTTAACACCATACCTACACATCACTTCCTCATCCCCTCTGTTCACTTCACCAACATGCCCATTGAAGTCCAATCCAATCACTAGTCTCTCACCCTTGGGTACACTCACCACCACTTCATCCAACTCACTCCAAAATTTTTCTTTCTCATACATCGCACACCCAACTTGTGGAGCATATGCACTAACAACATTCATCATTACACCATCAATTTCAAGCTTCATAAACATCACTCTATCAGACACTCTCTTTAAAACTCTGTGATATTAATTTGATTTTTACACACACACACACACACACACACACACACACACACACACACACACACACACTCGTGTGCACAAATTAACTGTAGACAAAATAGAATGAATCCTAACTCCACTTCTCCTACGACGTGTCTTTGGGGTATTTGAACAAATCTGAACACTTAGATAAACCCACACAGAGACAAATAAGGCATACAGTCTCTTATACAAAAGGAAATACAACCAAAATCCACCCAGAGTAGCAAGCACTGTTAGTTGGTAATGATATTTATTGCTATGACTGTCCCACCCATTCTACCCAGATCACCAAAATTAGTCATGTTTTGTGTAAAGTGCTGATGTCTGACTGAAATGGAAATGAAAGAAATTAGATCCAAAAATGCAACTCTTAAATACACTGCACCAAAATACTGTGGCATTAGTTCTGCAAAGCAGTCACTGCCCATATCTGGTTGCCTGCCATGAATTTAAAAAAAGAAAGACAGAAAGAAGCAGAAACTTACCACACAATACCACTGTCTGCTGAAACTCGTTTTCAGTGTAACCATCTGCTCCAGTTTACCAGTTAATATTCATAGTCTTTTAACTTCTTGCCATCCCTTCAATCAGAAAGGACATGGGATGGCAAGGAGCAGAAGGTCTGCAAATTGGTCAGGTTAAAGCAACTCTCACATAAGATGCTGCAGTTGTAGCTGTATTAAGCAGGACTGAGAGATCAATTCATTATTTCCCCATTATTTGAAGTATAGAAAAGCTGCTGCCACATTTATTTACCTTAATACGTAAACACATGTAGAAAAGGTGACATTAGCAAAAAGGTACTTGGCAGCAAGCTAGTTCACCTGTAAGTAATCTGGCTATGAACTTCCATATGTGAATTTATAAGGGTCAATAAAAAGTGTAGTAGAGAAAATGACTTTCAAATACTTCCAAAGATGTTTTCACTTTGGTTACAAATTAAAGTCTAAGGAAATCTCGAACTATTATTACACTATGGTGAGACACATTTTTGGCAAATTTTGAAATGTAGGATCATACATGAATTTATTTTAATAAGATTTAATACTTAGGCTGAAGATGACCCAGGGCAGTTATTGTTGTCCATAGGAAATAAACATTTTCAGGCAAAGTTGGTTTATCTTAATATGGTGTTCCCTTAAATACAGATATATTCCCTCAAGTCTTCTAGTTTTCTATTATAACTTTACAAGTGTAGGTAATGCGTTGTTTCCTATCCATCTACCTGGTGGTATAGACATTCTGTCCACTATTATCATTATGAAAGGGCATGCATAAATACAACAGATGTAGAATATGCTAGAATGTTGACAGTACTAGGCTAGCTATACTTGTGTGCCATTTTAAGCAAAGTAA
Organism: Protopterus annectens; assembly: GCF_019279795.1. NCBI lineage: Eukaryota > Metazoa > Chordata > Ceratodontiformes > Protopteridae > Protopterus > Protopterus annectens. The sequence continues at coordinate 310,580,091 of NC_056730.1, forward strand.
GTTTCCCTTTTGTTGCTCGAATTAACCTATCCCATTGGGTTAGAGATTGGCCTTATCTATTCCATGGTTGATAATTATATATTACCCTTAATGAGAATAACTGGGATCATTACAGATAATTTGAGGGAACCCATGCACGAGATGCAACATTTAGGAACTGCTTCTATTAGTAGTTCAGGGGCAGTCCTGGCATAAATGTTCTGTTTACCATCCATAGATCCAAGTATTTCTGATGCCACTAGACTTGTTGATGTGCAGTATATCCATTAATACTGGGTCAGAAGATGCCTTGTCTGCCAGACAAAGGTCACCTCTTAGCAGTCTGTAGGATACTGAGTATAGTGACAGGGCTTTGAGTCCATCCATGTAGGACATGTTGCTTAGGTCTTGTATCCGTCTAGTAAGGTATCTCATTGGGCATTCCAGTTCTTGCATGTATCATAGGATCATTGGAGTTTGCTAGGCTAATAGCCCTAGGGCCCTTACAACCCTAGCTAAGTGCAATCCTTGTTCCCTACAGGGCCTAAGATATGGTTTATGTTTACAGGTCAATCTAAATCAGCAACTACTGCCTCTATCCAAGAGACACACAGGTGGGACACCTGGGATGAATTTGTGGTTTCCCATCCAGTCATCCAAGTTACGGGTTAAATAGGGTCAATGAGTGGCTCTGTTTAACTTGAACTGCAAGTGTATTCCAGATGAGAGGTAACCTCTGTGAGGCATATCTGTCTCTCCAGCATGGCTTGTTGATGTCACAGGCCAGGTTAAGGTCCCTAGAGTGAGTGATTTGTGTACCATTTCACTTATGAACATGCAGCATTTTCATTAAGGCAGGATCAGAGGTTGTTCTTTATACAAAGAACAGGACACTTCTGAGTAGTCTATATGATACAGAGTACAGTGACAGTGATTTCAGTCTGTCTGCATGTGCTGAAGACCCTGAGTTTTCTTTGTGAGAAACCTATGAGGTCTTTCCATTTGCTGCAGGTGCCTGGTAAGGTACATACCAATTGGAGCATTGTACTCTATTAATGGTCTGATGAGGGAATTGTATGGGGGGGTTATAACCTCTTTAGTTCTGGAAGCTATGCCCTTACTTATGAGGTGAGCAATGTACAAGGCCTTCTAACCACTGTGGACGCGTGATCAAAGCTAATGTTGCTGTCAACCTGTGTGCCCAAATCTTTTATCACTGATTTAGAGCTGAGGGTATTGTTATTAATACGATAATTTGTAGAGACATTACCCTTGTAAAGGGGATGATAATGCATTTTTTTGCACTGAGTTTAAATCCTTGACTTTGCCGCCAGTCATTGGTTTGCTTAAGTCCTTCTTGTAGAATGCTGACATCATTTGGGGACTCAATGACTGCACCCAATTTGCAGTCATCAGCAAACTTTGCCAGCGACAGACCCTTTGTTTTTACCTGTAGTTCTGTAAAGTAGATTCCAAACACTAGGGGCCCTAGCACTGATTGCTGTGGAACATCACTGATAACGGGTTTGCTGGTGGAGGTGAAATCCCCTATTTTGACTGTATGTGTTCTGTTGGTAAGCCAGTTTGCAACCCACCTGACAATATATGGGCTGATCCCCAGCTGGGTTAGTTGTTTAATGATACCAGTGTGGAGGATTGTGTTGAAGGCCTTGGCTAAGTCTAGGTAGGCCATATACACAGATTTACCTTCCTCCAGGCCTCTGGTGACTTTCTCGAAAAAGTCCACCAGGTTCAACAGGCATGATCTCCCTTCAACAAAACCAAACTGGGTCAGGTCAAGCATTTGCAGATCTCCTATAACTTTATTGATAAGGTCTATGATGATTCTCTCCATGGCCTTACAGATAAGGTTGGTTAGGCTTATGGGTATATAGTTCCCAGGGTCAGTGAATGCACTCCCTTTGTGCAAGGGGATGATGGTAATTGTTTTCCATTCAGCAGTGGCAAAAACAGTGCTTAGGCTGTGGTTAAAAAGAGTACTCAATGGTGTTGCTAACTCCTGTTTTAAACCATTTAGAATACAGCCTGGGATATTATTAGATCCACAGAGGCTGTGTTTTTGGCCTTGGAGAGAGCAGTTAAGACATGCTCTTTAGAGATACTAGGTGGAAAACAGGTAGTATGAATGTTCTGAGGTATATGTAGTGAGGACAGGGGGAGAAATTTTCATGGAACCTGTATGCTAGCAGGTTGGTTATTTCTATGGGTTCCATATATGTTGTACCATTTATCACAAGTTCAACGCAAATCTGGGATTTTCATTTAAGATTTTGGATGTAGCTAAAGAATGCCTTTTGGTTATCCTTAGCTAGGTATGCTGATTTTGATTCATAGTTTTCTTTAGAGACTTTACAAGATGTCGTGTTTGCTTGTTCAAGCTGAAAAGGATGTGCTTCCAATTCTGAGACCATTCCTTCATGTTCTTAGGCAGCAACGTCTTCCTCATATTGCATAACCAGTTTATGGCAGATGTCCACCAGGCAGGCTTGTTTTTTTATCTAGATGATCTTGATTTGGTCCTATCAGGTACAGCTGAGTCAATACAGATGTATAGATGATTATAGAGAGCATTGGTGCATATCCCAGTGTAGGTGTCCTTGCCGTCAGAGGGGACAGGAGCATTGAAGATATTAATGCCATCTCTTAAGAGGCTGTAGTTGGCTTTAGAGAAGTTTTTAATTTTAATTTCTCCTGCAGGTGTCTGATGTAATTGTTACTTTGAACAAGACTGATTTATGATCAGACTTCACCAGGGAGGGATACACACTTGTGATGGTACACCGATCTCCCTTGTTGGTGAGTATCAGATCAAGAATATTTGGGCCCTTTGTGGAGGTGCCATGTATCTGTTCCAAGGCAGTGGAGTTAACAAAGTCCAAGAACATTTGGGAGAGAGTGTTAGTACATGTATAATTAACTCACTCTATGAACAGATAGTTAAAGTCACCCATAACCAGAGTGTTTGGTTGTATTTTGAGTGACTCAAGTAGATCCAAGTAGGCCATGTGGATATCATGGTCCATGAAGGGGGAACCTATAGCTGACAGTAACCTGGAGGGAGTCTTTCCTACATTTATTTGCACTTGGAGTAGCTCTAGGGAATTGTTTTGGTTAACCAATCCAGTGGTGTATTTATCTTTGATGAATATTGATACTCCTCCTCCTTTAGTTCTCATGTGTTCATTTTGCAGTCTGAGCATGTGGAAGGCATTATAACCCAGCATGGCTGGGGTGCTCTCTATGGCCCTGAACCAGGTCTCTATGACTGCACAAATGTCTGCATCTTCCAAAGTAAGGACTGCTTCCAATGAGTGCAGTTTCAGATTTAGATCCTAGCATTTAGCAGCACAACCTTGAGGTTGTTTTTCATGGATATTTTTATGTCAGGAATTTTGTTCTTGTGACATTGCCTAAAAAAGGCACTATGGTGGAGGCAAGTGCCTTAGCCAGTATCCAAGAACCAAGTGGTGACAGATGAAGACCATCTCTGGAAAAGCATTGTGGTCTATCAACCATATCATCCCATGCTGGCAGATTCTTGATCCCCTTAGAATGATACCAGAAACTAAGCCAATTGTTGACGTCAATCATTTTTTGTCTGTATTGTAGCATCATTCTGGGTGAAAGTAGCATGCTACTTAAGGCTAGGGATGTACCCACTTGGAACACATATTCAGAGAGTTCAGTCATGTCTGTCTTCACATAGTCCAAAGAAGTATGTCTCAAGTCATTCACACCAACATGGAGTATGATAGAGTTATAACAGTATATATTGTTGAAACACTCAAGTGCATGTGTGATGTCTGATGTGGCGGATCCTGGCACCTGACAGACAGCTGACCGTGACTTTCTTCTTATCCATCCTGGTGAATGGGACAGCTGTGTGTCTCACACTGGACTCACCTATGATCAAAACATTAGATTTTGTGTTTTGGCTTAGGAGCTTGCTTGTTAAAACACTGGTCCTTGTGTTCTTATGTGTACTGTGTTCAGCTGGTAGTGTATTAAGTCAAGCATGCTTATGTTTGAGAAGTCTATGATCTTTAGGCAGGCATCTGATGAGTACCTCCAGATATGTGGGTTTAAGTGTAGTGGGTGTGGTTGGTGTAGTGGTTCAGTGTGTGAACTGACAACCTGCTTAGTATCTAATATGCTGATTTGTGAGCAGCACAGAGAGAATAGATTCTAGATTCTTAATATAGATGCAACTCACACATATTGAATTTGTGTGAACTAGAAGTAATGGGCTGTCAGTGTACATTAGGCAATTGCAACAGTGCCTCAGGATGCCCATGTCGACCAGGCTGGCTGGAGAAATGGTGGGAAATTGTCCATCCATTATAGTAAGTATAGTACTGTGATCAGTAATGGAGAGAGGACTAGAAGGACCAGGTATAGCTGAGGGACTTGTAAAATGTTCTAAACTGCAAGATGCTTGGTGCGTGAGACTTGTGTAGGTACCTCAGATGCTCAGCTGAGTGTCTGTCCAGGCTGTGAAGCACAACAGCAAGAAACCTCAGATGAAACACAAGCTAAGGGAAAATATATCTATCTGGAACTTTGTGTTTAACTGCCAAAGGTAACCCCCACTGCACAGTTGTGCATGGTAGTGCCCAATGGTGTACACCGAGCAAACACAGGCAATAATAGCAATGAAATTAACCTGATTCAAAACACTCTAACCAATGATAGTGCACAAGACTAGGTCCTGGGTCAACAATCACCACTCAGATGGGTCATTAGCTACACTCTTCTCTCACAAGGGTTCAGGGAAAGCCCTCTTTTGTGGAGGAAAATCTGGTCAAATACATGCCAAGGGGGCATTATATTCAATGATTGGCCTAATGAAGGCAGAGTAAAGGTGGGGTAATGACATCCTTAGATCTAGACACAGTTCAATTATTTATAAGCTGTGCAATTTAGAATGGCTTTCTTACAACAATGGACAGAAATTGGTCAAATTTTTGCTGACTGTCCACATAAATTCCCAAATCACAGGCAACTATGGAGGTCAACTCTTAGCAGCATACTGTCAGTTTGGTAGTTGCCTGGGTTAGATGACTTCCCAAAGGATACAATGATGCAATTTGGCACTATTCTGTCAAATAGGGTCTAAAATTAAAGGTAGGGCTTTTGTTATAAGATCACAAAAGGGAACTGTTTTCTTTTTGTAATCTTTTTTCCTTTTTATTTTTGATTTCAGTAGTGTGTTTTTGATATGACACCTTCAATCAACTTTGTTTCAATTTTTGTGTATTCCAGTACCACACCATAAAGACATATAAATATATACGGACATAACATATAAGTATATGTATGTGTATATGTATGTATATATATATATATATATATATATATGTGTGTGTGTGTGTGTGTGTGTGTGTGTGTGTGTGTGTGTGTGTGAGTGTGTGTGAGTGTGTGTGTGTGTGTGTGGGTGTGTGCAGACAAATGATAAATATTTTTGTTCCATCATATATGGGCAGCTTCTAGTAAAATAAATATATAGCAATGCATATATAGCTTGATGCTGCAAGGGAGTAGTGCAGGCAGGAAATGTTAAGTAGTTGGTTATAGTAATAATATAGCATGTGTCATTTATACTCAAGTGCTGGGGAAATTATGATGCAGTGTAGAACACATTATAAAGACACATATATATTCTTGTAATAATCAGAAAATATTTCAAAGTATATAAGTTAAGTAATAAATAAAAAGTGCAGCCCTGAGGCCCTCACCTGCATTCTTTTTTATCTCTGCGTATTATAGCTGTATTTCATTTATAAAATACTTCAGTTTATTGAAGCTGCATGCTGCTAATTTCCAGGATTAGTTTAGTTTACATCGGATTCAGCTTTGTTTTTCTCTAACAACTAACTATTGACTGCACTGCCTGTCTCTTCACTTTCATGGTCATCAAGCTGAGTTATGGATGGGGAGATTGAGAGAGAAAATATAAATTCCCCACATAATGTGCCCAAAAATATTCACATTTTTTTGAAGGAGAAGGAACATTTTACAGTAATGCTCTTTAATATTAAACCGATGAATATCTGTTCATCAAGGACATTTCAAGAGATAATTGTGCAACAGCAGCAATGACTATTTTTTTTTTTTACAAAATAAGTATAATGTCATAACAACAGAACTCTGGATGCAGGTGAGTTTAATGCTCACATAGTGGCAAAGTGTGGTCATATGAAAAAGGGGCTAAATTGTTGTCCCATCAAAAGCCAGGATGAAAAAAATAAATGTTAGTAAGCAATGAAAGAACAATGCGGAAAGTCAAAGTAAAGGCACAAATGAACAAAGAAGGCTAGAGACAGCAAAAGACAAGTTTTGGATTGGTAGTAATCTGTGGTGTCCATGTTGATGTCATTTTTTGTATGAATAAAGTATTATAAGGGTTTTGTCATCAGGAAGTGTCCTGTATATCTGAAGGATTGCTATATAGGAGACTGAGTCAATTTCTTAGGAAAAGAGTAAGCACTCTGTGGGGTGAAGGGTTGCAAAATGAGATGTTTTATCCTTGTTTTATACATCATAAATTAGATTTTATATGAGGTTTAGCAGAGTATGACAATTTTACATACTGAACCAGGCATGCTACAAAAATGATCTCATTGGGGTTTCCTAAACTGCTTTGTCTTTGTCTTATTTTTGAGTGGAGGAAAGACAGAAATGAACACTATCTGACTTTGTGTGTGTGTGTGTGTGTGTGTGTGTGTGTGTGTGTGTGTGTGTGTGTGTGTGTGTGTGTGTGTGTGTGTGTGTGTTATATGCATTTGCCTGTGCTATCTACTTATTTGTCTGCGGTATGCTTTATAATTTCTGACTGTAGTTAGAACGGTGACATAATAGCAGCATCTTATGTCCTACACTATTTTGCCTGAACTATACATTTTTTATAAAGAAAACCAGATCACCTATTATATGTTTATACTTAATGAAAAAAAAAAAACTGCTGATTTTGCAATAAGGAACCATGCTTACACATCCACAACATTGTTTGTGTTTCTATGGCCCAGGTTTGTGGAGGTATGAACCTTAATAATGTATGCGGAAAGCTCTCCAAAAACCAAATAACTGAAAAGTAGGAGCGCAAGTCACAGAGAAGAAAAGCCTCCGTAAAATGGACACAGCTTTAATATACACAGTTATAACACCAGAAGCACACTTTCATAATGAAAGTGTGCTTCTGGTGTTATAACTGTGTATATTAAAGCTGTGTCCATTTTACGGAACCTTAATAATGTGTTATGGTTGGAAATGCAGTGATGAATGATAACTATATAGATGTGAAATGAAAGTAAATCAGTCAAATATACAGGTATTTTTGCATTTAAAAGTGATTAGATTTCCCACATTAATCATGTTATTTCTGTAGGTGAAAACCTATCATGTTTAATGAAAAGAAGTGGATATCAGGAGTCTTGAGTTTGAATCAAATCACATCACATTACACTTTTATACTTTATGAATTTCAACAAGTTACTTAATATGTGTGTATTCTCCTTCCTTGAAAAAATCACTTGGATAAACAGTGGGACCACCAAGTTAAACTGTATAAGAAAGTATGAATTTTAATGCCAAGGGATTTAAACAGAAGTTAAAAACTTACAGGGATGAATAACATTTTAGTCAATTTGGTAATAAAATGGTATGTGAGTTTCATAGCATGTGCTGACAGACATCTTAGAGAAGGATGAGTATATATTGATAAAGTATTTATATAAGCAATGATTAACTATATCCTTTAATAAATAAATGCATTAAAAGTATTACACTGTGGAAGGTGTAATCCATTAAATGACCATAATGTAAATGTAATAAATTATGAACTGTCACTGAGGAAATGATTTATTAGTATTAATTAACAGGGGTCTTAACCTCAGACCAGTATAGAAAATACAAAACATAAAAACTAAATAGCATAATTAATTTTATTCTCAAAAGTATGAAGACTAGGTAATAATGAAACATTGATTTTTCACATAAATTTAGTGAGGGTGTATTTGAATTGCTGTTGTCCTTTCATTTCAGCCACTACTGAATGAAAATATATTAGTTCCGGGAAAGTATAAAAGTAAAATACAGATAATTTTGCTGATGTTAAAGCTTTTATTTAATTAGAGGACTTAAACATAGTATTAATTGTAATAGTACTAGTTTTCCATTTTAGAATACAGGATATAGAGAAACCCCCGGATTCATGAAGCTCGTCGCAAGGCCGGTGTAAGGCCTGCACCGGCCGTGCGGCATATAAATGGTGTAGTAGCGCCATATGCATATTAATGAATGTGCGCTGCCACCACATCCACGTGCATAGGACATGTGCACGAGTGCATGGGGCGTTACTAAGCTGCGCCCGTAGGCGTGTCAATGTTGGCTGGCGATGAGCAACCTAAACTGCTGAATATTATAACCTGCCTGCAATAGTAATCGCACCTATCAGTGTCTGTGGATAATGAAACGTATGCAAAGCATGCAAGACAGTTCCCGGCCACACAAAATGGATAACCAAACAGAAATGCACGCAACACAATATGAGTTTCCGTCCATGGAACAAATTATATTTAAAATCGTGTGTCCGTAACCAGCAGTCCCACAGTGTTAGTGATAGTACACAGCTGGGCAGTTGTGGCTATATAACAACCGTAAAGAAGCCTGACAGTCCAAATTGTATACCAAACACACACAAACATATGTATATTAAAATGTGCTATACACATGAACAGGAACGTAACCGGCACATACACATAGGATGCTATATGCGGAAACGGGATATCCAAAAGCAGAACCCATTCATGAAAATGCAATATGCAACAACCCCTGTATAGCACATAACCCGCACCCATGTCCGAATGTCCACCAAATCCAGCTACCAGCCTTGTGCAGCTGTACACCTAAACATAGCGAGTATTCCCCATATGTAGTAGGAAGTATCGTCCTAGGCAGTGTCAGGATTGCAAATATGTATGCCACGTTTGTAAACATCCCATCACAGTTACGTAAATCCAAATGCCTGTGCGTTCATGTTTCGGCAAAATGTGTGTACATCCCGCATGGGATAAGTAACCTGTTGAAACCCCAGAGTTGTTTACATGCCACGTTGTCCAGTACTGTACACATCTGGACAAAACATGTATCGTGTAGTCACGGTACTATTCAGTGTCTACACAGACATGCAAAACATACTACGCAGGATGGAACAGCTGTCTACCATGCAGGTCTCCCCACTAGGGTTGCCACCTGTTCAGATGCCCAAGGTGGGACATCCCTTGTAGAAATGTGAGAATTTGCAGGATAAAACATACCCCCAGCCAGTGCAAAGGACAGAATTACACTTGTTTGCCAAGATAAAAGCTTATGTCATAGCATGTGAATAGCTTATGCTAACCCAAATAATAGTTATGTGTTTCAGATACAAAATACCTGTATCAAGCAACTATTAAAGAAAATAAGAAATATACCTGTGTCTTAAAATCACAGAACACTTGCCATGTCTTAGGTGTCATCGCAGGACACAACTGTCCAAAGTGGGACTTCCCCTCGCAAAGAGGAAGAGGTGGTAACCCTACTCCCCACTGAATTATCGACAGTATATATTCAACCCAATCACATACCGACACCACCACTCAACCTATTACAGCAACAAAATCTGGACAAAGCCTAAAATGACGGGTGGACAAATAGGGGATAGATGTAAGTACTGCTCTCACAAACTTCGAAAGTACACAGAATAATAGTATGTACGTTAGCATGAAATGTTGTGAAGGATGTGGGGTAGTCCCCGAGTATTACAGAGGTCCGTACATTTTTACTGTAACAAACCTTCACATATGTTTACTGTACTACTGCATACCTGTAGTTAATTCATAGCTAATTCATGTCCAAAATAATAATCCTTGTATGAATGAATACAGGAAATAGTCAAATGTGAATGTGAGCACCACTCACCGTGGATAATGTATTGTAACCACCCCCACCCATATTATGTATTGCCAACATTATAAGCTGATGACAGGTGCCCAAACACCTGTGTCTGTGAACACAGATAAAATGTTTAAAATGGACAAACTCTGTCCATGTGCTTTGTCTGACATTTGAACATGGTCAGGTCAGTTCCGTTCACCAGGCGGACAAGCCTAAACCCAGATCACCACATGAACACCCTGACAATTAAAGACTTGTATGTGTCAGGACTATAAGCCTTGGGGTTCTGAATATCCCTGCAGTGATGAAATATGCAGTTTGGGTCCAGAGCAGTAGGGAATAGGGAATGTGTAATATGTAGTACCGCATTTTTCCCAGCAGGAGAATGGATGCCTGTGTCTTAAGTGAAGCGGTGAGGCATATGTTAATGTAGCTATGTACTATGGGTATGCATATAAATGAGTCAGAACACCAAACGTATAGTGGTTACAGCATCCGGCCAACGTGAATGCAGTCCCGGTTCAACTACGACTACAGCACATATAATGTTAAAGTGTAATGAATGCATCTGTGCTGTACAGACATTTAAATATGTAAAGGTGAACGTGTGTTTCGCATATGTCCGTTAACCGGATTACAGATATTTTACTGGTACTGTCACAAGTAATAAAGCCCACGTAAGCACAAAGACTTAGTAAACATATGTAACCCACAATAAGGAAATGCAAGTGCGCCTGTGCGTGTGTAATCCGCTCACAGCATAGCAAATGAATGCTGGTTTCTACACGTAATGTCTATAGGTTCATAGGTTCATAGGTTTATACTAGGCTATCTGCCCTAAGGCATTTATAATCCTAGCCCAAATTATTGTGGCTTACGCCACCCCTTATATGAAAAAATACTGTGCCCATTAGTTTGTTGTGCCTCTGTCCAGCAGTGACACAGAGTTGATTCCTGGGGTAAACCTACGATCTCCCATCCACAGGTCTAGATTTCTCTTGAACAGAGTCAGCGAGGTGCTCTGCCTCACATGGACCGGGATTTTATTCCACAGCATAGGGAGTCTCTGAGTGATAAATCTATCCTCCAGCACGTCCTATTTATATCCGTGCTAAGGTTTAAGTCGCTTGCTCTAGTGGTTTTGGTGGATTTGGATTTTTTTGAGGTGGAGCATGTCCATTAATTCCGGGTTGGACATGGCCTTGTATGTCAGGCACATGTCACCTCTGAGCAGACGGTATGCGACTGAATAGAGCTGGAGTTTCTTCAATCTAGCAGCATATGACAGATTTTGGAGTCCCTTTATCCTTTTGGTGAGGAACTTTGGGGTCTCTCCAATTGCTGCAGATGTCGGGTGAGATACATCCCGAATGGGGCATTGTACTCGATCATTGGTCTGATAAGTGAAGAGTACAGGGGAACAATGACCTCACTAGATCTGGATGTAAATCCTTCATGATCAGGTGGGCAATGTAGAAGGTCTTTCTAACCACTTTAGCAATGTGAGTGTCAAAAGAAAGGCCACTGTCAACCTGGGTCCCCAGGTCCCTGATAACCTCTTCTGTGCTTAGTGGATTGCCACCTATATGGTAGCTTGGGGTTACCTTGTTTTTCCCGAAGGGTATGACTATACATTTTTTAGCGTTTAACTTCAGGCCATGGCTCTGGCACCAGCTATCTGTTTCCGTGAGTCCCTTCTGAAGGATATCCGTGTCCGATGCACTTTCCACTATGGCGCTCAGTTTGCAGTCGTCTGCAAACTTTGTCAGCCAAAGTCCTCCCATGTTGGCCTGTACTTCTGAGAAGTAGATGCCAAACAATAGGGGGCCAAGGACCGAGCCCTGTGGGACACCACTTGTGACCGTATGTATGGATATATACATTTGTGTATAGATATATATATCCACAGATTTTTAAACTAAATAAATATATGAAATAAAGAATGTACAGATATATATATATATATATATATATATATATATATATATATATATATATATATACATACACTCAAACACATACAACATCAATTGATATATAACTAACAAACATATAAACAAATGTCCTCGTAGATATAACACATGTACATAAATAGGTTACACCATAGCTAGTATGGATACACATAACAGACATGCAATTAAGGTAAATACACTGCTGCTCTCAAAACTACTGCCCGGAAAGTATCAGTGTGCCAGATCTGTAAGTCCTACTCTTTAAACATGGATATAGGTATCCTTTGCAGGACTCCAAAAATAGTGAATCTATAAATGCACTGTCCTGTAATGATTGCTGCAAAGAAGTGTCATCCGCAACTACAATATAGCTGTACATGCAACAGTAGCTTGTGCAAGTGTAATAACACATGGGTTGACAGAATGTAAGACATATGTACCAACATGCGGAGAGTGGATAGTGCTTAGAAGTGCCGTCATAATTTATTATCGCTCACATTAAATATGTGTTATGACTACTGTGGAGGGGTGTCAGGTCTGGGAATCATGGGTATGCAATAATGGGCCTAGGTGCCTAGGTGTTGGTTGGCACAGATTTATGAGGTCCGCCCCATGGGAGTGATTAATATACCTATGTGGGTATAGCAGACACCTCTAACTTCCTAAAATGAAGAACCCATCTACTGGATATCATGTAAATTATTGGGGGAAGACGTAGGGAGTTATATTAGTGTCATGTAAGTGATTATCATGGACGTACATGCGTACGAATAAGATGGTAACCATACCTCTCAATCAGAATAAGACATCTGGACAAAGGCAGTTTAAAATAAGTACAAATAGGGAATATCTCAAATATTCCTCTTACAAAGTCAGAACGTGGATAGAATAATGGATCAGTCAATAGTATGAATGTTTTGAGGGTTATTAATTGTAAACAACAAATGTCTGTCATTATTGTCTAACCCCACAGTCCCAAATGACTTCCCACTAAATTACCAGAAAGGCACAATATTATTAAAAAAGGAACAAAATCAGACATCTAAGTTCGGGACATTTACCCAAAATGTGTACAGTTGAGAGGTATGAAGGTAACCCTGACCTAAATAAATGTACAGAACTAGGGCGAGTAGGTGGACAGGTGTGAAGAAAGACGTGATGACAAATGACAAAACATGTATAAGTCAAAAGCATGTACCTCGGCAAATCTGGATGAATACTAATGCCCTGTGATAGTCAATGTGGAAGGTTAATAGAAACAACATAAATGTGTCCCTCAGGGTGCTATGCAGTGTCCCCGAGACAGTGTTCAGTCTCCCACACACGCATGTGAGTTCTGCCACTGATGGAAAGTGCAAATACCGGCGAACACATAAGGTAGATGATAGCAGAATATGTTTTGATCAGCACCTGTTGGCTTTTGTGAGGAACACAACACTCTGGGCGGGTGTGTCCTACAAAAGGAATGTAATGGCATCTGGCCTGTGATTTCTCCATATATTGTGTGTAGTGGTGTAATAAAATGACATATCTTGCATCAGAAACAGATACATGTTATAGGAAACAGTATCATCGACTATACCACTACAAGACAGATCTGAAGGTATGAAAAGTGCTGAAGTAGTCAGTTTAGTATTGACCACAGGTATGTGTGGACTTGTCAAATGTCACAGCTGTAAATATAGTTCCCATAGGGCTGTCACCTCTACAAATGATGATAGTAGGAGGTGCTCTGTAGAAATGACAGACGTAGCAGGTCAAAACATACCTACAGCCATGCTTACTCCACAAATAGACATATTAGCACACATCAAAGCTTAGGCCAGGATTCACGAAGCTTTGGTCGGTGTACAAGTAGAGTAAGAGGAGAGCAAGGCAAGATGTCCACCGAGCTATTCAGCAATATTCTGTAGGGGCATGTAACACAGCCCCTCAAATGAACGTTGCACGGACAATGTTAGGATATGCAAATTACCCCATTTGTAGGTGAAAGCTATGCAAATGATGTAAAATATGCGATACATGAAACAGTAAGCTGTCCATGCAAGAGTAGAGATATGTGCAGAAATGTACATGGATGTTAACCGAGTAACGTTCTGCAAGTAGCTAAACGGAGCAATGTCATCTGCAAGTAAAGGATGGTTTAGTTGAAGAAGCATGCCAATGGCCAAATATAAGGCCAGTGGCATGTATTCCCACTGGAAATTAATAAAATTCTAGTTGTCCTCCCCCGATCTCCGAGTACGCGTTGTGCATACAAAACAAGACAAATATGTAAAATATACATACAAATTGTAATGTCAGTTAAAAGTTATTGTGTCATGCAGGTGAATGGCAAGCTGAAGACAACATGGCTACTGAGTAGTGGTTGCTATGTGTGGAAGCGCACACTCAAAGATGTAACCAAGCATTAGTAGGCAATCCTATGCAATTGAGGCTGAGGATATTGAAGCACAATTTGTCATGCCATATGGGCCAAACCTCTACAGTGTAAGAGTAGGTGAAGGGGACTGTCAGCGTAGAAGATAGGTGACATCATGAGTGTGTATGTATAAAACACTGTAATCTTATTGGAGCAGTGTGTCACATGTCTGCTGTCAGTGACTCATCAGTGGAAGAGGCGTGTTATGATTTATCCTAGGTAAAGTCAATAAACTGATGGTGTACGCCATGGATATCACTGAAGTTCCTTGCAAACCTGGTGAAGTGTGTTTGCGCCCGTGCAAGCCTGCAAGCCTGAGTAAGCATGTGTGCATGTGTGTCAGCCTGTGTGTGTGACTTGAAGAATGAGTAAGCTACTGTAAGATTGTTGAAGCCCGTGTAATGTTGTGTAAGCCAGTGTAAGTGTTTGTATGCATGTATAAGCCTGTGTGCACACGTGGAAGTGGATATGCACTTCACTGTGCTCCTATGCACGGCGCCGTTACTGTGGACACAAACAGTGAAAAGGAAGGTAAACAAATAGCAGTAAGTTAACCAAGGAGAACTACCACAGCTAGCAGGTGAAAACAATCAGACTGAGTATATTACACAGCCAGTACAGTAGGCCAGCACAGCACAGCACATACAACTCTACAAACAGTAGTCCACCATGTTATTCTCAGACACACTGCAACACTGTAGTATAGTAAGAGAAGTGCAAACTGTAAAAGCTTAACTGAGACAACATAATGTTAGGAGCTGCCATTGCTATTATACGTCAACATATGCAACATGTGGAGGGTTGTGCCAATGTGAATGCAGCTCAGCATCACACAGTGAGTAGACGGAGAGGAGTGTGCAGGCACAGGGTAAACTACCAGGGGCTACATGAGCTGGAGATAGTAGAGCGCTATAGAGTGGACAGAGACCTCCTGCAGAAGATTGTGGATCTGTGCAGGTCATGTCTCATACACAGACCCAACAGAGGGAAACCTATCCCAGTGGAAACCAAGGTATGTGTTGCCCTAAGGATACCAGCAACAGGTAACTTCCAGAGATCAACTGGTGATATGATGTGGATTTTACAAACATCAGCATCCAGGGTACTGCACCAGGTCATGAATGCCATGTCAGCACATGTCAGTGATGATGTATATATCCCCAATTCCCATAAGGTATTGGGCAGCAATATGTGTCGTTTCCACACAATAGTGGAATACCCTAAGTACTGTGTGCAATACACTGCACGCACATATGCATCAAAGCACCAGCCAGTGAGTGTGGTAGGGCCTACATCATCCACAAGGGCTTCCCCTCCATGAAGTGGCGGTTTGTGTGTGATGGCCAGCCTGTAATAATGAATGTGTGTGCTGGATGCCCTGGAAGCTGCAATGCTTCCGATATGTGGCATCTGACGCAGCTGTACAAAACATTTGGCAATGGGGACAACCCTCATGATCACCTAGCGGGGGATGCCGGATGTGCAGTTCAACTGTGGCTGATGACACACATCAGAAATGCATACACACATGAACAGGAATGCCATAATGAGGCACACGCACATACAGAAACCTTACTCTAGCATGTGTTTGTGTCACTCAAGTCACAGTTCTGGTGCCTGGACACATCTGGTGGAGCATTACCGCACTTGTCAACTACATGTATCAGAATGGTCTGTGGCCTAGGTCATCTGTGTCACACACACACACACACACACACACACACACACACACACACACACACACAAACACACACACACACACACATGACAGTTTATATACATAGTGTGAGTGACTGTTCATGTATGTGTAATACTGCAGAACAGTTCAAACACAGCAAAGTATGTCAATAATGGACAGTCACCATAGTTGTACAACCACCTTGGAGGATATGCATGCAGAACTCTCATTGCATATGTGATACAGTGATGTACTTCACAATACCAATGTAAATGCAAATATCAAATGACAAATGACATAGTACACATCTATATGTACACATTGTTACCCATTATACATATTGGGGTGTAATACCTATGTGTTACTGTTGGTAAAGTATGTGTAGTAAATGTGGATAACTGACTCTGTTTAGCCTTATAGGTGTACAGCATGGGTTGGATAACACCTATCTGTCTGTATGATTCCTTTGTGTAGACTAACCGTGTCATGTGCAGAATGCATTCTAGGCCACAGTATGAATTCCCAGATGTGGACAGTAATATCCCTATTGTCTTTGCTTGTAACTAACATGGCTACATGTCAAACAGTAATGGTCCCAGCAATGTGTGGTGGTCAATACCAGTGTGAACTGGTATAGTATAGTACATGTAGGATCCACATGCTACTGTGTGTCCTACATGTGTGGGTCAGTTGTGAAGATATCATATAACAATTGGTCATTCAGACTGTTGAGGTCGTGTCTACTACCATAATGCAAAACTATGACAGATAGTAACAGTATCACCTACAGCACCATGTAAAACCATAGCAATCACACATGTGTAGACAAGTACAACAATATGTGTAGTATAATGCATACTGGCCACCAATAGAAAGTATGACGTGTTAACAGTGTGAAATACAGGGCATGTCACCATTCCAATGTGTCCACTATACATGTAGATGCAGACAGTGCACCTTCACCATGTTCACATATAGGTACATGTAAATCTGTACTACACACATCTCACACGTACTGCACACTCTGTAACACATGCTGCCAATACTACACACGTCAGTCAAATGGCACATCGATGGATAATACATCTTCAGAATTAACAGTGCTGTACACTCTACTACATTGATGATCATAGCTGGAATGTATCATGCCTGCTTACATACACCTAGAAGGAAATCACACTTAGTGTTAACAACATTGTAACATTATTACAGTGCTATGAAGCCACCCTGTGCATCGGCACCATGTTAGTCCATACCTGCACAGGTGTCATCATATGCACAGGGTATGTAGTTTCTTTTCCAGAGCCTGTCAGTGAACCAGCCAATCAACATGTATGCATTTGTGTGTATGTGAGGGACAACAGGTTTTGTATGGCCCAATGTTGATGCAATGTGTGTATGTGCATGTGTTATCCCTAGCTGTTTGTTTTATGTGTGTCTCTGCATGTACACTGTTTCAGCATGTGTCAACCATATACTGGAGGTTGTGGGACAGTCACAGACTGTACCTGCCAGGCTGAACAGATCGCCATTCCTGGCTATGGACACCCCTCCATGCATTCAACCATAGTCCAGTCCTGCACGTGGCAATGTATACACATGCATACATGGGATCTGTATCACAACCTGTGGATAAACGGGTGTCAGTAATGTTAACCTGATTTGCATAGTATTGCCATGTAATACATAGGTATATGAGCCATAGTCATCCTCCAAAGTAATAACCACTGCTGACTGCTGCTGAGATGTGTACATGACCGTTTAAAGGTGCTGTACTATCATTGTTTTCAATGTCCCTGGTAATACCCAGCAACAAAATAACTGGTGACTACACAACTATAACCCAGGATCACTACAGCACACAGTATGTGCACTATCACAGAGCCATAGCACATTCAGATACATCCAAGGTGAACATGTACAGACAATGCAGCACATTCAATAGTGCTAATATCCACATACATATTACAAAGTTGTATATATATATATATATATATATATATATATATATATATATATATATATATAGATATATATAGATAGATATATACACACACACACACACACACACACACACACACACACACTTGGAAGGGCCGGGAGTTGAACACACACCTACCTACTCTAACACACTACAGCATTACGCATTTACAGAACGCACTACCGAGATTACTGAACATAGCACTCCCAGAGGCATACTTCTAGGTGGGTGACATCATCCGCAAAGGCAAAGACGCCGATAGGGAATGTATGTGTTGTGAGGCATCTAAAAGCATTACTGTGTCCCCAGGCAGCTGGAAACACACACACACACACACACACACACACACACACACACACACTTGGAAGGGCCGGGAGTTGAACATACACCTACCTACTCTAACACACTACAGCATTACACATTTACAGAACGCGCTACCGAGATTACTTAACACAGCACTCCCAGAGGCATACTTCTAGGTGGGTGACATCATCCGCAAAGGCAAAGATGTTGATAGGGAATGTTTAGAGAGTGAGTGGTCTGAAAGCATATTACTGTCCCAAGGTAGACGTACACAAACACAGCAGTGCTGTCATTGTGCCAACTAAATATCTACGGAGCACTACAACACTAAATAGATACGGGATGCGCCACAGACAGTACACCCTTTGAGAGAGCAACCAGTGTGTTCAATGTAGGCATCCATTGTGACATTGAAATTGGACATCTGTTGCCTGGATGACCACCATGGCTATACAGGATGTCAATGGCCATGCCCACACGCTTAGTATCACTCATCTGTTTGGAATGTACTGTGTGTCCATCTACACAATGGCGTACTGGGCATGCTCACACACTTAGCAGGTGCAAAGGGCCATCTTGCATGCACACGGAGTCTAATCACAGAAGGGCGCAGTGTGGAATGTACTGTGTGTCCATCTACACAATGGCGTACTTGGCATGCTCACACACTTAGCAGTTGTAAAGGGCCATCTTGCATGCACACGAACTCTAATCACGGAAGGGCGCAGTGTGGAATGTACTGTGTGTCCATCTACACAACGGCATACTGGATATGCTCACACACTTAGCAGTTGCAAAGGGCCATCTTGCATGCACACGGAGTCTAATCATGGAAGGGCGCAGTGTGGAATGTACTGTGTGTCCATCTACACAACGGCATACTTGGCATGCTCACACACTTAGTAGTTGCAAAGGGCCATCTTGCATGCACACGGACTCTAATCACGGAAGGGCACAGTGTGGAATGTATTGTGTGTCCATCTACACAATGGCATACTGGGCATGCTCACACACTTAGCTGTTGTAAAGGGCAATCTTGCATGCAGATGGAGTGTACACACAGAAGGGCACAGTAAGGTTTAAGTGCCCTCACACACAGGGTGGTCACACATGCAGTGACCTGTCCACACACAGCTGCCATCACAGCTGTCACAGGTGCAGGTCACACACGTACACACTGCAGTGTACACTGTAGCTGTCAAGTCAGCACCATGTCGTCGGTGCAGCACTACACAGCCTTACGGTCCCACAACACCAAGTGACCCATGACCACTGGGCTTTACAGTGGTGTACAGCAGCTGTGCAGAGTACACATGTACCAACAGGGATCCAACAGGTGTTATGCATTGCAATGATACCAGTATACATGAACAGGTCAGCTGAAGACATACCATGGCCCTTACACAGCTGTGCCACCTGACTGTTGCTGTACACCAATGAACACACGTCTGGGTATGTCATACATGTGATTATGTGGATGTGTGCATGGACTGCACACACAACACATACATACATAGCCTTTGATGTACCTCGTGCATAACACTGGCCTAATCAATGCTACACACATGAATGGAAGGTGGGCCCATGTCTGTTGAATGCTCACACTACAGGGGGTAGCAGTGTTGACCGGGACACATACCCTTGTACTGGTTGCCTGTGACACCCATGATAACATACCGCAGTCCATGTGTTATGTATGTCAACACACATGTCCAACAATAGCAATGCATACAAACATGGCAACAGGAGACACATGTGACATCTGGACTGCGCATGCAGCAAACATGCATGTGCAGTGGCCAATGTCTGTAACATAGTTGCACCTACCTACGACATGCAGACGAAATGCAGACCCATCATTGACACCTGCATACGGTGACATACAAACAGCACGTATGGAGGGATGTGTGTACATAATGTGGTGAACGACCTGTCTAGATGTATGTGTGCAGGGGGTGGCTCACAGTTGTGTCACACACCATCCTATCATGCCATGTGCAAACAGTACACTATGTCGCTGTTACATGACGGTGCTGACATAATACATACACAGCGGTCAGGTGTTAACAACTATATGTCACATGGCACCTGTAACACCTACAACCTCCCATGTGCATATAGCAGCACATTTGCCAGATATAGCGTTGGTACACATAATGCAATCAATACCGCTGCATGTCTATCAAACGTGTCATCATATGGCAGGTGTATCATTCCCAGCACTGCCATGTGTGTCTGAATGTGTGACCAGGGATGCCCCATATCACGGGGAATATGTCCCAGTTGCTACACATCCCTGTACACCATTGTAGAGATCTGTACATACGTCAGTGTGGGAAGCATGACGTTGGGCCGGTGAGGTGCATCACACATGTCGGCTGTCCATATACACATGTGTGGTCACCACAGTGTGTGTGTGTCTGTATGTACGTCTGGTACTTGGTGTGATCGTGTATGCTAATATACAGTGGGAAATGATCACTAACCCCACATAGTGACTAACCCGTAATGGTGATGCATTGCACAACCCTGTTGATGCCATAGGTCCCAGCCATACCGGCAACCTGTGCATGTCCCTTCTCTGTGACACATCATGTGGGTGCATAGTACTGTGAGGGTGATGACCACACAGGCAAGGGTCCCAACCTGCACACTATGGGGTGTGCGTTATAGTGGTGTACACCCGTGAATGCGGCCATGTTCCCATACTGTTACAGGGTCCTACTGATGCCCAGTGTGGCCTCCAGCTACCAAGTGACACCTCACATCATCATTGGCTAGGCCGCTGTGTACAACCCCTGCACCATGTCATCATACCTGTAATGTGTCCTGCTATGTATGTCACGTCTCTGTCCAGTGTAGCCTGTGGCACCGACCACATGCTTCAGGTGCAGTATATGTGCGGACATCTGTGTCATGTTGGTGTGTCCAACAGTCAGGTTGAGGGTACATGTAGCATGCTGATATTGCCAGACGTGCCTGTGAGTAATCCACAGTTACACGTGGGGGACTGCAAACACTGCTACCTGTAGGCACATGCAAGTACACCATAGGAGGAAACCAGGGTATCACAACCAACATGGTGCTACAGATGTAACTGAGACACATACCGTGAACACATCACAATGCATGCTGCACCTGCACTACATGGTATGACTGGTGCATGTCGACAGTACACAACCTATGTCACATACACTTCTCTCAGTATTCACACACAAACACTGCAACATACACATCCCTCACTATGCATACACAGGTAATATGCTGTTCACCCTGTGCATCAGAATATTTGTGCATAACCCTGCACCGATGGTGTGGATGACAGGGATGCGGCACAGGCTTCATCATATGCACAGGGTGATATGTTTGCCAGGGGCATAGGCTGCACCAATGGATAACATCATGTGTGCGTGTAAGGGCTGGTGAGTTGACTAGACATGTCTGTGCAGAATGCATGTGGATGTTGTAGAGCCCTACAGTTGTGTTTGCTGTGTGGGTGTATGTGTGTACACAGTTCTGCCATTTGTGAGGCCTACACGGGGTATAATTGACAGCCCCAGATTGTACAGAGCAGGTTGTACAGCTCACTGTGTCCGTCCACGGCCACGTGACCTGGGCCTACCTGAGGTTGCACGGGCACTACCAGGTGGAGGTACAGAGTGGCTACTGTCCGATGACACATGTCCACTGGAACCGTGTCCACGCTGAGACCATCCAGGGCCACGTCCATGTGGCCTGCTGTGTCCTGGTGTTGACAGTACAGCACCAGCTGCACTGCTACTGTTACCGGCACTATGGGAGTGGGCATGTGAGGTGGCACGCTCACATCGACCTACACTAGGTAGTGTTGCTGGCCTACATTCACGTGGCCTACGCCTCACTCCTACCAGGTGTTCCTGCACAGACAGCTCCCGCTCGCGGATTGCCATGCCTCGGTCAAGGATTCCGACCATTTCACCTAATCACCTATCCAGAACATTAGCAATCTGCTGTTGAGCATTTGCCAATGCCTGGATGTTGTCATTTAGGGTATGGATAGCAGCCCTCTGCAGCCTCTGCCCTTCTCTGTTCTGCCGTTCAGCACGTGCCTGTGCCACCATTACAGTCTGGAACATGCGTCTGGTGATACCAGCTGCTGCGCTCTGTCCTGCAGGTGCATGTCTGCCAGAGGTCCTCCTATGAGCAGCACCGGCCACATGCCTGTGTGGCACATCTGCAGTCATTACACTGACACCATGGTGTGTAGACACACCTTCTGTAGCCACCACGCATTCCTGTTCCACGCTAACAGACACTGACTGTCCTTCCTCTATGGCCACTGGTGATGCGGTATGTGTTGGCAGCTGAACTGTGTGCGGGGAAGAGGGGGACATAGCTGAGATGGTAACCATTGGCACAGATTCATCCCCTGACAACCCTGCCTGTACGTCATGCATGTGTTCATCACCGCTAGTATCTGTGGGAACGCTAACATCAGATGGACCGCAGGAGGGTAATGCACCTACATCACCTGTGAATGCAAAGAAATAATGTAAAGTACAATAGACACAGACACACACACAGACACACACAGACACAGACACACACACAGACACACACACAGACACACACACACAAACACAGACACACAAACACAGACACACACACACACAAACACAGACACACACACACAAACACAGATACACGCACACAAACACAGACACACACAGACACACCATGCATGTGATTTTTCAGATGGCATGCAGCATGCCTGCGATACAGCAGAGGGCATGCAGCTCAGACATTAATAGTGTTAGTAAGCATACCTCCCTGGGGTGCACACTACAGCAAGCAGGTGTCATATCTGTAGCCATGCAGTTCACACAGTCATGGTAGTATACATGCATCCCTGTGATACACCATGTGGCCCAGAACAGGATAACAGTACACATGGCTGACGTGACCTTGACATGTAATCTGCTGACATGTGCATTAACATGCATACATGTTTGACACAATGGTGTCCTGACACATGTACAGCATCATAATGGACTTCACATTGCAGTGTTGTGTGTGTGCCCTACAGATAGAATGCATGTTTAGCAAATGTGCATGAGCATGGGAGGGTAGTGTGAGCCATCTACATTGCTATACAGTGTGAAGTACAGACACTGTGCCATTGCATGGCAACATGAGGCATCTATGTTGCTGTAGAATGCATAATATGTACACATTGCATAGCCATAACTGCAACACAGTCATGATGTTCAACAGATCGTCTATGGTAGACTTCAGTGACACTTCCAGTAGCTGTGCACAGGCTTTTAGGTTGTCCAGTGTATCACATCAACTGTGTAATCAGTCAACTAAGGCTATAATTGGACCATGTGTGGACAATGTGCAACATGGTGTATACACATCCCAAGTACTGTGTGGCTACATGTCTCTGGCCATCCCCCATGGCCATGTGTGCACATGCGTTGGCCAATTGTGTGTGATGGGCATCTTTTCCACATGTCTGTGTTGTCCCATATGACATACACCCATAGATGTCAGATATGTCACAATCCACAGGGCTATGCAGACAATGGGTTGTATGTTTGGTATGTGGGGTATAGGTCATGCGATAGTGTGACAATATTGCAGACAGAACACTACATGTCTGGGACATGTCAGGTGGCACATCACAATGTGTGCACCCAATGCAGGGGCATATGACACAATGGTGACACCTGTGGGCTGCCCATATCACAGCTCACTGTGTGGTACTGTGTGCGTACCACACATGTTGTTCCAATGCATACTACATATGCCTCCATTGTAGAACACCTCCACCATTGTATGCACAGCTGACCACACATGTTGCAATGACAAGCACTGTGGTTTCAAGTCGGTGTATCATTACATTTGTATATATTGCACATGGGTGGCGTGTGTGAATGAAGGGTGGTGCAACCTGCATATCATGACTGGAACAAACATCAGGTGTGCAAGTGTTAACTGGCCACATGGCAAATAGATCTACACTGTAACATGCCTGATACTGATGACAGTCTCACCTGCAACGGACCCATGTCTGTGCGGCACGCCAGTGGTACCTGTATAGGGGTGACACACCAGTATGAACATTATCCATGACTGTATGACAGCCACAGGTTGCACTGTGCATGTGAACACATTCACCTGTGTAATAGCATATAGTATGCACATGTGTGCATACACAACATAGCATACTGTAGTATGCAGCATGTGTGTCCACATACCTTGCATATGTTGTTACTTTACATAATGTACAGTGACACATGCAACTACATGGGATATAATAGCCATATGTGCAGTACTGACTTACTAGGCAACTCCAGGCTCATTGGTTGGGAGACACCCACCTCCACGATGGCAGCTAGTGTTTCTGGATGCTGTTCCCTGGGTGTCCCCAGACTGGCCAGTAGCTCCTCGGTGTGTGTGAGTGGGGGCTGGGTTGGTGGCCCACCACCTGTTCCACCTTGTTCCCTGGCGATTGCAGTGGCATGCTGTTTTGCATGTCGTATCAGATCCGTGCTGTGTCTGTGCACCTGCTGGTAGGTGCAGTTATAGCCACCCACATCATTCACCCTCCTGCGTAGATCCTGCCACAGGTCATCCCGCTGCTGGGCATGCTGTGGCACATGGCTGAACAAGTCATAGTTGTCATAGAGCTGTGGGATGAGGACATCATCCTCCTGGCAGGTGTATTCTGAGAGGCGTGTACGGGGCATTATCTGTAAGACATAATGATGGTGACAGGTCACAGTTTCAGAGATGTACAGAGACACTGCTGCACATACATTTCTATGACATCTACTACATCTGCACAGTTATCTTTGCAAAGCATCATGACACTTACATGACTGACGTGTTGGTGTCACACATGTCACACCCATTATGCATTGGATATCATCACCATATATGTGTGTCACCTCATTACAGTGTTCATACTCCATGTAAATTCTGTCTTGCTGTGGGCATGTCTACTTGCCTGCACTTGTGTTCTTACCTATCTGCACATGCCTTGATGTGTCCACGGTACTACTGTTGGCCTGGATGCTGTGTATATGTCACATATCAACACAGACACAGCCGTAATGGACTTGAGCAATGACAATGCACACATACGCATGAACACCTGTACATGCATGTGTTTTGCCATATACATCTACACAGCACTGTACAACTGTTCAACATCCTGCCACGGATCGCCTGTATTGCACATGTGATAGACATGGGTCAATGGCTAGTCAGACGACATTTGCAGGGATGATTATCAACCATAGCATGTGTGGGCATGGTTTCCAAGCTGTAACAGACAGCCATTGTGCCACCGCAAGGTGCATCAGTGCCACATTACTGATCCAGTCAGTTGATAGTACATCTACCATGCGACCATCACACCATGTATGACTGGGATGACATGTGCAGCTTTGATGGACAGGGTTGCATGGTATGGCGGGAGTATGTCACATACATAGCACAGGGATCTGTCCAGCCTGTGGCGATCCTAGTATTAGGATGGTGGCTGTCCATGGCATATGTCATATAGATCAGGATATGGACATGTAGCATGTCCATCATCATGGTGTAGCAAATGTCCTTCTGCAAGGTAGACAGCATGCTGCATAGTGGAGGTGTGGATTGTGAAGGCTGGTATCGCACATCCATGCATAGCCATTACCCCTTACAGGTGGTATGTGATCCAATATTGGTCACCACAGTGCTGTATATGCCTGTCCAGTGATCTCCGTGCTCATGGATGGCACCCTGACATGACATGGGTACCTCATATGACTACCTAAGGGGCCTGGAGGCGTCACCATGTCGGGGGTGCACTGCACAGCACCATCCCTTACACAGTGTCCATAATGTTGCCCACAGCCTAGGTAGTAGTTTATGGGTACAGGGATGTTCACCTAGCGGTGACACTGCTGGTATCATCCATCAGACTGTGCACATATGTCACAGACCTCACCCACACAGCCCATTCTGTATGTTGTTCACAACACTGACACAGCTATACTGATAGGTCATGGCCATTCACAGCCTTACATACACAGATGCCTAACATTTGTCTGTGTGGTACGGGCTACAATGAGGGTGGGGTACAACACATTAACCCTGTTCTACTGTAGCTGGCACTGGTGTGCTGTGCACATGTCACTCTTGCACCTTTTGTAGTTGTGAGCCTGTCAACAGGCCACTGGTGGAACACTCCTGTGACATGCAAAGGTATTTGTAATCAAATATCCGTGCTGTCATGTACATCTGCACTGCTAACATCTACAGTGCTAATGGTTCATGGACATGCACACCATACTCAGCAGGGTTATAGTGCGGTGCCACCCTAAATGACTGACATCACCACTTGTGGGTTGATATTATTCAACACCCTATCTGTATTGTATGGTCATGCTAGGCACTTGTTCAGAACTTGTGAGCATGTCATGAGCTACTGATTACTATAGCGCCCATTCCACACCATTTCTCACAGGTACACTGGCTGTCCTACACTTCCCTGCTTGCTTAAGGTACGACAGCTGTTGTACACACGTAACGCACATATCCTGTGGGACATGGTTGTATATACAGGCATGTCCAACTGTCACGTACCAGTGCTACTGCCTGTCTATATGAGGGATATGTCGTACATGTGGCAATAGAGCAATTGTCTCATGTACACATTCAATGCTCACCTCCCAACATACGCACTACAGCCTGTGGGGGATGCACTTCTGCAGCCGTGCTGGAGGCATAGCTCTCAGGTGTACCTCATTACGAGGAACGTACCTCATTTTGGGTTCCAAAAGGTGCATGTTCCTCAAGGTTCCACATTGGAAGGGTCTGTAACACATTCATTGTTGTAAACAGTTTACCTGCTAGCCATGGCTAAATAGATGGGAATCATATTAATTCATTGGAATATCTCTTTTATACGTAAGACCAGCCTATTTTAGCCATCGTATGCCCTTCCTAGTTGACACTGTTAGTAAGCCAGTTATAAGTGTTCCACATTTTGCCCATTTGTCACACAGTATGAGGGCTAATGTTCCTCAGTTTGGGGACAGGAGGTTGACAGCTATGGCTGGGGGTAATGCTGTCACCAACCCTGACTGCACCTG
Organism: Protopterus annectens; assembly: GCF_019279795.1. NCBI lineage: Eukaryota > Metazoa > Chordata > Ceratodontiformes > Protopteridae > Protopterus > Protopterus annectens. Next base: position 310,607,488 of record NC_056730.1, read on the forward strand.
ACAGTCATTTGGGGATGTGTAACATTCGCAACACACCCCACCCATCACATAGTCTCACATGATCTGCACCAGTGGCCACACCTACGAGGACAACTTGTGCAGTACGTCTCCATACTCACTGTAGTCACCAGAGGTAGCCCCCATCATGGAAGACAACATCACCAGCTTATAGCCCACAGACTCATGTGTGCCCATCACATTCAGCCAATAGTGAGTTATAACATTCACAACACATCAGTCATAGCTGACTCTGTAGGGAGTCACACTGCAGTTCCACACAGCAGGCTACACAAGGCGTTAGTCGCTTACATCTTGCTGTCAGGTAACTGCTTCTGCAACATAACCTATGCACCCATGCCACACCTCACCAGGTATGGTATGACTCATTCTCCATGTTAGTGTGACTGCCCTGTGATGCCATTTCACAGACTATGTGTGCAGGGACATGCAATAGCTCACCAGTCTTATAGCCTTGAGGGTGTGGGCCTAGCCCTGGGGAGCATTTTGCATTCGTCCGGACACGATACCACTGTACAATGACCGACTGTGTCACTTCAACAGTTGCCTATGCTCCTATTGTCATTCCACAGGCATGTGGTATCTGTCCGCTATGAATGTCCTGGTCAAACACAATGCTGTGGCACAGATGACTTGCACCTGTCAGCCCTGGGAGTACAGCTCACATGTAAGGCTCTTGCTGCTTCTATACTGCCTGCCATCCACAGTTTCCAATAACTGTCACCGGCAGGGCGGTAACTGGCAGGCACGACATGGGGTCATGTGACACAATGCTTGCATCTTCCTCTGTGATGCACGCAGGCAAGGCACACCTTATAATGCACCACTCAAACATCTCTGCAGTGACTGGGACCTGCCTCTAGGCTCTGCAGAGCACACCTGCAATGACAGGTTATAGACAGACCATACCTTTCAGGCACATACCTGGACCAGCACACCCACAGCTGAGGGGTTCCCATATCCAACTATGTTTTGCACACATCCTGGTAAGTTACTTAGCACAATGCATCAGAGGTGCTCCACATGTAACTAACTGTGTCCCAGACCACTATACACATTGTAACAAGCGACAGAGTCAACATCATACTCCACCAGTAACATACCTTCTATGTTGGTATAGTGGACAGTGGGCCTCAGACAGCTACTACTGATGTGTGACTGATACTACCCCACACTTCACTGGGATAGCCACTCATGTACCAACACATCCATGAGTCATACCCCCCGCTCTGCTGGATCAACCCATACACACCACCTCCAAGACCTTCATTACCCTTGGCATGAACACTACCACCATGTGACTGGTGTTACACACCTGGGATTATCCCCTCATTGGTGGATTCCGAACATATGCTAATCGACCTTGTTAGCCACATCCCGGCAACACACCCATCACAGCATACACAATACATGTGTACTACAACACCTACTACAGACGTGTGCTGACAGCGGTTGTTAACATCATGACACCCGTGCAGATGGACAATGCACATACAAATGCTGACACATACCCCAGTGCACTTCATTAGCATGTACACAACTGCATGGATCATGCTATTCCACACAGAGCCATGATGGTACACACCAAATAAGAGACGCCACTCTGGTGGTCATGTTCCATGGACATATGATGTACAACAACAGGTGTAGGCTGTTGCTCAGTGGTGTACATTCCCATGTGTGGGGTGGCTCACTGGTCAGCCGTGGTGGGGCCACAGGGTCCCTCATCACATACTCCAAGACTAGCTACGTAAACATGACTGCCACACATTCCGGGGTGTACCACCAGGCATTATGGTGGTATGTCAGTATTCGATGGCAACACCCACATCTGCTGTCGCATACAACAGTCACTCAGGAACATTGCAGACCCAGGTGTTGTTGGCAACATGCTGGAGGTTGGATTCAATGCTGACATTACACCCTCTCACTCACTACAGGGCCGCAATCCATACATGAACATTGTGGTGTCCCTGTGGTCACACCTACACAGTACTGACCTACACTCTATATGTCCTGGGACACTGGCCCCATGTCACCTTCCAACGTCCCAGGCTGTGATGTCCACCAACCTCTGAATTACATATCTCTCCACTAGACCACCATATTCAGTAATAGCCTTGTTTCAGACATTGTAGCCCCTGAATGGTACACAGCAGCATTTATCACACTACACACAGGTGGCACCACATTGCATGAGTGGGACTATAGTCCTACATACCTGACTGGACTGTTCTGCATGGCTATGGGGCACATCATCAAGGACGTCATTCACAGAGACATTGTTGGGCTCCCGTCCTTTGCTGCCACCTGGGTTGGGCTTGTTAAGGCCAGAGCATGGCCCCTACACATGGTGGACTCCTTTAATACAGTTACCAGGGCAGTTGCTGATGGTATGGGAGTCCACACATCCTACATTGTCCTCTCATTGTCTTTCAGCACCATTCCACATTCTGGTATTGACAACATACACATCCACCTGCATCATACCCTGTGTCTCAGGATGTTATGCTATGTGGCTCATGGACAGGACACACAGTGAGGCCAGCATACCATAGTACCTACTACATGTCAGGTACATTTGGCATACCACGGTCCTCAGTCATAGGGCCCCTCATGTTCAGTATATGCTTCCCTGCTGAACAGGCTAGCACAGGGGACTTTCCCTGCCTAGCTTTCAACCCCCTACATACCAAGCACCATGATTGCTCCACCAGCTGATACTGACTCCAACCATATGGGTGTCGCTGTGACAGATACATAATATCACTATCATGGCATCAAGCTGCATGACACAAGGTGCATGCACATCACCTTTGCATTACACCATTCACCCACTGACTATCACATGGATGGTAGTCCCCTACATACATATCACATTGTACATGTTTACAGTACACATATATGTCGCACCCACTCCTGTGGTTACCGTATTGCCACTGTGGCATGGATATCCTTCTACATGGCCACACCTATCTGTACTGGGTGTGTAGCTGGTACATAGGCACCCATTGTACCTCTGAACTCAAGACATCTACACACATTCAAGGGTACACCACCCCATTTAGGGTGTACCTTACACAACAGCTACAGCTTTACATGCCACAACATTAACACGCCATGACGTTTACTGAGCTCCGACAGTTTAAATATGCGGATGCACTACAGACACCACATCTGTACACATTTGCATACTACATACTCAGGGGGTGACCTCTGCTGATCAGACAGGGCCCATGTCCACAACATTATTGATGTATATACTCCTCATATGCAACATAAGCAGAGGCCACTGTGAGCAACATGCTCATGGATATGTGCACACACGCCTCAATGAGTGGGATGTGCTTCTGGGTTACATTCCCAAACCGGACACTCACCATGCTGTGGAACATAAGTCCTATGTACATCATGCAGGGACACTCAGTATTACTGTTCATGTGATACCTCCCTTGGTGGTTGGGAGACACATGTAGGCCTGGGATCACTGCAGTGGCTGTACTGTGCAGAGGTGCAGGTGACACCTGGCTCTGCTGTTCACAGGACACTACCCTGGAGAGGTGCCACTAGTGTGAACACTGTAGTTGTGCTTACACATGGACTTGCCAGACTGCATAGTACCCCACTATGCACCTGTGCAGCTATTACATGTCCTTTGTGCATGGTTACTTGGTAGCCCTTCCATTTAGATTAGCTATCATGCTATTACTATGTCCCATACCTACAGGCCATATGTATCCTGTTATTGTACATACCAAAAGATGATACCTGTGGTATGCATGATATGCCTGTTATGCTGTGTAGAATATCTGTCATATCTACCTATAATACTACACATTACACATATTTCACATAGTATCCCATAATGCAAAGCATACTTGCACAGCGGGACCACCTTACATAAGTCATTAACGTTATGTGCCCATACACATGCATGCTGTGACAGTATATCAACATATACTATCCCCTGCTATGGCACATCCTTGTTGGACATACCCTACCACTGACAGTGGGTTGTATGGCATTGTTCTGTTTAATGCCCTCATGTAGCATCCCTTGTGGTGTCTGTGCTGTGTACCTTGTGTCCCACTGCTGGATGCACAGTTTCTACAAGCGTTAATATGCTCAGCAAGACATCACTGCATAAATACCTTTCCCCACTTTATGCATTGTGGACACGTTTAATTAATGCAAACCAGGCTATACATACAGTAAAACTAATTAATACAGATCATGCTATACATAACCTTACATATCGGGTGCTCTACATACCTTGTTGTCGTTACAGCATTTTGTTTCTATCTCTCTCACAGTGTTTCAACTGTTATTCGGTATGAGCATACGGTTTGAATGTCTGGCAGGTCATCCTTATATACGTCGATACCTGAAACATGTGGATTCATCCCGCCATTTGGTGTTCCTGAGTGACTAATTACTTGCATATCAGCTGTGCAGCTACTCCATTCGCCAATTATGCTGTGACAGTGGGGTATAATTGGATTCTCCACTTGGGCATTGCCTATTTGCCCTACCTTCGGGGAGACGGTCTGTATTGTGTTTTGCTATGTGTAACTGCAACTGCTATGCATGGAGACAAGTATAGTTTGGATTCATTTCCCCTGTGGATTGTGTGTGACAGGTAGAGTATTTGGTTCAACATGTGGGTGTACCTGTCATCCCGACGTCTGATAATGGTGTATTGCAATCAAAACCTGTAACATGGCTGTTTGTTCCATTATACAACGCCTGCAATTTTGCATGACGCCTTTAATTATGTCTCTCACACGGTATGTTGAGGGTTCTGCAGATGTAATTGCCTGACTGGATGTTTGTGCTGCTATTACAGTTTGTATTGCTTTAGTTTCTAGTGTGGGGGATGTCGGTGGTTGTATGTAACATATACGGTTTGTGGGCCTTGCATTTCTACATAATCCATATATATGTGTGTGTGGGCTCCGTCCCTAATTAGAGAGCTAACAGTTAGTAGACTTATGTTATGGGATTGTACGTTGGGCCATTGTTAATTGGTTTCTATATCGTCTGCAGGTGAGCTTGCTACTTGTATACCTCCGTAATTGCAGCGATATATCAGGGGATATGTGTAAGTGACAGCTATCCCTTGTATTTCTGTCCCAGATATTTGCAGTCATTGTGGTTGTGTTGTTAAAAGAGCCTGTTTGCCATGGGTTGCCACCTTTTCATATGGTCATTGTTGGACACTTGCAGGACACAAAGCGGTGTTTACAGGCCAACACGTAGCCACGGTCAGTACACAGGTAGCACATACTTTTATCCTCACTACATACCTATTGTTGTGTGACTTTGGCTACTTATCATATTGCATGTAACATTTAAATTTCTTACATACAGGCATAACTATTAAATACGACTGTTACATTATATATGGGACATATTTATGTCCTACCATCTTGGACATTTGCACTTTGTACTGTTTTATGTCAGGACACACCTGCCCAGGGTGGGGCTGTCCCTCCTACTGTGGGACAGGTAGTAACCATATGCCTATGGCTAGCTATACCCACACCTACCATACTGATCTGCCTCTGACTTGGCACCAACATACACATGTTGCGGACACACACACACATTACAGTCACACAGAGACGCACATGGCACCCTCAACGCACACTTACACAGACTACGGCACTCACAGACACAGTTGAACACAGTAACTACGTGGACCGCGACACCAGCAGCGGTGACTAACTGTCCCTTCATATCATCATACTATTACTCGCGGATGTACTGTTCCGGTACTGTGTTCTATCGGTCTTTCAGTCTCGTGGTTACGCATGTCGGTATGTTACACATTCCATGGTTGGCGGTATCCTATTTATTTGCACCTCCAAGATGTTATGAATGTCGTTGAACTATCTATTATATTTGCAGATATCGCTGAATCTATCTATATCACCGTATATCCCTCTATTGCCCTTTCTATCTGTATTATATATATGCATATGTGTACATCGCATATGCATATGTGTACACCGCAGCGCCGGTTAAGCAGATTTAAACTATTAGGGCTACCTAAATTCCACTCTTCAAATTTTCCCTTAAAACTACCTTCCTCGAACTATACTACTGATCTAATCAGCGTATCCTTTAACTAAAAAGATCATCTCTACTTGACTCCAAGTAGACTATTCTCTATCTGTTAAACCTAGCACTTGCTCCTACAGTACTTATTACCTTGATACGGTGCTCTTGTCATAGATAGTACCCCAAAAAGGCAAACCCCCATTTCTCGGTCACCCACGTCCACCGGAATCTTCTTTAAAGTTTTTTTGTCTATTCCTTCTAGCATGTCGAGGGATCAGTTGCTAGTGTCCTCTCCTGCTCAGCTGGTGAACCTGGGAATATTGAGGCAATGTTACAATTGCCTCATGTACACAGACAACCCTCTCCTCCTCCCACAAAACACAAATACATGCGAGAGATGCAACTATACAGCCAAACTGGAGGCTGAGCTCTCTCAACAGAGGACTGGCAAGACCAGTCAGGAGGAGAAGGTTACCACACACACTATAGACCCAGTCTCACATAGTACCATCACAACCTCAAATCATACACATAAACACACAAAGACATACTCGGAGGCTCTGATCAAAAATCTAACAAAACAGCAGAGGCCACCAAAGCAGACACCCAAACAACCACCACCTCAGAACACATCACCTGCAACACATAGACCTCACAGTCAGAGTGTCAAACAGTCACAGCCCTTAAGGCCAAACAAATTGCCAGACACACTAGTCATTGGTGACTCCATAGTCAGACACACTGACGTCCCGCTCACCAGACTGAGTAAGGAGAAGGTCACAGTAAGCTGCCTGTCAGGCGCTAGAATCCGCCACATAACGCAAGCACTCAGGTCTCTCAACAGCAGGTACAAATACGATTCAGTCATTGTCCACGCTGGTGTAAATGACCTGAGACGTACCTCCTTGGACTACATGAAAAGAGACATTGAGGAGCTCTCTGATTATGTAGCCCAGGCAGGTATGACCCTGACCTTGAGCAGTATCCTACCTTCACCAAGAATGATGCCACAATACAGAGATAAGATGATCAGCTTTAACAATTGGCTTAAACACTGGTGTCATTCAAAGGGAATCCAGTGTCTGTCTGCCTGGGATGACATGCTGGACAAGCCACACTGCTTCGCAAGGGACGGCTTGCACCTGTCACCCCTGGGATTCAGGATATTGGCAAAGGCTCTTGCCACCCCCATAGTGCCTTTTTTAGGCAAGGCTCAAATTCTAAACCTACCACCCTAGAACACAAAAAAGGAAAAAAACTAAGGGTAATGCTGCTCAATGCCAGAAGTCTGAATCTCAAAATGCACGCACTCGAGGCCCTTCTCAGTATGGAGAACATCGATGTCTGTGCTGTGACAGAAACCTGGTTCAAGGCTCCTGAGAGCACCCCAGCACTATTGGGTTTTACCTCTTATCATGCGTTCCGGCCCCAAAATCCGGACAATACCAAGAAAGGAGGGGGGTATCCATATTCATCAAGGACACCCACAACTCAAGACTGGTTGCAACACATGATGCATCGGAGACCATCCAGGTGCAATTAACCATAGGCAAGACTGCTCTGCAAATTGTAGCATGTTACAGGCCACCCTCACAAACTCAGGAACCTCACATGGCCTTCCTGAAAACACTAGAGGGGATAAATGTATCACCAAACACCATCATACTAGGTGACTTCAATTACCCTAATATAGACTGGGAACACTACTCAAGCCCAAACACCCTAGCCCAAAAGTTCCTGGAATTCATAAACTCAAATGCCATGGAACAACTAGTTACCATCCCCACAAGAGGAGATAACATACTTGACCTCATCATCACGAACATGGGAGCACAATGTTCAACACCGAAGTATACCCCTCACTGGTGAGATCAGATCACAAACTAATCTCGCTGGAGGTCCTCATCCCACCCCACCTGAAATAAAAAGACCACAGTAAAGAACTTCTCGAAGCCGACTTCACACTTCTAAAGACTAGTGTGGTCTCCTTTAAGGCCCCGAGCGGCGGAAAACAGTACACAAGCCGCTGAATCACTTACAAATGCCTTCTACCAGCACCTGCAAGACTGCATGGATAAGGCAATCCCAAGCAAAACAAAGACTCTTTGTACCAAAGGCAAGCGTCCAGTCTGGTGGACCCCAGCCATAAACAAACTCTACAACAAAAGGAGGAAGCTACTACAAGATAGAGCAAAATCCTTAAAAGGTAAGACACCCTTGATCACTATAAGTAAAAACTAAGAGCTCTCATAAAATCATCCAAAGCAAATTTTGAGAGAAAAATAGCTAAAGACTCAAAAGACAATCATAAGGCCTTCTTTAGCTATGTTAGAAACCTGGGAGGAAACTCCCAGATATGCTCAGAACTAGTTCAAAATGATGTGAAAATTACTGATCCTACGGACATTGCCAACATACTGGCTGACAGGTTCAGTGCAAACTTCTCCCCTCCCAAAAGGAGAGATATCTATACCAAATGATTGCAGCCCCCCAAACATCTCCAACGCCCAAGTGACAACTGCTCTCTCCAAAGCAAAAAACACAGCATCCATGGGACCTGATGGTGTCCTCGGCTGTGTGCTCCACGAACTCAATGAGGAATTAAACCCACAGCTAGGACAGCTGTTTAATCAAAGTCTTACCTCTGGATACGCACCAGGAGTGGCACTGCAACTGTGGTCCCACTTCACAAAGGCGGTGCCTCCACCGACCCTGGAAATTACCGGCCCATTAGCTTGACAAGCCTTATCTGCAAAGCCATGGAGAGGATCATTTGCAGACTTTGGAGCCAACCCAGTTTGGCTTTGTCAAAGGCAGATCACGCCTTTTAAACTTGGTTGACTTTTTCGAAACAGTCACCAAAGCCATTGATGAGGGAAAGGCAGTCCATACAGCCTACCTCGATCTGGCGAAGGCCTTCGATACAATACCCCACTCGGGTATCATTGAAAAACTCATCAGCTTAAATATTAACCCATACATCACAAGATGGGTTGCAAACTGGCTGAGTGACAGAACCCACAGGGTCAGAGTTGCTGGCGCCATGTCAGACTCAAAGCCTGTCACAAGTGGTGTCCCACAGGGCTCAGTCCTGGGCCCACTCTTGTTTGGCATCTACTTCTCCAAAGTACAAGCAAACACAGGAGGGTTATGGCTGACAAAGTTTGCAGATGACTGCAAACTGGGCCATAGTAGAAAACACATCTGACACAGATATCCTTCAGAAGGGTCTCACAGAAACGGATAACTGGTGCCAGAGCCATGGCCTAAAGTTAAATGCCAAAAAATGCATAGTCATACCCTTCGGGAAAAACAAGGTTACCCCTAGCTACCAAATAGGTGGCAATCCACTGAGCACAGAAGAAGTTATCAGGGACCTGGGGACCCAGGTTGATAGTAGTCTGTCATTCGACACCCATGTAGCTAAAGTAGTTAGGAAGACCTTCTACATTGCCCACCTTATCATGAAGGGATTCTCATCTAGATCAAGGGAGGTCATTGTCTCCCTCTACTCATCACTCATCAGACCAATGATTGAGTACAATGCCCCATTCGGAATGTATCTGACCCGACACTTGCAGCAGCTGGAGAGGCCACAAAAGTTCCTCACCAAAAGGATAAAGGGTCTCAAAAATCTGTCCTATGCTGCCCGACTGAAAGAACTCCAGCTCTATTCAGTCGCCACCGCTTGCTCAGAGGTGACCTTTGCCTAACTTACAAGGCCATGCCAAACCCAGATTTGATGAATATGCTTCACCTCAAAAAATCTAGATCCATCAGAGCCACAAGGGCGGGAGACTTAAACCTCGACACGGCTATTAATAGGACATGCTGGAGGGATAGATTCATCACCCAAAGACTCCCTATGCTGTGGAACAAAATCCCGGTATATGTGAGGCAGAGCACCTCGCTGGCCTTGTTCAAGAGAAATCTTGACCAATGGATGGGAGATCGCAGATATACCCCAGGGATTACCTCAGTGTCACTGCTCGACAGAGGCACAGCAAAATAATGGGTATAGTTCCCCATACTAAAGGGGTGGCGTAAGCCACAAAACGATGGGCTAGGCTTGTAAATGCCCTCGGGCAGATAGCCTAGTATGAACCTATGAACCTATGAACCTATGAACCTATATATATATATATATATATATATATATATATATATATATATATATGGTGGGGAACGTGACAGGCACACAGCACCACCATATGCTGTAAGACTCATGTACTGTTCAGGTGTTGGCATTCCGTGTTCCACTGGCTGTTGTGTTTACAATGTTTGAGGGCTGCCTATGTAGGAGGCACACATTGGGCCACCTATACATTACAATTTACAGGTGGTCATGTTTGTGTGCCATCCATTTTACTGTGTGTGCAGGTGGAGAGGTGTCAGTCCGTAGGGGCCTACACTGTCAGAGTATGTGCTATACGTTCCCTCTTTGCCAAGGCGTAGGCATATTGGGCACTCCTCTGTCTGCCTACTGGGGCTGGCACAGTGTGTTCATGGTCTGAATCCCTTTGTGCCTGTAATGGCCTTGGCAATTGTGGTGGGCTATGAGGGCCTTCACCATTTTGTCCCTGCTGCAGCTGTTTCCGCAGGATCATATTATGTAGCATGGCACATACTATGATGATGTGGGTACATGTGCCTGGAGAGTACTGCAAGGCTCCACCAGATGTATCCAAGCACCGGAATCGTGATTTCAGCATCCCGAACACATGCTCTATGATGATTCTGGTTTGTGCGTGTGCCTCATTATGGCGTTTTGCATGGGTGTGTGTGCATTTCTGATGGGAGTCATCATTCACGGCTCCAGTGCATAGCCAGCATCCCCCACAAGATGGCCATGTGGGATGTCCCCCCTGACAAATACCTGATACAGCTGTGAGGCATGCCAGATATGGGAGTCATGGTAGCTTCCAGGGCTGCCAGCACACACATCCATGATAATGCCCTGGGCATTGCACATGACCTGGCAGTTGATGGAGTGGAATCCCTTGCGGTTTATGTAGCGCCTACCCTGCTCACCGGGTGGTGACTTGATTTGTATGTGTGTGCAGTCTATCACACCCAGTACCTCCGGGTATTGTGCCACACGGTGGAAGTGGCGCATATTGCTGGCCAACTCCTCCTGAGTTCTTGGGAAGTATATCTGCTCATTGGCATGTGGTAACATGGCATCCAGGAACTGGTATAGTACCCTGGATGCTGATGCCTGTGAGATACCCATTATATCTCCAGTTGGCCTTTGAAAGGTACCTTTGGCCGGTATTTATGGGCTTACACATACCTTCGTGTCCACTGGTATGGGTTCCCCTCTGTTGTTTCAAGTTCTCAGGTGTGGCCGGCACAGCTCCACTATTTGCTGTAAGATGTCCCTGTCCACCCTGTAATGCTCTACTATCTCCAGGTCATGTAGCCCCTGGTAGGTTACCCTTGGTCTGAACACTCTCCTTCTCCTCCGAGGCCTGCGGTGGTTGTCGGCATCATCCTCCACAACAACGTCAGTCTCTAACACATGCTGATGAATCACAGCTATGGCAGCTCCCAACATGTACATTTTAAAAGTTCCCCGTGTGTTTACACCTATGGTGCAGTGTTTGGGAATACACAGGTGTGTGTTGGGTGCTTTCACACTTTATACTATTGTGCTGTGAACACCGATGATGTCATAGGGTGTGTATGTACGATCGTAGCTACAGGTTATCTTATGTGTTTTACTGCCGGAACTACTATTGTGGTGCCTTTGGTGTTGAATTACACTTGCTTGCCGTGGATTGCCTCTTGATCTTCCCTTTACATTTCTGCACATTGCACCTACCATTTTCTGGCGTGCATCCTGCAGCCTACTTTCATTTGTACTTTCCTGGACCTGGCGTATCTTGCATTATGTGTGCTACTGCCGGTCTGCTGTCGGTTTGCTTTGCTCTGCTGTGTCAGGTCTCCTATCTTTGCAATCCAATACCTCCCCTCCTTTCTTTGCATTCAAATGCCTCCCCTATCCTCTTTTGCAGGTTTCTGCAAGCGGACTTGTCAGCTGCCGTCGATTGGCCTTCGTGGGTTGATTGGTGTTGATTGCTCATTAGTACTCCAATTACCCTACTTCCGCATTTCCTTCTTTTCTTCCCCTGACCTTCCTGTTTCTGCTATTGTTTGCAGCGCGTGCGTCCGATTACTGGGTTTTGGGCACGTTTTCATCCTCGTACACATGCGCTTTTGGCCACCATGTGTGCTCTCAGCTAAATGAGTCATCCCCACCCCTGTCCTGCAGCTTTGCTTAGCAATGGACAGGCCAGATTTGCAATGCTCCAATGTGCTTACTGCTATGGTGGCACACCCCTCTGCTGATGTCATATATCTCCTCTGAGCCACTCCTCGGTGTTATACCTCTGCGCCGTATGGTACAACCTTCATCCGGCGGGACATTTGTGATTCAGTATTATCTGCCTCATTTGCATGGCATTGACTGCTAATTCATAGTTACTGCGCCGAACACTATCGCAAGCCCATAGCAACCCTTGCACCTTGGTTGTGGTGTTCCATGCCTACCATTGTGTATTATGCTGTAAACCTGATTTCTATTACGTTGCGATTTTATGACATTTTTATATTATTTCTTTATGTTACAGCTTCTGCACACATGCCCTGCGGTTGTGCTGTGCGTTGCTGTGGACATGACATTAAATGTTGTTATTTACGTGTTGTGCATCTTTTCTTATACCATTGGCTGTGTATTTCGCCATTGGCATATGTTAACGTTGTGATACCTGGGTCTGGCCCTCTTCCATAGCTCCGATGTTCTGTTTGGGAAAATGTAAACCGTGTTTTTTGGTTTACATTTCCGTGGGCTTACGCTACGCCTGCACCACTTCATGAATCGCTATATGCCTTCATTTGCATGGTGCGACACTGTACATGGGGTGATTTGCATACCTACGCCGGGGGCTGTGCAGATCTGGTGTGTGCCGGTAGTGCACGTGGAATTGGATCGTACCTGAATCGCTCAGCGGCCATATTTGGCTTTATAACGCCTACGCTATGCATGCGCCTGGCGCAAGCTTCATGAATCCCGGGGAAAGAGTTGTACATTTTGCACAAAGCATTCACTAATATGATCCAGCAAGACACAATAAGTCTATTTTGTATTTATTTATTTATTTTACATTTGTTAACTGGGCTATTCTAGCTGGATACATGTCTATTTTCAGTAGAGACCTGGGGAGAAAAGCTCCACTATAAGTAAAAGTAACAAGAGGTGCAGTACTTATTAAGATAAGAAAACAAGATTTTACATAACAGTGTAGAACTAATATACTTCACAATCATTTACAAGCTATAGTTCTAAGTATTTCTAAGGCAGAGACATGTTTATACAGTAGAGAGCTTGCAGGTAAGGTTAGGCTCTACAGCAGATTGAAGGAAAGTCAGTGTTAGTAGTAACTTTAGTAGGCTGAACAGCAAATATCTATATCATAACATAATGACAAAATCCATCAATATGAATAATTTAATAAAAGCATAAAGTTTTTATACAAAAAAAATCTCTATGTCCTTTTTCTACCATCTGCCTTTCCAGATATCATGCCTGCACTATCAGACTCTAGCTCATTCATTTCCTGGTGATGAGGGAATAGCCTCAGCTCCTAAGGTTAGAGCCATTCACAGGGGATATCATCCAGGCAAGCAGTGGAGTATTTTGTGCTTGCCATCTTCTTGGCAATGAGACCATTTTTTGTATGTAAGGCCTAACATCTCCCCTCGGGTGGTAATGTAGGCACCTACCTTACCTTAAGTACTGTTTGCACTTCTCTGTCAATATCTGCATTCTCCTTCACTCAGCTGACAGGAGTTACCATCACTGGCTTGAGTGGCCATGATCAAAGTGTCCCTCCACCAACTCTTATCCTGGAATTCCATCTATCCTTTTTGACACTGGTTGGGTCAGGAGTGAATACACAAGATGGGCAAGAACCCATGTCCCCAGACATAGTCATGTCCATCATTCTATACAATAAAAAACAAGACCAATCCCAAAGCACGAAAGTTGAATGATAACTGTTTATTAAAATAACAAATGACTAAGCACTTTCACCTAAAACATTCACAGGCTTCTTCAGAGTCGATCTTCGTGGTTTGGGATTGGTCTTGGTTTTTATTGTATAGTTAGTTTTTGTGCCTGTTGACACGTGTGGCTTTTTTTGTTATGAGTTTTATGTCCATCATTTTATTTGCACCATCAAGTTGTTATTTAAGTTTCTGGTCATCTGAGCCATATTCAGGGCTTTATTTACAGATGCAGCATATTTTTTGCATGAAGAATAGTTGTGTTCTTGAAACTTTACCATAACAAACTTATAATATTTATGACATTTTTATACTTGTTAAAATTTATTGTAGAATCAAATAAAGGAGCCTTATGCCTTAGTAATTTTTTCATCTGGAAATTAGAAATGAGATTTATGTTGTACACACAAGACCCTTGTACATGAAATATATATATTTTTTATTTATTTAGAGGCACACATTCAGCATTATGTAACATCCTACCCATTTGTTATGCAGCACACAGCTAAACAATAAACTATATTGTAAGATATACAAGGCACTTACTCAAAGTCAGTGCACAATTCGGAGGCCAGCTTGTGAATGGTAGTTAAATTGAGAATGTGAGTAAAATGAGTTATAAGACATATAGGAGAAATTTTTAATTGCAGCACAGTGAGTCAACATATATTAAATGTTCAGAAGGATGCCATTTGCAGTCTTATGTACTTTGCAGAAACCTATGTACGGTAGCAGCAGAAAGAGGCATATCAGTTATGACCCATGTTCCTTTCAGTGGTACTACTCAGTGCCTGGCATCCTGAATCTCACTTAGCAATAGAACAAGAGAGATATCAACTTGATTGAGACATCATAGATAATACCAGAGATAATATAAATTATTGGTGGATTCAGTTGTTCTTTTTCCTCTTGCATTGGTGGTTTTATTAATAATACCAGAGATGTCTGACACAGCACCTTACCACTGACATGCCTCATTCACCTGGAGTATAAGACAAGCACAGCAGTGTACAAACTGACCAGAGATATATGCCAGAGGCCTACATGATACAAAATGCTCCAATCATGTGAATGTTGCATGCCTGAGCAGTTCCTGATAGGCCGGCCACTGCATGCCTTTAAATGCATGCACTTCCATGCCACAATACATGGCCACTTGCACTCTGCACATTTCACCAGTTTGCAACCAGACCTTCAGTGTTAAATGCCATTGACTGCATGCATAAGACTATGAAGGAATAAACGTGTTCTAATATTATCAAACTAAATAGTAATTTAGAGGATTATGATTGGGTCTCCAATTGTTATTTGTATACTATGTGCCCAAAGCTCGAGACATGAATTTTGGCATCCATGTTGAGAACACATAAAAATACATTATGATCAGAGACCCTATTATAATTCTTTATAGAGCATGGAAATTTATCTGCACCATGTACTGCTAGTTACAGAAATGTAAAATAAATAAAAAAAAAACATGACACATTGTGCTGGCTTTCAAAGCTGGTAAAACAGTGAGGAAGTGGCTTATGTCCTTGTGCATTTTCTGTCTAAGGAAAACAGTGTGTTTCAAAATTGTGGATGTAACATAGTAGACTGCAGACAGAAATGGAGCTTCTGCTGATGACTACTGGCTGGCAATGTCAGGTTTTAGACCCAGATGTGATCCTAACAGTTCTCTAAGTGTTGTTAAGGTTGGGTCTTGCACTCGTGTAATGCTGGACCAAGATGTTATTTAACTGATATTGGAGTGCAATCATGGTGCTCCATGCACTACAAAAGGTTATGTTTCTGTCAGAGGTGAGGTGGTGTGCATTTGTAATGGAGCTAAAGCCAACATATATGTCAGACAATGTGGAAGTGAGAAAGATGCATATATATATATATATATATATATATATATATATATATATATATATATATATATATATATACATATATACTGCAGATGAGTCATCTGTACCAGACATTTTGATGAGGATTCATTTCATAAGGTTATCTCACTTGTAAAAAAAAAAAATCAAAGTAGATGTTGCTAAAATCCAAATGTTTTAACAACATAATTTACTGATTTGTACACTTAATGGAATGACATAATGATGTCTCAAGCATAAACAGGATGTTGTATGCTGCATCAATGCATGGAAAAACATAACACATACTTAAAACAGCATGCATTGCAACAAGATGATTGCATAAAGAAAAGCATAACTAAGAGTGCAGAGAGCAACTCTTGGAAAAGGCCATGTTATCAGTCTTCCCGAAGAAGGGTGTAACATAATGTTACATGGATATATGTGTGCCAATGTCAAGCAACTTCCACCAGATAAAACTAATTAATAAATAAATAAATAAATAAATAAGCAGACAAACAAAATTATGGCTATGGATAGGAATGCCTGCAATGGTTTACTAACACCAAAGAATATTTTATTATAGTCAATGCTATGCAGCAGTCTTGTGCATGAATAAGATCAATATCAGTGAGCTGGAGGGAGCAGGGTGGAAGGATGGGAGTGAGCAGCACACTGACTAAAGATGTGAATGTCTCTGGTTCATTCCCAGGTTTCAGCATGGAAACCTTTGACCTGCTGAATCTGGTTCTCTTTCTTAAATTAAGTACTGAACCAGGCTATCTTCTGTGGGAGTTGGAGATGCCCCCCCCCACCCAAAGCCTTGTGGCAGGAGAGCGCAGTTAAGACTCATCTGATTGAAGGTTGCTAGCACAGGGTTCAGTTTTGAGATTTTTTATTTTTTAAATTGTTTAATTCAATTTACTCACTGTTTTAACATAGCTCCACAGAGTTAGGCAGCTAGCCACTGCTCAGCTGCATTCGTATGTGCAATTCAAGCAATCTGTTGCATTCTGCTGACCATAAGTACATTTTTTACTGTATTTTGTACTTTTAAACTGTATTTTTGCTATACTGCTGATTTTGTAAAAAATGTCTTTGCTGATTTGTTGCACTTTTTGTCTGCTATTGCACAGTCTATATTCAGACCTGCTGAATCTGGCTCTGTTTGTTAAATTGAGCACTAAACCAGGCTATCTTTTCTTGGAGAGGGCCACCCTGCAGCCCTGTGGCAGGAGAGTGAAGTTAGGATTCATCAGATTGAAGGCTGCTGGCACAGTGCTCAGTTCTGAGCTTTTTTATTGGCTATAAACATCTAATTCATTTTGCTCACTGTTGCTAAATAAGCCTTGAGGTTGTGTGGGTTTGCATTTATTTTAACACAGTTCCACAGAGTTAGGCAACCAGTCATTGCTCTGCTGTATTGCTCTGTTTATGCATAGCACACCTCTGTGCACCATCATGCCTTACCTCACAGTGGGGGTAACCACTGACAGGTACAGACATAAAACCTTCAGTAGATACATTTCCCCTTAGTAGCTGCCTGTGATCCAGCTAAGAAGTCTTTAAATTGCACTTAGCTGCTCAGACAGCACCTCAGCTGCACTTTTGCCCCTTAAACAGTCCCAAAACCACTAAATTTACAATAGTCTCATACTAGTTAGAGAACCACTGGTACTATATATGCTTTATAGAGCATCCCATTACTATAGACCTCATTTAGAGCACTCAGTTATACCACACCCCTCCATTTTTCTCTCCCCACCGTGAAAACAGGATTTACGATTAACCTTGCATTATGGATGGTCTGTTTCCCTCCATTTATCCTACCAGTCTTATTGTCAAGGGTATCCTGAGGCAGTGTAGCAACTGCCTCATGTACACTGACAACCCTCTACTTCTAAATCATCCAAGTACAATGTGTGAGAGATGCATCTACACTAAGAATCTGTAATCCTTGCTCTCTCACACACATAACAGTAACACTGAACATGTTGTCAGCTCATATACTACACCTATGCAAACCATGCACTCAACACATAAACCATCAAAAGCGGAAGTACTCACCAGAAATCTACTTAAACATAAGAGACCTTCTTTGCCAGAGATGATCTTCAGCTTTCACCTCTAGCCTTTTGGTTACTGACTAAGGCACTTGCCTCCCCCATAGTGTCTTTTTTAGACAGGTCTCAAGAACAAAATTTCCAACATGAAGATATCAGTCACAGATAAAATAAATGTTATGCTGCTAAAAGCGAGGAGTTTGAATCAGAAACTGCATTCTATGGAAGCACTCCTCTCTCTGGAAAATGTTGACATCTGTGCAGTAAGAGAAAGTTGGTTCAGACCTGCACAGAATAGCCCAGCCTTAAAAAGCTACAATGTCTTCCACACTTTTAGACCTCAAAATGAACGTGTGTGAGCCAAAGGAGGAGGAGTATCTATCTTCATCAAAGATAAATACACCTCTAGACTGGTTAGACAGAAAAACTCCATGGAGTTACTCCAAGTTCAACTGTGTGGAAGAGCCTCCCCCCCTTCAAGTCATCATTAGCATAGGCCACCCCTTCAATTAACCAAGATACCCATACTGTGTATCTGGACCAACCCTAGTCAATCGAATTACAACCAAATACTCTAATCATGGGCAATTTTATCTATATCTCCATTGACTGGGAAACTTACACCAGTACCAACATGTTCGTAGAAAGGTTCCTGGACTTTGTTAACACTAATTCCCTGGAACAAATAAGATGCAACCCCACAAGGGGCTCAAATATTCTCGACCTGGTCCTCAGCAACATGGGTGATCGTTGTACTACCACAAGTATAATACTCTCACAAATCAGTCATACTTGAAGTAGCTATAACAGCTGAACCCCTCTTAGGTAAAATCAGGCTAAAAATTTTCACCAGAGCTAATTATACCCTCCTAAAGAATGACATAAATAATTTCTAAGCTCGTGTTCCTAAAGATAACATTGACAACTATACTAAGGTATACACAAATGCCCTGTACAAACACTTATACAAATATATTGACACAGCTGTACCTGACAGGATCAAAACAAGATCCTCAAGAAAAAAGCATGCCTCCATGGTGAACATAAAGTATTAATAAGTTATACAACAAGAGGAAGACGTTGCTGTCTAAGAATAAAAAAGAGAGGTCCCAGCACTGGAAGAGCACCCTCCTCTGCTTGAGCAAACAAATAAGACAACTTGTCAAAAAACTTTAGCAGCCATAGCTAAGGATAGCCATAAGACATTCTTCAGGTCTATCCATAACCTAAAAGGTGGAACCCAGACTTGTGCTGAACTAACTGTGGATGGCATCACACACTGATCCTGTGAAAATAGCTAACCTATTAGCCAAAAGGTTTGGTGAAATTTTCACACCCCTGTCCCCTCCAAACAGTCTACAGATCATTCCCTCTGCATCTCCTTCCCCTTGCATCTCCAAAGACCAAGTCATTAATTCTCTCTCCAAGGCCAAAAACGCAACCTCTGTGGGACCGAATGGCATCCCAGGTTGCATTTTAAATGGTCTAAAACATGAGTTAGCAACTCCATTAGGTACTCTCTTCAACCACAGCCTGGGTACTTGTTTTATCCCTGCTGAATGGAAAACAGCAACCGTCATCCCCCTTCATAAAAGGAATCACAACAATAGACCCTGGGAACAAACTCATAAGCTCAACCAGCCTTATCTGTAAGGCCATGGAACAAATCATCATGGACCCTGTAAATAAGGATACAGGTGATCTCCAATCTCTTGATCCGACACAGCTTGGTTTTGTCAAAGGCATGTTGTGCCTGTTAAACTGGTCGAGTTCTTTGAAAATGTCACCAGAGCTATAGATGAAGGCAAATCTGTGCATACAGCTTGCCTTGATTTAGCCAAGGCCTTAAACACAATCCCACATTTGGGCATCATGGATAAATTCTCCCAGTTGAATATCAACGCTTATGTCATCAGGTGGGTTGCTAACCGGCTCACCGATATATCACACTCAGTCAAAATTGGGAACTTTACCTCAACCAGCAGACCTTTCACTAGTGTGGTTCCACAGGGTTCATTGCTGCCCCCCCCCCTATTGTTTGGAATATACTTCTCAGAAGTTCAGGTCAAAATATAGGAGCTGTGTTTGCCTAAGTTTGCTGAAGGCTGCAAATTAGATGCAATCATTAAATCCCCAAATTATGCCAATATACTTCAAGAGGGACTTAAAAACAAATGAATGATTGGTGCCAAAGCCATGGACTCAAACTCAGTTGTGAAAATGCATTATCATTCCTTTCTGTAAAAATGATATCCCTGCAGACTATCATATAAGTTATACCACCATAAGTAACAACTCAGTAGTGAGAGACTTGGGACTGCAAGTTGACTGGAGTCTAAACTTTGACCACCATGTGTCTATTGTGGTAAGGAAGGCATTCTATGTCATGCACCTTATTAGCAAAGGCAATGCCTCAAGAGCAAAAGAGGTCATAACACCCCGGTACTCTGTAGTCGACCCTCATCAGGCCACTAATTGAGTACAATGCTCCCTTTGGTATGTACCTCACCAGGCACCTTCAGCAACTTAACAGACCTCAGAGATTTCTAACCAAAAAAATTCACAGTCTCCAGTACATGTCATATATTGACAGACTGAAGTCATTGTCACTGTATTCAGTGGCATACAGACTACTTAGACTAGATTTGTGCCTGGCCTTTAGAGCAATCTCGGATCCAAACCAATGGAAATGCTGCACATCTGCAAGTCAAATGGGACAAGGGTCACCCACTCCAGAGACCTTAACCTAGCCTGCAACATAAGTAGGACCTGATGGAGTGACAGATATGTCTCTCAGAGGTTGCCACTTCTCTGGAATAGACTATCAATTCACATCAAACAAAGCCCCTCTATGACCCTGTTTAAGCATAGCATGGATAACTGGATGGGAAACCATAAATCCTTGCCTGGGATTTCACCTATGACCCTCCTAAATATGGGCAATCATTGCTAACTAAGATCTCGAGTTTAGGCAATATCTTTTATATTGGGTTTCTCTAGTATTATATTGGGTACACATGGCTAGGCTTATAAAGACCTTCAGGTGAATAGCCCAATAACTACCTATGAACTGTTTACTCATATTAAGTGCTTCTGCCTCTTGGGTGTCACCCAGTGGGAGCTCTGTGTGGTGCAGTCTACAGAGTATGACCAGACAGACATGTGCTGGCAGCATAGCTACATTGCTCAAAGGGCAGTCATGTGAGGTTCATAGGAGATTAGTAGACTACCACCTTACTAGCACAGCCCTTATTAGCTTCACTATCACCATCAGTCAACTTAGAAATAAAGGTGAGCTAATATCAGCAATCTTTTTAGACTTATCAAAAGCCTTCGATACAGTGTCTCATAACAAACTGCTGACTGCCTTGTCCAAACTGAACCTAAGCTATTCCACTCTAGCCTGGTTTCAGAACTACCTCATAGATTGGCAACAAGCGGTACGGTGGAAAAAAGCTCTTTCTCCCTTACTACCAGTGACTACGGGCGTGCCTCAAGGGTCTATTCTTGGCCCCTTCCTTTTTAACCTGTTTACAAATAATCTCCATAATGCTACAACTCTAGCCACACTTATACAGTATGCAGACGACTCCACTGTCATATGTTCTGCCCCAACTCTACCTGAACTAGAGAACTTAACCCAAACATCATTCAATGCTATTGAATCATGGTTGACAGATGCCCAATTAATCTTGAACCCAAATAAAACTAAACTCATGCTCTTCCACTCCACTAAATTCAAAACCCATTCCACTTACTTCAACATCACATCCAGTAATAAGACTTTGATTGAATCAGTACCATCCACCCAACTTTTCGGTGTTGTTATTGATCAAACTCTGGTTTGACTTACACATTGCCCAGACTGTAAAAAAAGTACACAAGAAAATAGGTACCTTATACAGATGCAAAAAATACCTAACCACAAACTCCAGAATAACCACAGTCAGAACTCATCTTCTGTCAACTTTACTATACGCCTCACCCATCCTTACCAACCTCTCCAAATCAGACCTAAGCAAGCTAGATGCCTGCTATAATAAGATAGCTAAATTTCCCATGAGCTGTTCTACTAGAACCCATCACTGTAAGGCTCTAAGACAGCTATCTTGGTTAGAACTACCCACCAACTCATTCTCACAAAACTCTCTACTGCCCACCAAATGTAAACCCGATAAAACACCAGTTCTACAAGGCCTCCTCAATCCCCGTATAAGTACCCATGCACTAAGATCCAGTAATAAAGCTCTAATTGAAGTAACCAGGAGTAAAAATAGATCAGGTGACTCTCTGTACTCCTACTACATTGCTAAACTGTGGAATGCCTTACCACTTGAAATTAGAACTATAACTAGCTTAAGAAATTTCAGGCATCACATTAAAGCCCACCTCAACAATTAACAGCATGCCAGTAACAGTTACAGCATAATGCCAACAACATAGGTAATTCAACAAGATCTGTTAATATACAACCATTACAATACATAATAATAATAAAACACATGCCCCAAAATAAAGTTTGATGTAACAACATATGTTAATAGTAAACCATAACCAATGAATAACAATAATAAATAAATGAAGATAAGGGTTGGGGAGAGAAAGAATGTCAGTCCATTAATACCATTATAGAATATATAGTTAAGAATAGTACTTCTATCTACTCTACAGGTCTGCACTTTATTTATTTGTACAAGTGCCCTATAACCGCTGTGGCAAGTACATACCTCTCAAGCTATCCGCATGGGACAGTATGGGCCAAGCAGTAACAACTGTGGGTACACAACTATAGAGAACACTTGCCCATCAAGTGGACCTATATAACTACCAAGAAGTACTGTGGGCTGATGTAGAGATACTTTCCTATTTAGATAATCATGTCAATAATAAATCTGTGACAGAGGGATTGTGCACTACTAATTACATTACATGACAGTGTGACACTTGAGAGGTATGCATGTGTATAGTGCAAAAACTAAACAAATATCATGCCTTGCTTGGCAGGCATGGGGAGACAACCCAATAGCAGTGACTGCAGAGGACATCTGCATCAAATGTATTAATTGACTGGAGCGACCTTTAACAACATTCCATGCATACAGCCATACCAAAGATTACACATTTTATTTATTTTGTTTTATTTTATTATTATTATACCTATTTCATTTATTTTATGTTGCATTTTTACATTCCTGGTAATGATTTTAACAGTCTGTGACATTTAAACACACAATTGTTTACTCATAATATGGGCTACCTCACCCATTTGCCTGTAGTTCCTGTGCAGAGAAAATCTGAAATCATTATGTTACTGATACCTATAATAATTAGTAATGTATAGTACTGGATTTGAACCCTGGTCTGTGTGTGGCACTGGATTTGAACCCTGGTCTGTTTGTGGCACAATGTACTTTATACAAAAACCTTTAACAAACTGGGCTACTGAGTCACTGCTGATGAATGATTGACTGATATTTGTCTAGAGCTTACCTGGAACCAATATATGACCTGGTAGTATACTACAGTTTTACATTAAACTGCAGTGACTGTTGAGTATGCATGCTTGAAATTCAAGCATGACAGAGATACTAGGTGGCATTTACATTACTACATAGAATCCAGGTGTAAACAATATATTGTTAGTGGGTTGAAATATCTGTGAAGTCAACAAACAATATCAGATTATTAGGTTGGCTACTTCATCCATATACATTGCTTACCTGCTGTTTGCGGATGACCACATTATGTGAAAAATATTGGCCTAGAAACAGCCATGAACAGTACTGTATATAACATAATACATTTGGCAACCATTATATTTGCAGTCTACAGCTATTACACTCATACTTGACTGCAGCACTGTACCTCACAGCCTGAATACATATAACTGAAATGCAATGGTTAAAATAAGACAATCCTGATGTACACAATTTACCTTGGTGTTATTGTTATTGCTTCATGTGTTATTGGAGAACAGTTGTCATAATTCATTTCTTGCAAAACAGCTCTGAATCTACACTTATTGCACAACAGACTTTATTGGATATCCCTTCATGCAGTTACTGGTAGAGTTTTTTATTGCACAACAGTTGTCATAATGCAGGAGTTGCAATACAGCTGTAATTCCACAGTTATTGCACTACAAACATTATTGTATACACTGTATTATGGTTAATGCTTTAGTCTTCTCTGCTTATTGCACTACAGTTGGCAGTAGTCACTTATTGCAGTACAGCTCTAAGTCCACATTAATTGTAATACAATCCTTACTGCATATACCTAAGCACAATTAAAATGTTTTACTTTTTCATGCTTATTTAACTATAGATAGCAAAATACATCTGTACTAACCACACTCATGGTGCAACCCAACCAAGCACCCAGTAGGCGCCTTGATGTTGCGAGTTCTCTCCTCTGCAGTTGTTGGAAGAGAAGCACACCATTATGCATACCAGTTTATCAGACATTTAGATTAGATATTAGCGAAGCAAAGGTAAAAATTACTTACAAACTTGTGGGGCATTTCCTGCCCAAGCTTCTTGGACGCAGGTGTCTAAGAGATCCCCCTTTCTATGCTTCGGGTCATCCTATTGGTGATGTACCTGGTCACTGGTATGGGGATACCTGTCACACCAGTGAGTTCTTGTGACAGCTGGTTCCAGGCCTCCTCCTTGCACTCTGAGACCTGGAACCCACCCTGCATCAGCAGGTCATCCCAGATTTTCACCAAGGGTCCAATCATGACCCTGGACTCTGGAATGCCCCACCACAGTGCCCGGAAGTATGCACCCTCTCCAACACTAGCCATAGTCATGACATAGTTCAAACTCCAACAGATTATGCTGTATTCCCACCAAGTGAGCTTAATATAGCATGTTTTCTTCCCCTTAAACACCATTGGGCAATATTTAAAAATGAGTCACATCACTTAGCACTGTACCCCGTGCTTAACAGTTCGCAAACCAGCCAAGCGGAGCCAAGCAGTGCCAAGTGGTGCCAAGCAGTGCATAAACATTTTCAGCCATTATTTTGTTTACGCAGGTCTTAGCAAGTCTTAGCAGAGCTTAGCTGAGTGTAGCAGGCCAGAATTTAAAAATAATTAGCAAAATTTGTCATCATCACCATCTTTTTTCGGCTGTTCTCATTAGGGTTTGTGACAGAGGATCATCTGTTTCCATTTCTTCCTGTCTGTTGCATCTTGCTCTGCCACACCAACCACCTGCATGTCCTCTCTCACCACATCCATAAACCTTATCTTAGGCCTTCATCTTTTCCTGTTACCTGGTAGCTTCATCCTTAGCATCTTTTTCCCAATATACTCAGCATCCCTCCTCAGCACATGTCCAAAGCAATGTAATTTTGTCTCTCTGGCTTTGTCTCCATACCTTCCAACCTGGGCTGACCCTTTAATATACTTATTCCTAATCTTGTCCACCCTCGTCACACCCAGTGCAAATCTTAACATCTTTAACTCTGCCACATCCAGCTCTAACTACTGCCTTTTTATCAATGTCACTATCTCCAACCCATATAACATAGCTGGTCTTACTACCCTCTTGTAGACCTTCCCTTTCACTCTTACTGGTACTCACTCCTGACACTCTTCTCCACCCACTCCATCCTGCCTGTACTCTCTTTTTCACCTCTCTTCCACACTCAGCATTACTCTGAACTATTGATCCCAAATATTTAAACTCATTCCCCTTCACCACCTCTACTCCTTGCATCCTCCCCATTCCTCTATCCTTTCTCTCATTCACACACATATATTCTGTATTAGTCCTGCTGACCTTCATTCCTCTTCTCAAGGGAGCATATCTCCATCTCTCCAGGGTCTCCTCTACCTGTTCCCTACTCTCACTACAGATCACAATGTCATCTGCAAACATCATAGTCCACGGGGGCTCCTGTCTGATCTCGTCTGTCAACCTGTCCATCACCATTGCAAATAAGAAAGGGCTCAGAGCTGATCCTTGATGTAATCCCACTTCCACCTTAAACACATCCATCACTCCCACCACAGACCACTCTTACATACTTCTCTGACACTCCCGACTTCCTCATACAATACCACAACTGCTCTCCAGGCACCCTGTCATATGCTTTCTCTATGTCTACAAAAACACAATGCAACTCCTTCTGAACTTCTATGTACTTCTCCATCAACACTCTCAGAGCAAACATCACATCTGTAGTGATCTTTCCCAGCATGAAACCATACTGCTGATCACTAATCATCATGTCCCTTCTTAACCTAGCTTCCACTACTCTTTCCCATAACTTCATGCTGTGACTGATTAATTTAATGCCTCTGTAGTTACTACAGCTCTGCACATCACCCTTATTCTTAAAAATGGGTACCAAAACACTTTTTCTCCATTCCTCATGCATTGTCTCACTTTCCAAAGTTTCATTAAACAATCTGGCTAAAAACTCCACTGCCATTTCACCTAAGCACCTCCATACTTCCACAGGTATGTCATCTGGACCAACAGCATTTCCATTCTTCATCCTTTTCATAGCTATCCTTACTTTCTCCTTGCTAATCCATTGCACTTCATGATTCACTATCCCCACATCATCCAACCTTCTCTCCCTCTCATTCTCTTCATTCATCATCCCCTCAAAGTACTCTTTCCATAAGCTCAACACACTCTCCTCACTTGTAAATATGTTTCCCTCATTATCCTTTATCCCCTTTACCTGCTGCACATCTTTCCTAGTTCGGTCCTTCTGTCTAGCCAATCGGTACAGGTCCTTTTTTTCTCTCCTTAGTGTCCAACCTTTCATTCAATTCTTCATATGCCTTATCCTTAGCCTTCGCCATCTCTCTCTTTGCCATGCACCTCATTTCCTTATACTCCTGTCTACTTTCTTCATCACCCTGACAATCCCACTTCTTCTTTGTCAACCTCTTTCTCTGTATACTCTCCTATACTTCCTCATTCCACCACCATGTCTCCTTGTCATCCTTCCTCTGTCCAGATGTCATACCAGGCACCTTTCTAGCTGTTTCCCTTACCAGCTCTGCTGTAGTTACCCAACTATTTGGTAACTCTTCACTGCCATCTAGTGCTTGTCATAACTCTTCCCTGAACTCCACCTCACAATTACCCTTTTTCAGTTTCCACCATTTGATCCTTGGTGCTGCCCTCACACTCCTCCTCCTCCTCTTCTTGATCACCAACGCCATCTTACAAGCCACCATCCTATTCTGCCTAACTACACTTTCCCCGGTCACCACTTCACAGTCTCCAATCTCCTTCAAACTGGCCCTCCTACATAAGATATAATCTACCTGTGTGCATCTTCCTCCACTCTTGTATGTCACCCTATGCTCCTTCCTCTTGTTAAAATACGTATTCACCACAGACATGTCCATCTTTTTCCCAAAATCCACTACCATCTGACCTTCTGCATTCCTTTGTTTAACACCATACCTACCCATCATTTTCTCATCCCCTCTGTTCCCCTCACCAACATGCCCATTGAAATCTGTTCCAATCACCACTCTCTCACCCTTGGGTACAGTCATCACCAATTCATCTAACTCACTCCAAATTTTTTCTTTCTCATCCATCACACACCCAGCTTGTGGAGCATATGCCCTAACAACATTCATCATTACACCATCAATTTCCATCTTCATAAACATCACTCTAGCCGACACTATTTTCACCTCCAAAACACTCTTAGCATACTGTTCCTTCAGGATAATGCCTATGTCATTTCTCCTCCCATCCACAACATGATAAAACAATTTGAACTCACCTCTGATACACCTAGCCTTACTCCCCTTCCATATGGTCTCTTGTACACCCAATATACCAACCTTTCTGCTGTCCATCATATCGGCTAGCTTTCTCCTTATATCAGTCTTACTGCCAACATTCAAAGTTCTGACCCTCACTTCCACAGTCCTAGCCTTTCTCCTCTCTTCCAGTTTTTGGCCATGCCTTCCCCCTCCTCTCCTCCTTCGGCCAACAGTAGCCCAATTTCTGCCAGCACCCTGTTGGCTAACAGTACTGGTGGTGGTGGTCATTGTTAACCCCGGCCTCGACCGATCTGGTATGTAAATATTTACTGGTGTGCGCATGAATGATTTGGCCAGATTTCATGCCGGATGCCCTTCCTGATGCAACCCTCCCCATTTATCCGGGCTTGGGACCGGCACAAAGAAATGCACTGGCTTATGTATCCCCAGTGGCTGGGTTAATTAGCATAATTTGTATTTCGAAAATAAATGCTTACTTTCCCTTTCCTGTATTCAAACCCTGCACCTACTACACATGAGGTTATAACTCTAACCATATTTCTATGTGGAACTCTGCTATACTTTTCCATTTACCTCTGAACTACCTTTAAGCAGAGATGAGCACACTGCCTCACCACACAAACCCACTCAACTAAACTTAAATTTGACCTTTCAATAAATAATTAAATACATCTGGTTTCTATTTTTAGATGGCTGGCAGGTGTCTCAGCACTACTTAGCATTGCTGTGCTCCACACTGTGCCATACAAATATGCTTTAAAAAAAAAATGAAATTCCATTGATATACAAATGGGAGAGTGCAGGGAGTGTGTTACTCATCTGCGCTCAAAGTTAGTACCACACTCCCTGCACTGATTTGATAACTATGTTCCATGACTCCACCTTGGCAACATGCCATGATTAATATGCATGACACGCTGCCAAGTGGGAACCGTGTATATGGACATGGTAACATTCCATGTTGGCTCTGCCCTGTGCTTACACAGATTTTATTAAATCTAGGGGTGTGTTTTCCTAGCTAATTGGTGTGGAATGCAGTCAATAAAAAGTAGAAGCATAAGTTTCCCAAAGCAAAAGTTTGCAATTCATTGCAAAGTCTGTTGTTCTAATAACTTTCTAAGTTTACAACACAGTATTTGTCCTTGATTTTATCACTCATTATTTTTTTTTAGTTTTCTGCTTGATTCTTGAGCTGAGGTTAAGAGGTATGTGGAAGGAAAGAGGGATTATAGTAGGCTGTAATCTGCATTGTGTTAGCAGTAAATTGAGAAGTTACAGAATGACTGTTGGCTAATTTATGTATTTATTTGTTCCTTTGATCACAGTTAAACTTCTTGGGTATACAGTCATAATCATACAAGCGGCTGAAGTGTTTGTATCCGAATGTTTTTGTGTGTGCGTAATAAATCTGAGTTAGACTTGCATGCCTGCAAACTATCTGATTTCAAAGAATGTGTCTGCTTTGCCTCATATTTTAGTCTATTCCTTGCAATGTTTGTAATATATATGACAAATCAATGAGGGCTGCAGTCATTAAACAATTAAACATTAAACAATGACAGACATTTCAGTTTCAGACTTAGTAGCTTTCAGAAAAAGCATGGTAATGTAAAGCCTATTATTCTAATAAACGTATACAACAGTAATAGCTGTCTCTGAATTTGTTTTTTTGTCCCATATTATTTTATATCTTTCTCTTTGATCCTTGAGCTAATAGGCTGAGAATTGTGTGTGTGTGTGTGTGTGTGTGTGTGTGTGTGTGTGTGTGTGTGTGTGTGTGTGTGTGTGTGTGTGTGTGTGTGTACTGTGGCTTAAACAGAGTATTTTGACAACAGCAAGTTGACAAGATACTTTCTTGTGTGGTATTTATATATGCTTTCACTCATTTATTCGATCTCATACTTCTGAGGTGTAAAATCAATACCGGTTGCTGTGATTGATGGTCATGCATGGATACATGTATGTAATATATGCATGTTTGTATGTGTGAGGGGCATACATGCTCTCAACAATTCCTCATTTCACAGAATGTTTCTGATTTTGTACCATATTTTTTTCGTTCCAGTGTGGATTTTAGTCACTGCATAATGTTTGAGTTTCAGACTTAATAGAATTTAAAAATAGTCCATGTTAATGCAAAGCCCATTATTCTAGCAGTTTTTCTTATGTAAGAGCACTATCTAAACCTGGTTTTGGTCAATTGCCTCCATTATTTTTGAGCTTTCTGCTTGATACTTAAGTTAAGAGGTATGTGTGGGGGTGCTGCACTGTTTTCTGGCAGTAGTAATCTGAGAAGATATACTCATCCGGGGTGGTTATTTATTCCGTCATTCATTTGATTGCAATCAGATTTTGAGGTTGTCAGTCACAATCAAACAAGTGGATGTAATTAATGGCCACATATCTGTTTGTATACATGTGTTTGTGTGTGTGTGTGTGTGTGTGTGTGTGTGTGTGTGTGTGTGTGTGTGTGTGTGTGTGTGTGTGTGTGTGTATGCACGTGTGTGCATGCTAAGGTCCCTCTTCAAAAGACTGACTTTTCAGAAAGTCAAACTTCATATGGTCAAGACCATATGATTGATTTTCAAAAAAGTTGAAGCTTTTGTATAGAGATTGCAGTACAGTGGGGATCAGGGAATTTACCCTTTTCCCTACTGTAATGTAATCTCAGATTTGGCATATATAAAATGCAGGGGGTGTGGGGGGTACAGGGGGGGGGATTTTTGTTGCTTTTTTTCAATTTCTCTTGACTTTTCAGAAAGTCGATCATATAGTCTCGACCATATGAAGTTCTACTTTCTGAAAATGTATTCTTCTAACATAGATCCATGTGCTTAATTATGTATGTGCAGGAAGTTTATAGTAGTTTGTACACTGTACAATTCTGACAGCAGCAACTATTATTTAAATATGTATTCATTTATATGATATCAATCAAGCAGCTGATGTGTACACAGCCATAGAATTTGCAGTAATTGATGGGGACATGAGCGTGTATGCATGCGTACGTAAGTGTGTGTGTGTGTGTGTGTGTGTGTGTGTGTGTGTGTGTGTGTGTGTGTGTGTGTACTGTGGCTTAAACAGAGTATTTTGACAACAGCAAGTTGACAAGATACTTTCTTGTGTGGTATTTATATATGCTTTCACTCATTTATTCGATCTCATACTTCTGAGGTGTAAAATCAATACCGGTTGCTGTGATTGATGGTCATGCATGGATACATGTATGTAATATATGCATGTTTGTATGTGTGAGGGGCATACATGCTCTCAACAATTCCTCATTTCACAGAATGTTTCTGTTTTTGTACCATATTTTTTTCGTTCCAGTGTGGATTTTAGTCACTGCATAATGTTTGAGTTTCTGACTTAATAGAATTTAAAAATAGTCCATGTTAATGCAAAGCCCATTATTCTAGCAGTGTTTTTCTTTATTAAGAGCACTATCTAAACCTGGTTTTGGTCAATTGCCTCCATTATTTTTGAGCTTTCTGCTTGATACTTAAGTTAAGAGGTATGTGTGGGGGTGCTGCACTGTTTTCTGGCAGTAGTAAGCTGAGAAGATATACTCATCCGGGGTGGTTATTTATTCCATCATTCATTTGATTGCAATCAGATTTTGAGGTTGTCAGTCACAATCAAACAAGTGGATGTAATTAATGGCCACATATCTGTTTGTATACATGTGTTTGTGTGTGTGTGTGTGTGTGTGTGTGTGTGTGTGTGTGTGTGTGTGTGTGTGTGTGTGTGTGTGTGTGTGTGTATGCACGTGTGTGTGCATGCTAAGGTCCCTCTTCAAAAGACTGACTTTTCAGAAAGTCAAACTTCATATGGTCAAGACCATATGATTGATTTTCAAAAAAGTTGAAGCTTTTGTATAGAGATTGCAGTACAGTGGGGATCAGGGAATTTACCCTTTTCCCTACTGTAATGTAATCTCAGATTTGGCATATATAAAATGCAGGGGGTGTGGGGGGTACAGGGGGGGATTTTTGTTGCTTTTTTTCCATTTCTCTTGACTTTTCAGAAAGTCGATCATATAGTCTTGACCATATGAAGTTCTACTTTCTGAAAATGTATTCTTCTAACATAGATCCATGTGCTTAATTATGTATGTGCAGGAAGTTTATAGTAGTTTGTACACTGTACAATTCTGACAGCAGCAACTATTATTTAAATATGTATTCATTTATATGATATCAATCAAGCAGCTGATGTGTACACAGCCATAGAATTTGCAGTAATTGATGGGGACATGAGCGTGTATGCATGCGTACGTAAGTGTGTGTGTGTGTGTGTGTGTGTGTGCCTGGTTCAGGAGCTACTGGCAAATATATGTGATTGTGTCTGCTGTTAGTTAGTCAAGTTAAGTACTCATTATTTGACTTTGCAGAACTAGTGTGCATCTATGTGATGCTGGCTGGAATACTTTATTGTGGCTGTTTTTTTTAACATGGTCAGAAGTGTGAGGTGTGCACAGTAAATACAGTTACTGTAATTAATGGGTTTGGGGATGTTTGCAGTGAAAATATATGCTTAACTGTCATCACAAACTTACATCAGAAGAGTGCACATAAGGTAACTATCTTGTTTTGGAGGGGTAGGCAGGCAGACATTTCTTCCATATAGAATTCATATGCCTTTATAAAGAAAGTGTCATCTCTTTCTGTTATGAAATATTGTTTTGTTAGTTTTGAACATTAAGCTTTAGATATAACTTATTTTTCTAGAAAAAAAAAATAAAACTGATTTTCTTTCCTTACATATGATTATAACTCAGGCCATCATTGAATCAAAAGTTTGTTTTAAAAAACTCTAAGATGGCATCTCAAAGAATCTAAAACTCTATGACTCATGTGGGATCTAACCATCCCAGGCCCAAGGCTTAATATAATTACTTCCTCCACATTTCTTACATCAGTCTTTACAGTTAGGTTAGGATGGAGGAAAAAGCTAAAAAGTAGAACAAAGTGTGAAAAAGAAAAGGAAGAGGTAATCTGTCTAGATCATGTGTGGTCATCTAAGCCTCACCTTCTTGATTCCAGACAAAGACCTGCATATACTCAATAAAGTGGCTATAATGAGTAGATACTGAGGTAGTCTGTGGATGAAAGTGACAGGCACCATCTGTTGTTTGATCACAGGTAATGGTCATTGGCTTGTTTTAACAGAGCTCTACACCATTCCAACCAGTTCACCTCTTCCTTTTGCCCCCCCAGCTTTGAAGCCACCAGCTGACTCATTTAGATTCTGTAGTACTGTAATGCTTATAAATTAGGAGTTCTTTCAAAGACAGGATAAAACCAGGCACTCCTTTATAATCAGACATAAAGATTACACACTCCCCCGGATTCACAAATCATCCATGTAAGACTAAATAAGTCTTACTCGGAGGCTGCAGTTAAACGGTATGACGTCAGCGTGCCATTAATATTCATGAGGGCATGCTGACTCAACCCCAAGTCTAACACGGACCGTGCAGGCAAGCAGGGGGCATGTCCAACTGCCGAGCAGTGTAAAGGTCTACGCCCCTGCAAGTGTGTGAAAAAACAAAATGTCAACACACAAGAGTGAGTCTGCTCAAATGTCCATGTACCCAACACCACACTCCCTGACATTGTAAACCCCCAGCACAGTTATAAAATGTAAAACATTAATTTTTTTTCTCTAATTCCCAATATAGCTGCCTGTATTTGCGCGTGTGTGCGCGGGTGTGCCCATTGCTTAGCTGCAGTTAGCAATCACGACATGGAAGAGCATAATAAGGAATGTTTATGCAAATTACGCCAAATAGTAATAACGCAGTGGTAGACCATTTGCACAAAGAGGAGGCATTCACGGTTCGCGTCCCACCACTCCCCTTCCTATTTTATGCTCCAAATTAGTATATGAAATAACTCCTGACCTATATGATTAAACTTTTACTAAAAAGCACTGAAATGGCTTATGTATCAGTGAACAAAATGTATATTTATAAAGGAACCTGACATATAATTGCCTGCAGTTAAGCAACGCTTAACCCAGCGCAATATAGTTGCCCATAGCTAACTCGCACTTTACCCAGCGCAATGTAGTTGCCCATAGCTAAATCGCACCTTACCCAGTGCAATGTAGTTGCCCATAGCTAAATCGCTCTTTACCCAGTGCAATCGGTTTGCGTGGAGGTGCGCGCTGCAGCAAGCAGCGCACCGTCGGGCAATGTGGAGCAACGTAGAGCAAAGTTGCTTAAACACAGCCACACCCCCTAACCCATCTGAACAGTAGTAAAATAAAAAGCAATGATAAGGTTTGAACCCAGGACACTGTGCACCATAATCAAAGTACTGAACCACTAAGCCACAACAGCTTAGGAAAAACATCCACAGTTAAACATATATATATATATATATAGTAATAAATGTTAGATTAACCATTGCTAAGCAGGTCTGCAGTCAGCCGAGAATATTCAAAAATAGCCAGTCACAGAAAAGTGTGGAAAATGTGGCATATTTAAGCTGCATAGGCGGGAATACTCGCCATAACTGATTGTAGCTCCCATCTGCAGTTAGAATGTCTGGTGCTGGAGAGGGTATATGCTTTTGAGCGCAACACTGGGGCATCTAGGAGTCAAGATACATGGTTTGGCTCCTTGTCCATCAGCATGAGACTCGACTCCTGCAGGGCCAGTTCCAAGGAATGGAGTATAAGGCAGAGGCTTTGAACCGGTTGGCTCATGAACTCACCAGTGCCACAGGCGTCCCTCGGACTGGTGAGCAGGTCCATCACCACCATATAGACCTGAAGAGATGGAGACAGGACCTTCTGAACCAGTGGATCTAGGAGGCCCATCATATGCATGATGCCCCACTACTAAGTAGGTAGCCATGGAATGCAGTATGTAAGACAAGCTAATATAGTCTAAATAATGGATAGGTATGTCTCAATATCCCTTTATTTATTCCACAGCTGCAGGTGCTCATGCTATGAATCAGCAAGCCTATGCAGATAGGCTGCTAAGGCTGCGCCACCAGGCAGGTTAGTAAATATTCTGCATGTATTGTTACATAATATATGTGAGTGAGCATGAGAAAAGTGTTTAAGCCCAATAATATAGCAATAAAATGTCCTGAATAAATCCTCTGCATGTACTGTTATATAACAATCATCAGTGAGCCAGAAATAGCGTGCACTAACCCACCCATCAAGGTAAAATAAGTCTGGAATGCTATCCCTGCATGTACTGTCATAAAATATAAGTTATCAGGCCTGAAAATGAGTGTTGTAACCTATCAAGAAAGGTATAATATGTCCTGAATATGTCTTCCGTATGCACTGTAATATCAAGTAAAGGAGAGAACCTGTAGAAAAGAGTGTTCAATGTAATTAATAAAGGTATAAAACGTGGAGTGTGTCTGTGTCACTTACTTTGAAATGTTGTTGTACCCTTGCAATAAATAAATAGTACTGTTGTATTAGGTGCTGCCAACCCACAATTGTTCAATACATGCATGTGTTATGCTTGCTGTTCAACTATTGTAACCCTGGTGTGTTGGGTTAATGGGAATATTACTGCATGCTGTTACAACTAACTTGGAATGCTGTTGTCTATGTTGTAATTAAACACACCTAATCACAGAACGTATGGGAAGGCCAGGTCCCAGTGGACCCACCTGTCCCTCCTCAGCTTGCAGTTGCACCTGGCACCAGCAGGTCTGGTGCCTAGCCCAGGCCACCCTCCTCTGTTGGTCCTGTGCCACCTTTGGGTGAAAGTGCTGCAGGGGATGGGGCTTACCCCCCCCCTGCAAGTGTG
The DNA here is from genome assembly GCF_019279795.1 of Protopterus annectens. NCBI lineage: Eukaryota > Metazoa > Chordata > Ceratodontiformes > Protopteridae > Protopterus > Protopterus annectens. The sequence continues at coordinate 310,643,116 of NC_056730.1, forward strand.
GGTGGAGGAGGGCCTCCTGTCACCCTCCGAAGGGTCCAGGTTGTGGTGCATAGGGAGATCCAGCATTTAGTCGCTGATCCCCTATGCCAGCTCGAGGCGAGAGTGGCACAACTTGTGGGTGAGCCTGCCCCTCCTACGCAATCCCCAGCACAGTGACCCTCGGGTCTGTGAAGGTCCAGTGGTGACTGCCCATGAGTGGAGATCTCAGTCCCACTGTTACCATCTGTGGGCTCATGGGCTTGCGATTTCCAAACATCCGTCCCTGTCAATTGTTTTCACCCACCCCATGTGTCATACTCTGCCCCTGTATGCATCTTGTTTGTCTTGTCTGTTTACCTACCCAACCTACCTCCCCAAATATACCTACTTCCTCTACCTCACTTTCCACTCTCCCCTAAAAAAAAAAAAAAAGGGCAATCTGTACACGCAAAAAAATTACACCCCATACATAGCTGCCCATTTTGCACACATGTCCGCTGGACATGTAAACTGATAATTACAGTTGTCAGTACAACAAACTTTGTTGTCCTCACCCCTCTCTCAGGGGTGGATGGTTTCAAATTTCACTCCAAATTTGCAACATATGCACAGCTGTTGCTGGTAAAGAAATGGGCAGCTATGGACCTTCCCTGCACCTGTCCTGCACATCCCAAGCTTGTTTTCCTATTGTCTTTCCCTCTTTGTGCCCCCTTTTTTCACCACTTTCCTATCTCCCCATTTTCTTTTCTGTCAAAGAAATTAGTGCGGGGGTAAGCGGGAGTAAGCACTTTTAAGCAGTAGTAAGCGGGTTTAAGCGAGTGTGCGCATGTGTGCGCTAAGCTTAGCATCGCTAAGCATCACACAAACACGCAAAAACTTGCACAAACCCACTTACAACTGTTTAAAAGTGCCTTAGTCACTCTAGGTCAGGGCCCTTGTTCTGCTCAGCAGCAAAATAAAATAACTTTGACAGTCTCAAACCCCAGACCTTTGACACATAAGACTGCATGAAGTACCACTAAGCCACAACAGATATACAATAACTTGGTGCTGCAAAAAATATATCATGCATTACAATGAGTGAATGTAAAGGAAAAATAGGAAGGCCATAACACAAAGCCTGTTCTGTGGATCTTTACCACCAATTGTTGTGGGATTGCATTACATGAGTGTGAAGTGAGAAGCAGCCAATCAAGCAGAAAATAATGTTGCAGAGGCACTTTACAACCCCCACACAGTATCATAGCTGCATAAACACTGGCATATCTGAGTAGGGCAGAGGCCATACCTCCTAACTCAGTCAACTTTCCAGGGATGTCCCTGATTGTGAAACATATCTTAGCTGTGTCCCTCAGAATCCCTCAGAAAAGTACTGACGTCAGTCAGAAAGTTGGGCTATTACACAATGAATACTGACAATAATAACAGTAGACACCGCTTGTATGTCATGAAAGGAGTACTAATCCATATGCACTGCTTCACTGAAGTATACACCTACTGTCCCTATTATGTGTAAGGTGTACCTCACTTTCAACTACCTATCCATGACACCATGCAAAGATGTATCTGACTGTTCCATAGGCCCGGCAGTGGCCCAAACATGCAGGCATATAGGCCATACTGCTGTTACACACTCTGCAAATAGCTTTCTTAGGACCTCCCCAAGCATACCCTTATGTAGGAGCATAACACAGTAATACCAATGGATGTAGCCATGTACTGGTAGCAACTGACTGTAAAATGCCATTGTAACAGTTCTGAAAACACCTGTGAGTTGCACAGACAAAGAATGACAGTGTAACCTCTGGCTACCATCTGGGTAGGTTCACAGGTGGGAACCATGCAGACAGACAACCTGCCCTGATAAACCCACAGGTACACACCAATCCTGCAAGTCCAGTAAGATAATATTCACACATTAATGCATAATGCTGTCAGTATGTAAGCCCCCCCCCAATTAAAAGATACTTGTACGTTTAGGGTCTACCAAGTATGTAGGTAGGCACACTCAGTACAGGAATTGTCCAGTTGTCCTGCGAACCCTGTGCTAATGTCAACAGTAAAAAACATAAAACCTGCAGAAGTCAGTACATTAATATTCTCAGTATAGTCACATAAATGTTGTGTAAGCATTTGTAGTGGTGAGTAAAACTCTACACTGATAGCTCAGTATTGGAAGTGGCAACAGTCAGGTCTGAATACAATGTGTACATCACTGTCTACACCTCTAGCTTCATTTATAAGATGTATACCAACCTTCTGACTTACACAACAGTGTCCACAGCAAACAAGCATGGGCCCACTCTGGATATCTGAAAGGGCTACGCCTACATACCTTACCAATTTATAGCATTGGGTTGCTATGACAGTGAGTACTGCAATTACCACTCAGCAGGCTGTATGCATTTACCAAATGCTGGACAACAATTGGTGCAGAGGGCATCACATGCACATGTGCAGATACCTATAAAAGCAGATAATACTTGCTATCCCCACATGTAATCATTACATTGCAAGTTCCACATAGTGAGCAACCCCAAGCAGGGAAAAAAAAAAAAAAACAACAATACGTATCTGTACCAAATAAAAAAAAAAAACATACGCAGACGGACCTGGAAGGGACATACAGGTATGTAACAGTTTGTAGTTACCGGCAGGTAGTAGATGGTTATGGTTAGTGCTGTAGATCCTCTGATACATGCATATGTGGCAGCAGTAGGTATGTATGCACTGATGCCATGCATAAGTATTGCCATGGAGAAATTGTTGGGTAGCTGTGTGCAGTGGGACATAAGTGTGACATTTGTAGCTCAGCAGTACATGTCAAACATCTGAACATGTTATCTATGGTCTGTACAGTATTGCATTTAATGGCAGTTTTGGGGAGTATTGCAAACACCTAGATAAACTTGGATGTCACAGAGTAAGACATGCATGATAGTCACATAATGTGTAGCTTAGCATTGGCAACTGCTGGAGCAGGCTAGTATAGTAATGTATCATTTGCAGCTATGTATACCCTTGTACTATTACTGCATGCACACATGTGACAACTGTCCATGTTGTAGCAAGGCCCAACAGGTCATCCGTGAGGTGTATGGACTTACAACAGTGTGGACCTTGTGTCTGTATGGCACACACATATGTCGAGATACATGTGTGTCTGATTTATGAGTATCTGAACATGTGCATAGAGCAAGGGACACACTGCAACTGTTTGTGAAGGGCGGACATTTATATGTTGGTGCAGGTTGTTACGTGCATATATATATGTAGGTTGTAGTGTGTGTCAAACAAGACAGCATACAGTGCTGGCATATGACATGTGTTGTTCAAATGCCGTGGGTATGCTTTGTTAGGTATATAGTCTCCCAGATATGGGGTCCTGCTAAACATATATGGGCTGAGAACACCTTCCATGCATTCTGCACAAGACTGTGCAATATCATTACATAACTGTATCCCCCTCAACCTTTGCATAATTGACATTCCAACCATGAAAGGTGGACTGTATATGTGCTGATATGCATATCAATGTGTACACCAGTGGATGTTGAAATGTACACTCCAGCTGAATGTTATACATGTATTGCCATCCCTGTTGTTAAAAGCCCTGTACCCACGAACTAACACATAGGTGGTAGTGTACTCAACACTGAAGGTGTGATAAGAGACTACGGGACACAGGTGGACAGTAGTGTCCCTAATGATGATCACTGTGCCACACTAGTCATATAAACCTAGTACAGTCCACATGTCATCAGCAAATGTTTGTCATCCATGGAAACAGAGGTCAGGGTTCCACTCCACTCATCAGTCATAATAGCTATCATAGCGTACAATGTCCCTATTGGTATGTACCTCAGACGACATACACAGCAACAGTAGATGCCAGACACATACCTCACAAAGAGTATTACTGGATTCCAACAGATGCCCTATGTTGACTGTCTTACAAAACCCCAGCTACACTGTGTCTCATACCGCCTACCCAGAGGCTACCCCTGCCCAACATACAAAGCTATGGCAAACCCACAGGTGTTGGACGTGCTCCATGCAAACAGATGGAACATCAGACAAGATACACACTCTACTGATCAACACCTTGTAATGTAAAAAGCAGAACATGCTCAACTTGCACATCATCATCACAGACACATACCATACTGTGGAACCAACTACCTATCAACAGCATATGAAGGTCCTCATTAGCAGTTGCCATCAATAACCATGATGATTGCATGTGAGATAGGAAACACAACCCGGTAATCACCCCAGTGGCTCTGCATGACAGGGGCACATGAACCTACATTACATGTGTGTTGTAGTGCAGGGTACCATATGTCTAGGCTTCCATAGGCCCTATGGATAGCAGCCTATCAGCTACCTAGAACACAATACACACATGCATGTATCTGTTGCAACATATGCTATGTGAGATTGACTGTGTGTGATAGAGAATGTGTATGTGAATGTGTCAATGATGTGTATATGTGTGATAGCCTAGTGGGAATCTGTGTATGCCATGATATGCAGTGTTATAGCTCTAATCCCATCAAAAGGTCTGTATGCTATTGCCAGGCAGGAAAATCAGTATGGCATACATTGTAATGTAGTCCCATGTTGTCAAATGAAGTGTGCCTTTGTAAGCTAAAGCAGTACATGTATGCTTATTGATTGTTAACACTAGTGAATACAAGTCATGTATGGACTGTAGTACTACCTGAAACTGTATGCCTCAACTGCACAGTATGGTTTATATCCACATGGCTTGGTAACACACTTTTGTTTGTTACCTGTAGTCCTCACACATCACATACCTCAGGCATGAGGTTATGTATGTGCTGACACACAGTAATGTATGATACACAGGTAACTGTAATCTGGGTTGCCATACCCTTGTGTCTTGTAGGTATGTCTGATGTGTGTGTGGGTATGCCTGTAACATAGCCTCGGTGGTATGTGTGTCACAGGATATAGGTGCGTATCTAGCAACATGTATAGTGTAGTACAGCAGTATGCCACCTATAGTGGTGAATGTGCACATATAGTACTGAGGGGTTTGCTATCAACAAGTAGTGTGGTGTACTGCTAGTACCGTAACCGTACTGTACACAGATTTAAATGGATGACAAATGTCTGTATGCATTAGCTTCATATACACCTCCTGTGGCTAGGTGTTGCATTGTGTCACATACAGTGTGCCATGTACTGTTGTATAGTCCTACATACTGGTTTCATTTTGTGGCTGTGCAGAACATGTTTTGGAATATAGCATGTGCCAGGCACTGTCTGGCAGTTGTGGTCTTAGCAGTCATATGTGTTATTAAAAGTGTGTATCTGCTGACAGCCAATATGTTGCTATATATGACATTTCAATGATGTCTGTACATTAGAATGTGGAGTGTGCAACATGGCTTTTTCACAATTACTGTTTAATTGTCTTCCAGGGTTATGGCACACAACAGTAAGCCATCCTATACCCCTGAGGAGGAGGAAGTTATCACAGATGCACTCATCCAACATTATAATCCTTTGTTTTCAAGATCCTTCCAGGACCAGCATGGTCGCACTGCATTGTGGCAGGATGTTGTCCATCGGGTGAATGATGTAGGCATGCATAACCGGACTTATGAGCAGGTACGCCATCACTGCAGTTATTTAATCAGACATGTCCGGCAACATGCCTCCGATGACCACAGACAACAGCTTGCCACAGGTGGTGGTGCTGCTACACATCCCCCCTCACCAGAGTGGAAGAGCTGCTCCTCAGCATGGTGGATCCTGCCCAATCAGTACAACACACCTGTGTCATCATGGAGGCCGGAGTCACCCAGCACAGCGACAACGAGCGTGCAGGTAACATGGCATATCCGTAGACCACTGTTATCCCAAGTGTTATAATATGCATTAATCAGATGTGTACTGTATATGCAGAATATGTAGAGCCTGGTGTCATGCAATACTGATAATTCGGGACATTATCTGTATGCCTGTGACTGTCACCCCATGTACTACTGTATAATTGTAGACTCACAGCAGCAATGCCATAGTTGTTGACACTGACATACTGTCTCATATCCTTGCAGGTCCCTCTGGTGTGATAGCAAGACAGCAGACCCATGCTGGTGAGTGGGCTAAAGTCAATATAGCATATAACATGTGGATATCATAGGAAAGTTGTAGGCCATATGCACATGTTAAACACCTATACATAGTGCATGCTCTGCATGTTCTCTGTGTGACTATGCACTTCCCAGTGACATGAGTAGCTGACTCATACACATGCAACACACAGAGCAACATAAACAAGTGGGGTACACTGTAGTGGACATTGTATAGATATAGTCAATACACATGCACACAACATACATCACTTTGTCATATGCAGTATGTGTTAATATGATACACATGGCGTATGTAGACACCTGCTGTAAGGTAGTACTCCAGTATCCCATATGTCATCAACACAGCACACATACTATACCTGGGGGTAGAGGCCTATCATGGGGCAGTGTGACATGCATTAACACACAACACAGTCATGTTAGGCAATGCTCCCTATTGAACACCTGGCATGCCCATGCAATGGCTGTCTGTGAACTGTTTAATGTAGCCTAAGTGGTGCAAGTCAGGTACAGCAAGATAGTTGCCAGTGTGACATGCATCAGTGTTCTTGAGTGACCACATGATGCTGCCTGATGATGGCTCATGGTACTACACTACATCCAGTTACAGTACCTGTAGTACTACACATAGCATTCATTGTTAGACACCTGACAGTTGTATGCATCTGGACATGGTTTGTATACCTATAAGTGATGGTGCACAGGACATTGGAAAGTGTTCCAGACTTGCAGTGCAATGTTGTGTCCATGTACACATTGTCTACCAGGGTGAGGCCAATCAGTGAACAACACACATGCATCAATGACATGTATACTGTTAACTAAAGGACTCTCTACACTTTCACTGCATGCTGTCGAGCAACACACATCCTGCATGCTGACACGTGTGAGAGGATTCTTTGGCTTGTGATACTGTACTCCACCATCAACCACTAATGACTATGTTCCATATTGCTGTTGGTGTGTATGCCAACTTGAATGTGTAGTGTATTAGTGTGCATGTGTGCATGTGTGCATGTGTTCATGTGTGCATGTGTGCATGTGTGCATGTGTTGATTTGTGCATGTGTTCATGTGTGCATGTGTGCATGTGTTCATGTGTGCATGTGTGCATGTGTGCGAACATCCTGTACAGATGGTAAAGTGTGCTTCCTGTCTCCCTCTCACAGGTGCTGAGGTAATGTTGGATGGGTGCAGCGGGGAACCTGAGGTCACTGCCACTAATAGTGACCATGATGATACATGTGTAGTGGCACAGGCATGTTTGACAGGGTCTGTCGGTGGTCCACCAATCAACAGTACACAGCTTTCCAACCCATCTATGCGCACATACATACTGTCATTACATCCCTCAACACCAATGGCCTTAGGTGAGGAACAGCATATGGTAGGCATTGACCAGGAAAGTGTGGTATCCATGGCACATGCAATCCCACACAGCAGCCATGCCCAGACACATGGAACGGTACCACATAGGCATATGTCCAGGGGTTCTCGTGGGAACATCGCTGGCTGTAATGCCCCTGGCAGATGTGCCCGCACAGGTCTCACAACCTCAGGTATGCTCCAGGCTGTGATGCAAGCACAGGCACATATGGAATGGTACACCAGGCAGGGACTAAGGGTGCAGAGGGCTCATAACACCATGATCAATGACAGTATCCATGACCTTGCCAGTGCCATCTGCAATTACACCGATGTCATTGATAGACGTTGGGGGGAGACACTAGATGTCCTCCGCAATGTTATGTCCATGTGCCAGGACAGTGCAGGATGGCTGGGATGTCAATGTGGATGTATGCCAGCAACATCCTGAACTGGTAGCTGTCGCAGATGACACCCAAGTGCCAGCCGCTCCCATAGTGCCAGTACCAGCCCCAGCAATGTTGTGGCTGGGCTGTCGGTAGACCGTCCGAGATGACCATGTGCACGTGGCTCTGGCCAGTCCCAGCAGGGACATGGGTCCAGTCAACATTCCTCTGCCTCTGATGATAGTACTCAGTTTGGCTTAGTACCTGATACAGTCCGTGTCACCCCTGGCAGGCACAGGTACTGTGTCCGTGGCCAGAGACAGAGATCTGTACAGCCTGGCGGGTACAGTCTGTGGTTGTCCCACAAACTCCCGTATTTGGCAGCCACAAGGGGGTACTGTGTGCATGCAGACACACACACATACTACCAACATGTAGGGCTAACACATACACACACACATCACATCAACACTGACCCATACTGTACTGTTGTCCCTCACACACACACACACACACACACACACACACACACACACACACACACACACACACACACACACACACACACACACACACACACACACACACACACACACACACACACACACACACACATGTTGATTGGATGGGTCATTGTTGGGCTCTTGAAAACAATCACACACCCTGTGCATATGATGAAACTGTGCCACCTCCTGTCATCTGTTACACTGATGCAGGAACAGGATAACATGGTGCTGATGCACAGGGTGACCTACTAGCAGTGTAGCAATGTTAGCAATTTGTGAACAGTAATGGGTAATGATATCCTTGTAGGTGTATCTGAGCAGGCATGATGCATCACACCCATGATTATCAATTTTGTATTGTATACACCAGTGTTAATTCCAAACATGGATTGTCCACACATGTGCCAGTTGACTGATGTGTGTGGTACTGGCAGCATATCTCGTTGAGTGGATGTAATGTCTGTGATGTGTGCTGTACAGATTCCAAGGTGTACATTTGTGAACGTAGTGGAGGTGCACTGTTTCATGTATGTGCATGGTGGGCGCATGTGAAGGGTGACATGCCCTGTATTACACAGTGTTAATACTTCATATTTCCTATTGGTGTCCAATATGCATGTCACTACACATATGTCACAACTTGGGTACACATGTGTGTATGACATGGTATGACACTATGCTGTGGGAGATACTGTTGATATTGGTCATTGGTTAGCATTCTGGTAGTGTATATAACCTCAACAGCCTGATTTTAATCAATCGTTACATGATGTCTTGCCAACTGACACACAGCTGTAGGATACACAGTAGCATTAGCATATTTCCGGTTTTGTACTATACCAGTTACCAGTGGTAATGACCACCACACATTCCCGTGACCACTCCTGTTTGGCATGAGTCCATCCTAGGTACACGCAGACACACTAGGGATATGTATATCCACATCTGGTGATGCATACAGTGGCCTACAAAGCATTCCTTGGATTAGACACCTATCTTCCACGAGGGTATCATACAGACACATACCTGTTGACAAACCCATGTTGTGAAGCTATGATCCAACAACAGCATAGTCATCCACATTTGCTACACATAGTATCCTGATTGTACCACATTGGTAGTAGCACACAACATGTAGCAGGGGTACCGATGTGTACAGACAGCCACATGTGATTTCATCTGTCCTTTGATATCCACATCCCCAAAGCTATGCTGATGCCCCTCAGTGTATCACATAAGTAATAAGGTGTCTGTATGCATATACACGGGGTTGTTGTATACCTACCATGAATGGCCATTATTAACAGACTGTGTTGTGTTTGGGCATGTCTGTCATATGCCACAGGCATATACTCACACTCACACTATTCTATAACAACTGTCATGTGTGTGTGTGACACAGATGACCTAGGGCACAGCTCACTACAGTAGCTGGACTTGTCACATACATACATATGTGAGCTACGGTCCAAGAAGCAGCAGCAAAAACTGTCAATGGTAACAGATGTAGTTGTGTTGACAGCAGGCTTCACACCTATGACTTGAATGAGGTCACATGTACATATATGTCTTGTCCACACAGTTACCAATTTAGGTCACATGTACATATGTGCATTTGCCACACAGATACCTGCAGTGTGCAATGCACATACTGTTGTTTTACTCATATCTCATACAGTAGTAGAAGCAAAACACACAACACTTTGCTCAACAGTGTCACACACACAAACTCAACAATTGCAGGGTTTAAAACCCTACCTACCTATGCCATGGTACTAGACACATATGCATTACCATGATGCACCATATGCTTTACTGGGAGTTTTCATTTCCACTGCTGTATTTGTGGGATACTGACATCATCAAACCAGCCAAAGGGGTATTCGCCTCTTTCAATGTGTTTTCACAGTCTCAAAAAAGGCCACTTTTCTCATAGGATTACACACACACACACATACACATACACCCCCCACACACACAGGATTCAAACCCCTACCTAACTATGTTATGACACTAGAGAGATATGCATTAACACAACGCGCTACATGCTTTAATGGGAGTATTCATTTCCAAAGCTGTATTTGTGGGATGCTGACATCATCACACTTGACAAAGGGTATTCACCTCTCCTAATGTGTTTCCACAGTCTCCAAAAAGGCCACTCCTCTCAAAGGCAATCTCACACACACACATTCACACTTAACATTTGTAGGATTCAAACCCCTACCTAACTATGTTATGACACTAGGGAAGATATGCATTATCAAGACACATTATATGCTTTACGGGGAGCATTCATTTCCAAAGCTGTATTTGTGGGATGCTGACAATACACTTGGCAAAGAGGTATTCACCTCTCCTAATGTGTTTCCACAGTCTCCAAAAAAGGCCACTCATCTCAAAGGCAATCTCACACACACACATACACACACTCAGCAATTGCAGGATTCAACCCCCTACCTAACTATATTATGCCATGGTTTTCGGACACAAGACTTGGACCGGACAACAACAATGGGGGGGGGGGTATCCATATACATCATTCATACACACACCTCCGGGTTGGTAGCACTGCACAAAGCATCTGGGAATGTACATGTGCAATTGACAATGGGCCAAACTGCATTTCAGTTTGTAGACTGCTACAGACCACACTCCCAAACTTGGGAACAATACTCGTTATTCCTGGGAACACTGGGGAATGTGAAGGTCTCTCCAAACACCATTATATTGTGTCACTTCAAATACACAAACATTGACTGGGAATACTACTCAAGCAATGACACCCTCGCCCAACAGTTGCTAGGATTGTTACACTCAAATGCTATTGCAGACCTGGTCACCACAGCCACAGGGGGTTAAAACATGTGGGACTTGATCATCACCAACGTGGGTAGTCTATGTTCCACACCAGAGGTATACCCCTCATTGTTAAGGTCAGAAAATACATTCATCTCACAAAATGACTTAAGTTCCTAAAATTTGGTTTATTATCACCTATGTTCATAGTGCTAGTTCCTTGTTGCCCATGAATAATCTTAACATAACATTCCTACAAAATATTTTTAGGTCTGTGATGGTATCTACTAAATTGCTGTGACTCTTAGGAATGAAACTCAGGCTTTTCTGTAACAGACTTATTTCTTCATTTGAAAGTACATATGTAGATATGAGTACTATATTGATGCATAATAACTGCAAGGCCATGACATCTCCTAGTGGAATGGGGCAACAGGTAGATATAGGGGATAGAGTGGATTCGAAGATATGCAATATATCTACATATGTACTTTCAAATGAAGAAATAAGTCTGTTACAGAAAGGCCTGAGTTTTATCCCTAAGAGTCACAGAACTAGCACTATGAACATAGGTGATAATAAACCAAATTTTAGGAACTTAAGTCATTTTGTTCCTATGAACCATCCCTTAGTTGAAGCTTACTTTAAACTTACTGAAGAAGAACTCTATGAATATTATGATAACTCAAATAGAATTAAAAAACATAGATATAAGGATAACCTTAGTTATAAAGAAAGACAGAGTTTACGGCAATGACAAAGAGAACCTTCCATTATAATCAGGCCTGCCGATAAAGGGGGCAAAGTGGTAATTATGGATGTTAGTCATTATATCAGATCTATGAAACATCTTTTAGATGATGTATATTATAAATTGATTACAAAAGAACAAGCTCAAGAGACCATTAGACATGTCATAGGCATAAAGGTGGTATCATTAACAAAGAATTATTTGATTACTTATTAATCAAAGCTTCTCTCATTCCTATAATTTATGGCCTGCCCAAAATCAAAAAAATATACAAGATCCACCTATGAGACCACTTGTTGCAGGCAGCGGATGGGTTACTGAGCATTTATCAGTGTTCGTGGAGAAACACTTGAGACCAGTCCTGAACAGTAATAGCTATGTACTTAGGGATACTAAACAGTTCCTTATAGAATTTTATGACTGCTTAAAAGGAGTTAATAATATCAAAGATATAACTCTAGTTATGTTTGATGTGCAGTCCCTGTTCACTATTATACCCAATGAACTGGGTATACAGTATATTACTGAATACCTGAAGGGACACAGTCATTACTCTGCAGTACAAATAGATCTTATTGCGTATCTATTAGAACTAGTTCTGGAGAATAATTTGTTTATGTTTGGTGACAGCATTTATAGGCAGCAAGATGGGGTGGCCATGGGCACCCCATGCGCGAATAGTTATGCCAACATGTTTTTGGCATACTGGGAGGACATAGCTTTATTTAAAATTACTGAATTTAGAGAGCATGTCAGGTTTTACCGACGTTTTGTGGACGATCTTTTTGTCCTGCGGCAGGGGCAAATACAGCAATTAGACACATTATTAAAGAAAATGAATAACCTGACAGATTTTCTAAATTTCACTATGAATAAATCTGGTAGTAAGATAGACTTTCTAGATCTATACATAGAGAAATTAACAAGTGGATTGATTAATACTGACATTTATAGGAGACCATGCCATTGTAACACATTCTTATTGAGATCTAGCATGCATCCAACATATGTATTTAGGATCATTATTAAAGGGCACGGCATTAGAGCCTCCCGACTGAATCCCTCTGAAGCTGGATTTTCACAAGAATTTGAGAAAGGAACCAGGCAGCTAGCGGCACAAACTGCAACGATGAAGTCGAGAACTGCTTTATTAAACCAATAAAAGATGAAACCTTAAAGTGCGTTGAATCGCATACACTTTTCGTCACTAAAAAGAATTGTGACTTCTTCAGAAGGCAAAACAATCTATAGCTTACATTCAAACCTTTAAATAGGAATGTTGCTAGCGTAATTAAACAATTAATCTGTTCATTTGCGATTTAAAGTAAAAAACACTCCCTGTACATAAAGCTCCTAGAGCGTCTAACCATCTATAAAAACAAGCAAGCGTATTTTTTATTATTATTATTATTATTGATTTATGTTTATATTTCTTTCCCTAGAGTGAACATTCTTCATAAAACCAAGTACTGTATAATTTATTTAAAACATCATGTAAAAAGTATCGCATAGAAAGCATATGAAAACAGTGCTATTCAAGACTAATTCATTACCGAAATGTTTTGGGAAGAGGGTCTAGCAGTAATGTGTTGATGAATGTATACTAAAGTTAATATTTTATTCAGGTTGATTATTAAAAATATTAAAAATATATGCATGTCTGTTATTAATTTTGATTCATAAATAAACTTACAATGTCTATATATTTTATACTATTAAATATGTTTTAGTATTCATATATGCACTTATACATTTTAATGCCCTTTTATTTATTATTTACTCCTATATTTAAACCATGAATGTGTATATTATATATAAAATATGAAATATATAATATATACGGGGTATAAAGTATCAATAAATTAAATAAATAATTTTAGGAATTTTGCAAGTTTATTAAAAGAAGCATGAATGAAATCTAGGTATATTAAAAGTTAAAAAAAAAAAAATATATATATATATATATATATATATATATATATATATATATATATATATATATCAAGACTTCAGTGACATAAATATACAAATTTACCTAACCAAATTCTTAAGCCTTAAAATACATTTTATTGACGTCATCTCATCATCTCATTTAGGCCAGGGAATTGGTTGGCATTAGTTTTTAACCGCCAAATAAGTTCCTTCTCTTCTAGCTTAAGTGGTTGATATTCTCCCCTAGGATCATCTCTAACTTGGTCAATGGCTTTAAACTTGAATTTGTGTCCTGGGTTTTCTAAACAGTGTCTTGCTAAAGCATTTTCTAATTTTCCTTTTCTAATGCTGTAGATATGTTCATATATTCTCTCCTGTAATTTTCTATCAGTTTTTCCTATATAGTAGGCTGCACAGATCTCACATTTAGCCTTGTAGACAACTTTCCTACTACTACAATTGTATTTGTTCTTAATCTTGTAGGTTGTATTTCTAATGGTAAACTGGTTGCCCTCAGCAATGTGTTTACACATATTACACATATAACATTTGGTCATTCCAGGATTAGTTGGTGGTTTAAGACATCTCATCTGTAAAATTTCCTTCAGATTCATGCCCCTCCTATAAGTAGTTTTAGGCTTGTTTGGCATTTTGTTTCTTAAATTGTTGTCCATTATTAGAAGGCCCCAGTTTTTATTTAGAATGTTTTTAATATCATAAGAATCGAGATTGAAACATAGAATGATACTACAGGTGTACGTAAATTGTTTCCTATTGGATGATTCAAGGGAATCATTCCCTCTTTCCATCTGATTACCTCCCAATAGTGGCACGTATCTACCTGCTGATCTTTTTGTTCTGACTTCCGTAACTATTTCCAGAATAAGCTCTTTGGGGTAGCCTCTTTGTAAAAAGAATCTTGTTAAGAGGTTACATTCAGCTAGAAAGTCCACCTCACCCGTTGTCATCCTAGCCGCCCTGACTAGCTGGCCTTTAACAACGGATTTTTTTCTGGTATATAGGGTGGCAACTTTCATAGTGAAGGAACATATTAGAGTATGTTTCCTTCCTAAAAATTTTAGAGGTGTACTTTCTATTAGAAAGATCTTTAGCCAGTTTGACATCTAGGTAGTCTATAGAATCAATACTGCACTTATATGTGAATGTAAGGAAGGCAGTACTAGTATTAAATGATTCTATGAGCTGTTCTACTTTGGCTTGAGTGCCTGCAAATAATAGGAATATATCGTCGAGGAATCTTGTGTAAAGCAAAATTTGGTCCTTAAACAACATATTCTGTAATACAAAGTTCCACTCCCAAAAGGCCATGACCAAATTGGCGAGACTCGCTCCACAGGGGGAACCCATCGCCATGCCAATTTTTTGATGATAAATTTCCTTATTGAACATAATGAAATTGTATGATAAAACCAAATCTATTAAGTCTCCGACAAGGTGTATTTCATTGGTGGGTGCTCCCGACCTTAATAACATAAGAGTTACCCATTCTCTCACTATTTCATGAGGGATACATGAATATAGATCCTTCATGTCAACAGTAATGAAAAACGCTGCAGGATCGAAAGGGAGACTGTTTATTGAACGAAGAAACGACCAAGAATCCTTAGAGATCTGTTTTTCCTCTTTGATGTATTTCTGTAGGATTTTGTTGGTTACTTTAGAACAAGTGCATGTTAGACTGTTCCTGCCATCAACAAGAGGTCTCATTGGAGGATTTTCTAAGTCCTTGTGTATCTTAGGTACTCCGAAAAGTACTGGTGTTTTTACTGTTGGTTGTAGGAGGTAGTTATACATGTCCTTTTCTATACGCCCCTCGATATAAAGATCTTCAAATGTAGTTCTAGCCATACGATATGCGGAATTCATTTCATTAATAGATGACTTAGAGTATGTGTCACTGCCTAGTATCAGTGACATTTTTTCATTGTAGTCACTGTTGAACATTATAACCAAACCTCCTCCTTTATCAGGCTTCATGATCCTGATGGGTGCTTGCCTTAGTTCAGTCAACAGTTCTCTTTCTTCCCTTGAAATATTGTAGTTATATCCACGTTTGGTTTCTTTCAAATTCCTTAAGTCAATTTCCATTACTTTCTCAAAAAGGCAAAGTGTGGGGTGTAATGGGGGGTTGTACACACTTGGGACAAGATAGTCGATCTCCTTATTGAAGTCATTCCCCATCAATATTGATAGGTTAAGTTTCCTAGTAAACAGTTTTAAATCTATTAATGTTTCCGCCAGGTTAAACCTGGATGATGGGACAAATGTTAGGCCCCTACTTAGCAGTTCAGCCGTTTCACTAGGGATGGCCAAGTTAGTGTAATTATATATCTTAAAATCATTCATAGAATTGGAAATAACAGAGAAGGTGGCCGGGTTGTCAAATAGACTTGCATTAATCGAGTCTCTGGTTACCATTTTCTTCTCTTGTTCCTCGTCGACCTCTTGGGTTGAAATGGAGGTCTCGAGGCTGGCCCTTGAAAATTTGGACTTTGATTAGTGTTTGGTTTTCTATTATTATTATTTTGGCACCCTTAATGGTCAAAATTATTTTGTCCTGTACGATTATGTTGTTGTGCCAATCTTTCACTTCTTCTAATATCATTAGTAGTGTCCGGGGGTGGTGTGTGTTGCATATTCTCCCCAATTTCTGATCCTTGTGATTCAGGCGAAATCCCCCCTCCAAATACAAGTTCTCTGCTCTGGGCAGCACTATTTGTTTGTTGAGTCAATTGGGGGTGGGGGTAAGCCTTACCCTCACTATAGTCTTTTAGATCACGTTTAATTTTCTTGGTCTTTGTCACATTCATTTTATTCAAATGGTCATCTATGCTTAAAAAACATCTATCATATTCATACTGATATCTCAGGAAAGCAGTATCAGATTTGATTGACTTATCAAGTTCTACTAGTTCGTTAAGTAAATTGTTCACTAATTCCTGATAGTGTGTGCAGAACACCTCAAGAAGTTCCAATCCTTGTTTGTCGAAGAGGGAAATAAGCGCGTTGTGAAACGCAGAACCCTCAACTAGAAATGCAGGAAATTGCCAGTGCCTTATCTTCAATTTAATGCATTCCTTAAAGTAGGCAATTTCTAACTGCAACTTACGAACTTTATAGAGTTTTTCATTGAAGGAATTCAATTTAATGTTAATTTCATTTCTTACCTCTTGAATAGAGGCTGTATTATCATTCGCAGAGACTCCAGAGAAAGAAAAAGATCTCTGTACCGAAGCGTTAAGAGATTCGGTAGTCCGTACATCGCAGCTCCGTTGTTCAACTCCAGCTACGTCTTCCCTCAATCCTTGTGTAAGATTGAAGCCATTCGGCTGCATATTAGCGTGCAAATTAGGTTGGGATCTTGTAGTTATAGGTTAAAATGTACAAGTGCATATATGAATACTAAAATATATTTAATAGTATAAAATATATAGACATTGTAAGTTTATTTATGAATCAAAATTAATAACAGACATGCATATATTTTTAATATTTTTAATAATCAACCTGAATAAAATATTAACTTTAGTATACATTCATCAACACATTACTGCTAGACCCTCTTCCCAAAACATTTCGGTAATGAATTAGTCTTGAATAGCACTGTTTTCATATGCTTTCTATGCGATACTTTTTACATGATGTTTTAAATAAATTATACAGTACTTGGTTTTTATGAAGAATGTTCACTCTAGGGAAAGAAATATAAACATAAATGAACAATAATAATAATAATAAAAAATACACTTGCTTGTTTTTATAGATGGTTAGACACTCTAGGAGCTTTATGTACAGGGAGTGTTTTTTACTTTAAATCGCAAATGAACAGATTACTTGTTTAATTACACTAGCAACGTTCCTATTTAAAGGTTTGAATGTAAGCTATAGATTGTTTGCCTTCTGAAGAAGTCACAATACTTTTTAGTGATGAAAAGTGTATGCGATTCAACGCACTTTAAGGTTTCATCTTTTATTGGTTTAATAAAGCAGTTCTCGACTTCATCGTTGCAGTTTGTGCCGCTAGCTGCCTGGTTCCTTTCTCAAGTTTGTGGTGTCGTTTGCCTTTCAAGGATAATTGTATATGGATCCGGAACCACCCAGTGGCCCAGCAAACAACTCGATGAGTAATGGGGAGAGTGAGAGAAACCTCACAGCCTTGATCGAACTCCTAACACAAAAAGTTGACCGACTATCCGAACGGATGGATGAGGTAACACAAGCACCGAGAAATTCCTCGCCTATTCCAGGGGCGAGAGTTGCTGGATTACCTATAACTACAAGCTCCCAACCTAATTTGCATGCTAATATGCAGCCGAATGGCTTCAATCTTACACAAGGATTGAGGGAAGACGTAGCTGGAGTTGAACAACGGAGCTGTGATGTACGGACTACCGAATCTCTTAACGCTTGGGTACAGAGATCTTTTTCTTTCTTTGGAGTCTCTACGAATGATAATACAGCCTCTATTCAAGAGGTAAGAAATGACATTAACATTAAATTGAATTCCTTCGATGAAAAACTCTATAAAGTTCGTAAGTTGCAGTTAGAAATTGCCTACTTTAAGGAATGCATTAAATTGAAGATAGTGCCTAAAGGCTTAAGGCACTGGCAATTTCCTGCATTTCTAGTTGAGGGTTCTGCGTTTCACAACTCGCTTATTTCCCTCTTCGACAAACAAGGACTGGAACTTCTTGAGGTGTTCTGCACACACTATCAGGAATTAGTGAACGATTTACTTAACGAACTAGTAGAACTTGATAAGTCAATCAAATCTGATACTGCTTTCCTGAGATATCAGTATGAATATGATAGATGTTTTTTAAGCATAGATGACCATTTGTATAAAATGAATGCAACAAAGACCAAGAAAATTAAACGTGATCTAAAAGACTATAGTGAGGGTAAGGCTTACCCCCACCCCCAATTGACTCAACAAACAAATAGTGCTGCCCAGAGCAGAGAACTTGTATTTGGAGGGGGGATTTCGCCTGAAGCACAAGGATCAGAAATTGGGGAGAATATGCAACACACACCACCCCCGGACACTACTAATGATATTAGAAGAAGTGAAAGATTGACACAACAACATAATCGTACAGGACAAAATAATTTTGACCATGAAGGGGGCCAAAATATTAATAATAGAAAACCAAACACTAATCAAAGTCCAAATTTTCAAGGGCCAGCCTCGAGACCTCCATTTCAACCCAAGAGGTCGACGAGGAACAAGAGAAGAAAATGGTAACCGGAGACTCGATTAATGCAAGTCTATTTGACAACCCGGCCACCTTCTCTGTTATTTCCAATTCTACGAATGATTTTAAGATATATAATTATACTAACTTGGCCATCCCTAGTGAAACGGCTGAACTGCTAAGTAGGGGCCTAAAATTTGTCCCATCATCCAGGTTTAACCTGGCAGAAACATTAATAGATTTAAAACTGTTTACTAGGAAACTTAACCTATCAATATTGATGGGGAATGACTTCAATAAGGAGATCGACTATCTTGTCCCAAGTGTGTACAACCCCCCATTACACCCCACACTTAGCCTTTTTGAGAAAGTAATGGAAATTGACTTAAGGAATTTGAAAGAAACCAAACATGGATATAACTACAATATTTCAAGGGAAGAAAGAGAACTGTTGACTGAACTAAGGCAAGCACCCATCAGGATCATGAAGCCTGATAAAGGAGGAGGTTTGGTTATAATGTTCAACAGTGACTACAATGAAAAAATGTCACTGATACTAGGCAGTGACACATACTCGAAGTCATCTATTAATGAAATGAATTCCGCCTATCGTATGACTAGAACTACGTTTGAAGATCTTTATATCGAGGGGCGTATAGAAAAGGACATGTATAACTACCTCCTACAACCAACAGTGAAAACACCAGTACTTTTCGGAGTACCTAAGATACACAAGGACTTAGAAAATCCTCCAATGAGACCTCTTGTTGATGGCAGGAACAGTCTAACATACACTTGTTCTAAAGTAACCGACAAAATCCTACAGAAATACATCAAAGAGGAAAAACAGATCTCTAAGGATTCTTGGTCGTTTCTTCGTTCAATAAACAGTCTCCCTTGCGATCCTGCAGCGTTTATCTTTACTGTTGACGTGAAGGACCTATATTGATGTATCCCTCATGAAATAGCGAGAGAATGGGTAACTCTTATGTTATTAAGGTCGGGAGCACCCACCAATGAAATACACCTTGTCGGAGACTTAATAGATTTGGTTTTATCATACAATTTCATTATGTTCGATAAGGAAATTTATCATCAAAAAATTGGCGTGGCAATGGGTTCCCCCTGTGGAGCGAGTCTCGCCAATTTGGTCATGGCCTTTTGGGAGAGGAACTTTGTATTACAGAATATGTTGTTTAAGGACCAAATTTTGTTTTACACAAGATTCCTCGACGATATATTCCTATTATTTGCAGGCACTCAAGCCAAAGTAGAACAGCTCATAGAATCATTTAATACTAGTACTGCCTTCCTTACATTCACATATAAGTGCAGTATTGATTCTATAGACTACCTAGATGTCAAACTGGCTAAAGATCTTTCTAATAGAAAGTACACCTCTAAAATTTTTAGGAAGGAAACATACTCTAATATGTTCCTTCACTATGAAAGTTGCCACCCTATATACCAGAAAAAATCCGTTGTTAAAGGCCAGCTAGTCAGGGCGGCTAGGATGACAACGAGTGAGGTGGACTTTCTAGCTGAATGTAACCTCTTAACAAGATTCTTTTTACAAAGAGGCTACCACAAAGAGCTTATTCTGGAAATAGTTATGGAAGTCAGAACAAAAAGATCAGCAGGTAGATACGTGCCACTATTGGGAGGTAATCAGATGGAAAGAGAGAATGATTCCCTTGAATCATCCAATAGGAACCAATTTACGTACACCTGTAGTATCATTCTATGTTTCAATCTCGATTCTTATGATATTAAAAACATTCTAAATAAAAACTGGGGCCTTCTAATAATGGACAACAATTTAAGAAACAAAATGCCAAACAAGCCTAAAACTACTTGTAGGAGGGGCATGAATCTGAAGGAAATTTTACAGATGAGATGTCTTAAACCACCAACTAATCCTGGAATGACCAAATGTTATATGTGTAATATGTGTAAAGACATTGCTGAGGGCAACCAGTTTACCATTAGAAATGCAACCTACAAGATTAAGAACAAATACAATTGTAGTAGTAGGAAAGTTGTCTACAAGGCTAAATGTGAGATCTGTGCAGCCTACTATATAGGAAAAACTGATAGAAAATTACAGGAGAGAATATATGAACATATCTACAATATTAGAAAAGGATAATTAGAAAATGCTTTAGCAAGACACTGTTTAGAAAACCCAGGACACAAATTCAAGTTTAAAGCCATTGACCAAGTTAGAGATGATCCTAGGGGAGAATATCAACCACTTAAGCTAGAAGAGAAGGAACTTATTTGGCAGTTAAAAACTAATGCCAACCAATTCCCTGGCCTAAATGAGATGACGTCAATAAAATGTATTTTAAGGCTTAAGAATTTGGTTAGGTAAATTTGTATATTTATGTCACTGAAGTCTTTATATATATATATATATATATATATATATATATATATATATATATATATTTTTTTTTTTTTTTTAACTTTTAATATACCTAGATTTCATTCATGCTTCTTTTAATAAACTTACAAAATTCCTAAAATTATTTATTTAATTTATTGATTCTTTATACCCTATATATATTATATATTTCATATTTATATATGATGTATATATTCATGGTTTAAATATAGGAGTAAACAACAAATAAAAGGGCATTAAAATGTACAAGTGCATATATGAATACTAAAACATATTTAATAGTATAAAATATATAGACATTGCAAGTTTATTTATGAATCAAAATTAATAACAGACATGCATATATTTTTAATATTTTTAATAATCAACAACACATTACTGCTAGACCCTCTTCCCAAAACATTTCGGTAATGAATTAGACTTGAATAGCACTGTTTTCATATGCTTTCTATGCGATACTTTTTACATGATGTTTTAAATAAATTATACAGTACTTGGTTTTATGAAGAATGTTCACTCTAGGGAAAGAAATATAAACATAAATGAACAATAATAATAATAATAAAAAATGCGTTTGCTTGTTTTTATAGATGGTTAGACGCTCTAGGAGCTTTATGTACAGGGAGTGTTTTTTTACTTTAAATCGCAAATGAACAGATTAATTGTTTAATTACGCTAGCAACGTTCCTATTTAAAGGTTTGAATGTAACTATAGATTGTTTTGCCTTCTGAAGAAGTCACAATACTTTTTAGTGACGAAAAGTGTATGCGATTCAACGCACCTTAAGGTTTCATCTTTTATTGGTTTAATAAAGCAGTTCTCGACTTCATCGTTGCAGTTTGTGCCGCTAGCTGCCTGGTTCCTTTCTCAAGTTTGTGGTGTTGTTTGCCTTTCGAGGATAATTTTCACAAGAATTAGCAGAATTAAAAACTAAATTACTAGAGAGAGGGTAACATGAGGTGGATATTGCAAGACAATTAAGTAATATTCCATCTTTGAGGCAAGATGTTGCTGCACGTTATTTTGGATCAGTCATTACTAGGAATATTACTGGTACTATCACTAATTCATCTCTTGTTAAAATTCCATCTTTTTTTACTTCAGACCATACAGATATTAGAGATATTATCACCAGACATTGGTCGGTTCTACAAACAGATGAGAGTATAAAGAAGCTAGTTGGAGATGAGCCACACTTTTTGTTTAGGAATAAGAAGAACTTAAAAAGTTTATTATGCTATCCTAAAGATAATGAATTGACATTTGAAGGTGGATATACTGTGCCATGTGGCCACTGTAATTTTTGTATCTATATATAGATACAAAAGATGAATTCTTTCATTCTGATTTACATAAGGAGATTCGAATATCTGTAACAGCCAATTGTATGACCCTCCACCTGGTATATTTGGCTGTCTGCCAGACCTGCTCCTGCTTCTATGTAGGAAAAACCAATAAGGATTTTAGAGACAGTATACGGGAGCATGTCTACCATATTAAAAAGGGCCTAGTACATAATGCATTAGCTAAGCATATAGTACAGTATGGAGATACGCATAATTTTTTATTTAGAGCCCTAGAAGTTATAACACCCAGCACTCGTGGAGGAGATATGAGGAATTATATGGAGAGCAGGGAGGGAAATTGGATTATAAAATTAAGGGCAGATAAAGGGAAGGGACTTAACGAAAGGGCATCTATAAAGCCAGTCTTAAGAAGACGTAGGAATATTAAGTAAATATTATATGCATGAAAACATTCATCATTTCCATATATATTTTTAAAGTATGATTATTCCGATATTAGTAACTGACCTGAAAAATTTAAAAGACTTGACATGTAAATTCGTTTACAAAAGGGGATTTAACATCAAGAGGGTTTTAGAATACAACACCAGTTCTAGTACCTCTAATCAACTTAGAAAGGGCACCTTTCGCTGCGGGCATTGCAGGCAGTGTAAGTATGTTATCAACCAGGAAAACATTTACCTAGAAAGTAGGAATAGAAAGATTATTGCCCAGAGATTTCACAACTGTAATTCTACAGGGATAGTTTATTTGGCTGTCTGCCGGTCTTGCCAAGCATTTTATGTTGGCAAGACCAAAAGGCAGTTAAGGAGACGCATTTACGAACACTACTACGAAATTCAAAAACAATGTAACACCAATGCTCTTTATAGGCACACAGTTGTGTGTGAATCTGCTTTTTTTATGTTTTTTGTGTTGGAAATAGTCCCTAAATGTATTAGGGGAGGGCATTGAGAAGCTAGATTATCCCATAGGGAGACATGTTGGCAGATTTTACTAGCCTCCAACAAACCTCCGGGTCTCAATGACCTTATTTCCATCATGCCTTATTTAAAACTTAAAGCCGAACAATTGTAATTAAGTTGCTATGTGTATAGTTAGGCTTTTATATAACGCATTTACAAAATGTTGATGGAATGGACAAAATGCAACTATTTGTAAAACAATATGTTCAGTTATTGCACAGTCATTTAGTACCATTGTGGTTATTGTTTTTATAGAAATTTTATGATGTTAGGGAATTTTATGATGATCAAATAGAATGTTATAAATACATTTTTAAACAAGTTCAAGTTTTGTCTGTAAACCAAAGAGTTTATGGTCATATGTTTTTATTATGCACAACAGTTAGTGCAGTTATAGCTTTAAGAACGCTCTCACAATATATGGATATTTATTTAATTGATCAATTAACTAATGTATATAAACAGTGGATGTGCTTATCAGAATTTTATCTGAGGAAGTTGCATTGGCGACGAAAACGTGGATAAGTTGTGGCGTTAAATAAACTTAGTCTTCTTGTGCAGTTTGCTTTCCTGACGGTTTTTCATCGTAGATTGAATGCCTTATAGTG
Source organism: Protopterus annectens (assembly GCF_019279795.1). Lineage (NCBI taxonomy): Eukaryota > Metazoa > Chordata > Ceratodontiformes > Protopteridae > Protopterus > Protopterus annectens. Next base: position 310,667,465 of record NC_056730.1, read on the forward strand.
GTGTTGGCGCCATACTCCCTGTGGATTCTCCTTGCCTGTTTTGTGCTTTTGCGGAGTGGTTATTATTCCGATATTCTTTTTGTACTAAGAATACTGTTGATTCAGTATTTATACATAAGTACATATAAAGATATGGGAATTGAGCTTATAGACTGATATTCAGCCTATTTAAGTGCATGTTTTTTATTAATATTGTTTTATATATATATATGTAGACACATAGTACTTTAAGTCTGTAATAACACACCTCATCATTAAGGGCTTTTCATCCAGAAAAAAGGAGGTCATTGTCCCACTGTACTCATCCCTCATTAGACCCATTATAGAATACAATGCCCTGTTTGGTATGTACCTCTCAAGACATCTGCAACAACTGGAAAGGCCACAGAAATACCTCACTAAAAGAATCACAGGCCTAAAGCAGATGCCCTACGCTGACCGCTTTAAAAAACTCCAGCTATACTCTGTCGCATATCGTCTACTCAGAGGCGATCTTTGCTTAACATACAAGGCCATGTCAAACCCAGAGCTGTTGGACATGCTACACTTAAATAAATCTCAATCCCTCAGAGCCACATGCTCCAGGGATCTAAATCTTGTCATCACAATAAACAAGACATGCTGGAGGGATAGGTTCCTGACCCAGAGACTCCCCAGACTCTGGAATAGATTGCCCATACATGTCAAGCAGGGTGCCTCTTTGGTCCTATTCAAAAGGAACCTTGACGATTGGATGAGAGAAAGGAAATTCACCCCGGGGATCACATCAGTCACCCTGCTAGACAGGGGTCCAGGGAAGTAAATAGTGTGGGAAGAAATAGCCAGGGAATTGTTATGGCTAGGCTTGTATAGGCCCTAGGGCTGATAGCCTAGTACCAACCTATGAACCTATGAACATGCATTTACAGCATATGAGATATGTGTGACATATATTTATTGGATTTAATTTTAAAGTGTTAGCTTTGTATATACATAATAATTTTTTATATCTTAAAGGTATGGCCTGATACAACGGCTTGTTTCTAATATAATCTATGTTTTTTGTGATAGCAATGAGTTAATTGATTGCAATCCCTGATTGGACCATAGATGCCTATTATTGCATAAAAGCTACTTTGTTATAAGGTGAATGTTTTTAGATCTGACGATGCTTGTTAGCGAAAGCACTTATCTGTCTAGACATCGCTGAATAAATCAAGTCTTATTTATACATTTGTTCCTGTTTCACTTCGTTTCCTTCAGTTTTTTAATTAAAAAAAAATGTATTTAATGTAAATAACCCATTTGTGTTTTATATAGTTTTATGAATGATTTTGATGTAATTAATGTAACATAATGCATGTTACATTATACAAATAATAGAAACAGATATATTTTATAGCTTTTAAAAGTATTAATGCTAATGAGCTGGACAAAATGAGTTGCAAACCATGTAGTACACTTCTTCCAGAGAAATCAGTTTAAATATAGACCTTTTGAAAAGTAAACTGCATATTATAACAAATACAACTTAAAAAATGCAAAAAATAAAATTTTAAAATGCCACCAAGACCACCAATCCAAGAAGTAAGCTATTTTAAAGAAATACATAGCGCCTCAGCTTGCATAGCCTTCTAAATCTATCAAAAACACTACAAAATGCTCTTTACTTAAATACAACATATTGCACAAGACAATTAATCAATTAAGCATACAATTTAAATCTCATACTTCCAATTACATTCCTTGTTGAGTCCCTGAGGCTCCAAAGTACCATACTTTAAAATCAAGAGGGTTTCTTCTTTTTAAAGTTTATTGTTTAAGGACGCACATTCACATATATTCTTGTATAACTTGCAATTTTTCCAGAACACAAATCCTAAGAGTATCAGGATCAGAATTATGTGTTGCCATGAAATGGCTCCCAAGAGGACTCTCTAGTTTTTTTATTTTTTATGTCCCTAATATGTTCCTGTAACTGAACCCTAAAACTCCTATAAGTTTCCCCTATGTAGAACTTATTGCACCCACATCTTAGCACATATACTAGACCCTTAGTATTACAACTGTATTCATACCTAGCTGTAAATTTAATACAATTAATATAAGGAAAATAACTCACTACATAATGACAGATGGAACAGTGCCCTTATTTGTGCTTAAATTCTGACTAGCATTAACATCTGGTAAACAAAATTGATTATGTGCCAGAATATCAGCCACATTCCTAGATCTTTTATATGCAATACTCACAAAGTCAGGAAATACAGAGTTCAAAGTTTTATCCCTTAGAAGCATGGGCCATAAACTATGTGCTTTTAAACTATTTCCTCAGTTAAAACATTATAGGTTGTCACTAAGAAAACTTTCTTCTGGCCCCCATTCTTTCCAACTGTCTTGGTGGATTTGTTTCCACATGTACCAACTTTATATTTCCCACTAACACGGGCATAATGAGAGTATCCCTGGGGGTTAGAAGAATACCTCATACCCATAATTTTTTGTTTAGCTTCCCTAACCAACTGGACATCATAGCCTCTTTTAATGTACATATCTTCTGCTTCTGCTATCTCTCTGACAAAGCTCGTATCAAGGCTACAAAGCCTATGAATTTGTAAGAATTCGTTAAAAGGCAGGACCATGTCCAAATGTTTGGGTGACAACTACTCCCATATAAAAATACATTTCTATGTTCAAATTTCCTATGGAGACTAGTTGTAAATCCATCTAAGCTAATATCCAGAAAATTCACTTGCGGGCCAAGCTGTATACCATCAAAGCTTAAGCCCATAGTATTAGATTGTAAGTCATCGACAAACCCAAGGGCTTCTGTCTGGCTTCCTTGACATAAAAATAAGATCATTAATAAATCTAAAATATAAAATAACTTTTGATCTAAAAAAATCATGTCTATAAACAAAATCATCTTCAAGTTTAGCCATAACTAAATTAGCATACATGGGGGCGAAAGCCACCTCCATAGCAGTGCCCAGTAATTGCTGAAAAATTTCTCTATTAAACATAAAAAAAATATTTTTCAAACAAAACATAACTAAATCTATCAAACAATGAGACATGGGAGAGTCCTCCAGGAAATGGAATAAGGCCTGAATCCCTATTTCATGCTTAATGTTACTATAAAGACTTTTGACATCCAGGCAGAGCCAAAACATGTTCATATTCCAAATTTTCCCTTTTATTCTGTTCATAAAATCCTGGCTATCCCTAATATAAGAGGCTGCACTAATTACATATTTTTTAAGATGTTCATGTAGCAGTACACTTATGTTTTTCAAAAAGTACCTCTCTTAGGGGTTGTGTTCTGGAAACATTGCAAGCTGGTATAGGTGAATATATGTCCTTAAAAAATAAACTTAAAAAAAAACCCTCTTGATTTTAAAGTATGGTACTTTGGAGCCTCAGGGACTCAACAAAGAATGTAATCGGAAGTATGTGATTTAAATTGTATGCTTAGTTGATTAATTGTCTTGTGCAATATGCTGTATTTAAGTAAAGAGTGTTTTGTAGTGTTTTCACTCTTGGAAGGCTGTGCAAGCTGAGGTGCTAAGTGTTTCATTAAAATTGCTTACTTCTTGGATCAGTGGTCTTGGTGGTATTTTAAACTGATATTATGTTTGCTTGTTTTGTTTATTAAAGCCCCTGACATGACAGCCATGTCACTGACCTTAGCAGTAGTGTCCTTGGCAGAGAAATGAACGTCTGATATGTGTGCTGGGCATGAAAATAGTGGGCTGGATTCATGAAGGCTTGCACGGAATCTAAGAGTAGAGTAAGACTCTATGCAGCCAACATGTCTTCCGAGCGATCCAGGAACAGCCGGCAGGGGCGTGTAAGAGAGCTCCTAAAACTCCTCTTACACAAACAAGGCTAGGATATGCAAATTACCTCATTTGCTGCTGAAAGGCATGCAAACGAGGTAAAATTGTGATTCAGGAAACCCTAACCTGTCCGAGTAAGAGTAGTGTTATTTGCAGAAATGTACTCAGATGACAACTGAGTACGTTTCTGCAAATAGCAAAACGGAGCCATGACAGCTTGAAAAAAATGATGCATGCAGTTGAGGAAGCATGCCAATGGCCAAAAATACTGCCATTGGCAATGTCCACTGATGCAAAAATAAAATAAATTAAAATATTTTTTTTCCCGATCGCCGATATTTAAGCATAACACAGCACTGCGCAAACGCGCTGTGCTGTAAAAAACAGAAAAACAATAATTAAAATGCAGAAATGTGGATTTTACAGTAATCCCTAATATACAATGCAAGGTAATGGCAGTCCAAAGACAACATGGCTACCGAGTAGAGGTTGCTAAGGGGGGAAGCTCAGTCTAAGAGTTGTAACCAAGCATTAGTAGGCAATCCTATGCAAATGAGGGTAAGGATAGTGAATCACAAGTTTACATAGCAAAAGAGCACAGTCAGTGTAGTGTAGGAGTAGGAAAAGGGGTGTAATAGAGTAGACAATAGGTGACATCATAAGGGGGGTATGTCTGAGAGAAGTGAAGCTCATTCGAGTAGAGTGTCATGTGTCTGCTGTCAGATACTAATCACTGGAAGAGGTGTGTCAACAGGTACCCTAGCTAAAGGCAAGAAATTGAAGGTGTATGCCATGAACAACACCAAAGTTTCTTGTAGAAATTCCTGCACCGTGTATGCGGGCATGTGCACGCCTGTAAAACCGAGTAAGCCTGTGTGCTTGCATGTGCCGGAGTAAGCAAGTGTAAGGATGTTGAAACCCATGTAAGCACGTTTGCGCCTGTGTGCACGTGTGTTAGCAAGAATAAGCAAGTTGTAGTCCATGTAAGCATGTGTGCATGAGTGTGAGCTGGTGTGCACGTGTTTGCACTTGTTTGCGTGGCGCTGCCCCCTGAGGAAACAGAAAGGGAAAAGGAAGCACACCAAATAGTAGGAAGTTAACCAGGGAGTACTAGCAGAGCTAGCAGGTGAAAACAATCAGAATCAGGCAATTACACAGGCAGTACACTAGCCCAGCCCAGCCCAGCACTTAAAACTCAGCAAACAACTTTCCAGTATGTTTTTCTCAGACACACTGCAACACTGCAGTAAGCTAATAGATGTGAAAACTGAAAAAACTTAACTGAGATAAAGAAATGTTAGGGGCTGCCATTGCTGTTATAAGGTGACATATGCAACATGCTGAGGGTGGTGACAATGCGAATGCTGCTGAGCAACCCACAGTGAGGAGACGGAGAAGAGTGTACAAGCCTAGGGTAACCTACCAGGGGCTACATGAGCTGGAGATAGTGGAGCGCTATAGAGTGGACAGAGACCTCATGCAGCAAATTGCTGAGCTGTGCAGGCCACGCCTCACACACAGAACCAACAGAGGGGAACCCATCCCAGTGGAAACCAAGGTATGTGTTGGCCTAAGAATATTAGCAACAGGTACCTTCCAGAGACCAACTGGTGATATGATGGGGATTTCACAGGCATCAGCATCCAGGGTATGGCGCACCAGTTCCTGAATGCCATGTCAGCACATGTCAGTGATCATGTATATTTCCCCAATTCCCGTGAGGTATTGGCCAGCAATATGCGTCTCTTCCAGCAAATAGCGGAATACCCTGAGGTAGTGGGTGCAATAGACTGCACGCACATTCACATCAAAGCACCAGCCGGTGAGCTGGGTACGGTCTACTATAACCGCAAGGTTTACCCCTCCATCAACCGCCAGGTCGTGTGTGATGCCCAGGGCATAATAATGAATGTGTGTGCTGGCTGCCCTGGAAGCTACCAGGACTCCCATATCTGGCATCTGACACAGCTGTAACAGACATTTGCCAATGGGGTCATCCCTCATGGTCACCTTGTAGGGGATGCTGGATATGCACTTGAGCCGTGGCTGATGACATCCATCAGAAATGCACACACACCTGAACAGGAATGCCATAATGAGGCACAAGCACAAACACGAAATGTAATTGAGCATGTGTTTGGGCTGCTCAAGTCATGGTTCCAATGCCTGGACACATCTGGTGGAGCCTTGCATTACTCACCTACTACATGTACCCAAATAGTCATGGTATGTGCTATGCTACACAATATGATCCTGCAAAAACAGCTGCAGCAGGAGCAGCATAGGGCCGGGCACAACAGCCCCCCACCATTGCCAAGGCCATCACAGCAGACCATGACTCGGAGGAGGAACAACCTGAGCCTGCCCCAGTAGGCAGACGGAGACATGCCAGTATGCTTTGGCCTTGGCAAAGAGGCAATGCATAGCATATACACTGGCTCAGTAGGAACCCTGGAAATGATACCTCTCTCTGACTCGCACATATAGTAAAAGGGATGCCTAACTTGACATTACCTGCTAACAAACATGTATAGGGAGTGTAAAATGTGCATCCGACATAGGCAGCCCTGCAGCACCACCTGAGGCATGATTGCTATGTGTTAAGCAATATAAAGCACTGCTAAACAGCTCTCACCACTATTTAGTATATGTAAACAAAATTGCACACACTAAGTAGCACAACTACAGGCAATGTTGAGCAATATTGTGCACTGTTCAGCAATGTTGGTCAACATTGAGCAATGTTGTACAAGTCTGGTCAAATGTGGGCATAGTTCAGCAAAAGCAGGTTAACATGTTCATATTTCCTTCACTTTTCTTGAAGCAGTCTGCTCTGGCACGTATGAAAATATGAAGCAGTGACAGTCCTCGAACCCAGGATACAGTGCACTATAGTCATAGTACAGACCCACTAAACCATGACAGTATGTCAATGGTCAGCTTGTATGAAAAAAATGTTGATAAGTCAATGCAAAGTATCTCATGGAAACCTTGCAGGCATAGCATAATCCCTGTCGAGTTAAGACACAAAGGTGAGACCTGCAGTAAGAATAGAACCTGATATTCAACACACATATAGTATAAATGTTAATATTGGTAATGTTCACACACATCAACAAATGTAGTGGACTTCAGACAGCAACATACTGCAAGGTCACACTGGGCATGCTCACACACTTGAATATATGAAACAAATGTCAGGCAACAAAACACTGAAAGTCTGAACTGGGCATGCTCACATACGTAGGGCAAGTTTGAGTAAGGGCCACACATATCTGTCAGTTACATGTGTCAATCCAGGAACCTCACACTATTCACCAATCCGCCATGTGCACACAGTGATATGACAACAGACACATATATAATATAGTGAAATCCTGTCATAATCAAATATGCTATACAGATACCTAGGTTGTTCATAGAAAGTGGTGAAGAGGGAACATCCACCCGGAAAATCCTACGTGAACTACCTAGTCTCTCCTTGCTCTGCCTCGCAGTGTAGGTGACAACCTACAGTTATTTTAGCTTTTCAGCCTTGTGCTTGAGTTACAGGCTGCCCCTTTTTCAGCAACCTAGCAAGGCAAAGGAATCCCATCTGAACAGGAGGGAACATCCAACCGGAAAACCCTATGTGAACTACCTAGTCTCTCCGTGCTCTGCCTCACAGTGTAGGTGACAACCTACAGATATTTTAGGTATTTAACTAAATTGTGAGTGCTTTTAAGTTGTACTATTTGTAAGGGCCAGCACACCCGTGGACCTACCCCTTAGGCTTCTATTAAGCTATTAATATACTACTTTTTTCCTCCCCTTAGACCTACCCATAGGCCATCTATTAAGATATTAATATACTACTTTTCTTCCTCCCCTTACCTCCTTTATTTGCTATTCTCATGTAATTTCCAATATATTCCACTAGAGGGCAGCAGAACTCAGGGCTTGTAAAGCTGTTTCTTGCTGCCAGCCAAACTCCCCTAGCCCTACATACTAGCCTCTCACAGTTTCCCTTGTTAGTACTCTTACTACAGGTAACTACCCCCCACCCCTTGAAGGATTGTAAAAGATAATTTAACCTTGCTATCCTTAATATAAATAAACCAGACAACTTATTCTATTATCACTTACTACCCCAGTTATAGAACTACTCAATTTACTCTCTACATAACCTACTTTTCCAGCTATAGAACTCATTATTTTTCCCTTTTCCCCTACACATCTATACTAAACTCTCAACCTCTTATGTCTTATGTTAAGTAGATAAAGAAAGTGCCTCTTACCTACTCAAAGCTTGTAGAACACAGTCTCACTGTATAACTTGCCCCCCCAGTCTCTCTCAGCTGTGACCCACTCCGTTCACCCTACAGGCTCACTCCGCTCCCCTACCCTACCCCCATTTCCCACCCACCCCAGCGGTCCTAAACTTATACTTCTTAAACCAATCCCTCTCTCCCAATCAACTAATCCCTTTCTCCTTCCTTTCACAAAATTACCGCACCCTTACATTTTTTTCCTACCAGAAACTATAACCCAATATTTTACCATATCCCTTTCCTTCTAGCAAACAAGTATTAATTTTCTGCTCTATACACTCTTCTTATACAATTACCACCTTTTTTAATTTTAGACTTAACGCCTAAAACTTCCTTACATATCTTTTCAAGATACCTTTAGTAGTAATAACTACAATGACCAAACCAATACTTTTAGCTTTAATTTCAATTGCTCTCACCTCCACCTACCTCATCACCTCCTTTGAAAAACTGTACTATTTCCTTTTCAATTATTCCCCAAAACAAACAGCTATACATACTCCCATACTCCCTAATATTCAAACTAACATCACTTTTGTTCCCACTTATCTACTACCTAAATACCATAGATTCTCCCACATTAAATACAATAAACCCACAGTAAAGAAAGTAAAATATCTAACCAACTTTACAAATACTTCTGCAATCAAACTAGGCAATCCCTCCTTAAAAGACGGTGACATCCACCCTAACCCTGGCCCTACAAATCCTGCTACGCTAATAACCCACCCTAAACTACCAAACTCTTTCCTAATAGGACACCTAAATATCCGCAGTATTAAAAACAAAGTAGCCCATCTCCATGCCCTTCTAGATATTCACGGCTTTGACATCTTCTGCCTGACAGAAACTTGGTTAAAACTAGACACCAAAGACAATGAAGTCATTCCTCAAGGATATAATATATTAAGACAAGACCAAATAAAAAGCATGGTGGGGGAATAGCAGTCCTATTCAAAGATGGACTTCAAATCTCCACTTTACCATATGACCCACCTCAGCATAGTAAGGCAGAAGTCCTTATTACCAGATTTCAAATTAACCAAAACAAATCTTTATATATCATTTGTATCTACCTAGCACCCAGTAATAATATCAGTGCTATAGAGGATATTCTAAACTGGGTGTCCTCAACCTACCCTCAAGAAACAATAATACTTGGTGATTTTAATACTGACTGGAAAGCTATTAACACTGCTAATCCTACCTCCCATATCAACCTTCACGGCTTTAGTCAAACTATCACTTCCACAACTAGAATCAATAAACCAAATAAGAAAGAGAGCACCTTAGACTGGATACTTATAAATAAATAGAAACAAGCTTACAACATAGGAACTCTGCCAGACAATGTAAGCAATCATTCATTGACCTACATCCTAAGGCAAAAAAATTATATCTGTAACCCCCCCCCCCAACATATAGGATTGCACGTTCCAACAAAGGCTTTAACCCAGTACTATTCCAAGATGAACTTAGAGCCTGTGACTGGAACCCTTTAAAAACCCTACCACTTGAAGAAGCTGTTAAATACCTAAACTCTAAATTCTTATCGATCCTAGATAAGCATGCACCCAAACTGTCTATTAGAATGAAGTCCAAGCCTGCCCCCTGGCTTTCTAAAGAAACCAGACAAAAAATGTTACTTAGGAACAAGGCTTGGGCTAAATGGAGAGCTAACAAAACTATCTCAGATGAACAAACATTTAAGCATTTAAGAAATATTACAAAAAAGGCAATACTTACAGACAAAAAGAGCTACTACTATAAGTTACAGCAAAATCACCAAAACAATCCCCAAAAGTTCTGGTCTAGTATAAATAAATTCCTAAACCCAGGCCACTCACGTACACCTACCCCATCCCAGGCCGAACAAAACACCCCCCACCAAACTGCCAATACCTTCAATACCTTCTTCACAGAGATCATACAATCAGTAGCCAGTCAACTAGTCCCGGACAACTCAAGCTTCCCCTCCACCATACCTGGCACTCTTCCAACATTCCATCTGAAACCCATCTCAACCACTCTTATCTATAAATACATCCAAAAACTTAAACCTTGTACTCCAGCTACCATCTGAATACCTGCAAAAAACAGCCAAAGTAATTTCTTATCCCATATTCATCCCCATAAATAGAACCATTAAAGAAGGAATAGTTCCAGACATCTGGAAAATCTCCCATATTATCCCCCTACACAAAGGGGGTACCTCTAATGATTATTCCAACTACTGGCCAATAGCTCTATTATCACCCCTAGCAAAAATTATGGAAAAATGCATTCACCAACAACTTTTAAACCATTTATCTTTACATAACATCATAGCAAACTGTCAGCATGGCTTTTGGCCATCCCATAACACCACAACTGCCCTATTATCCTTTACAGAAGCCATTAATAGAAATCGTAATAACAACAACCTCTCTTCTGCACTCTTTATTGACCTGTCAAAAGCATTTGACATGGTAAATCATACCCTTCTTATCAACATTCTTGAATCCCTTTTCCTTGACTGCCTGGCAGTTCAATGGTTCAAGTCCTACCTTACCAAATAGGCAACAGGCAGTTCTTTGGGAAAATAATATATCATCCCTTCTGCCTGTCACACTCGGAGTCCCTCAGGGCTCTATTCTAGGTCCACTTCTTTTCTCACTGTTTATCTACGACCTCCATGTAGCCATTCCACAAGCCATCTGCATTCAGTATGCAGATTATTCTACACTAATATGCTCAGCAAACTCCCCAACTGATCTGCATTCTCTTACTCAGAATGTTTTCAACATAGTTGAAACATGCTTCACTAAACGTTGCCTCCTGCTCAATGCCAAAAAAACTAAACTCCTTCTCTTCACACCCACCAGCAAATCCTCCCCCATAGAATTCTCTGTCATCTCCAGTAATGGCACAAATATATTCCCTAATTCTACCACTAAATTGCTAGGAATTACTATTGACAATAACCTTACATTTGACAGCCACATAAATAACACCATCAAAACTGTCAATAGACAAATAGGCTTCTTATATAGAATTAAACCTTTCCTAACACCAATAGCCAGAAGTAAGATTGCACACTCCCATTTAATTTCAACTTTTCTGTATGCCTCACCAATATATACTAATCTAAAGAAAAATAATCTGATCAGACTAGCTAATTCCTATAATAACATCACCAGATTTGCCACCGGAAATCCTTTTAGAACTCACCATTGTCTGAATCTAACGCAGCTAGGCTGGCTTGAATTTCAAAACCAATTTAAACTCTCCCGACTCACCATTGCCCACAAGATATTTTATAAACCTAACAGCACCCCTATACTTTCCAATCTCATAATCCCATACAAAAATCTAAATTCTCTTCGCTCTTCCAGCAAGCTTCTTGCTAGCATAAGCAAGTGTTACAACATGGCTGGAGTTTCTCTGTTTTCCAACTCTGTGGGAAAAAAACTGGAACCTACTGCCTAATGACCTAACTTTAATTTCTTCACTGCCTCTCTTTAAACAAAACCTCAAAAGACGGGTCTACTTCTGTTGGTCGACAACCCATATGACTGATACTCATTTGGTTGACAGCTCATTTGATCGACAAACATTCTAGGTGGGGGCTTCACCCCCCACACACCCCCAACTATATAATAACAACTCCACAGTCAGACAACAGTGGGGAGGGGGGCAAATCCCAGTTTTTGCCTTGAATACTTTTTGTCAGCCAAATGAGCTGTCGACCAAATGAGTGTCAGTCATATGGGTTGTCGACCAACAGAAGTAGACCCCAAAATACACCTCAAAACAAACTGGTTATGCCCCTGTAACAACCCTGATTAATCTTCTCCTTCACTACAAATATTTCTCCTCTTGAACCTCTACCTATTTCACATTCTTTGCAGTAGGACTGTAACTGCTTTACAGAATTCAACATACTGATGTAATCTATCCTGTTTAATGCTCTTAAAATCTCTATCCTGTTAATATACTGATAGTCTACATGTATCTCACTGCATATTGAATTATCCTATACATATTGTCACCTCTACTATTGTAAATACCTACATTACTCCAGTAATACTGCTGTAATTTATTGTATTCTAATTACTTCCTGCTTTTTGAATAATCTTCTATTGAAATCCATTCATTTATTATGTATTAATATTGATTTTTAATTTTTAACTGTTTTTTTTAATTATTTTTTAATTTTTAAATGTTTTTTAATTTGTAAATGTTTAATTTCAAATTTTTTATTTGTTCTACTGGAGCTTTTCTCCTCGGGCCCCTACTGAAAATGGAAATATATCCAGTTAGACTAGCCCGGTTAACAAATGTAAAGTACAAATAAAATAAATAAAGCAAAGAAGAAACAAAACCTTCAATCAGTACCATCACTGAACAATGCACATCCCAAACATTAGCATAGGTTCAGAGGTTGATACTAGGCTATCTGCCCTAGGGTATGTAGAAGCCTAGCCACAGTGTGTTTGTATTTTGCAACCCCACTAGATCAGTAGACTGTGCCTGTGAATAGTAGGTCACACAAGATATCTCACATATGTTCATTTCATTCTGCCTCTGACTAGCAGGGACCCATAACATATCCCAGGGCTAAACATACCATCACCCATCCACCTGTTAAGATGTCACCTGTAGGTGGTCAGCGTGGGTCTGTGCGTATGTGAGACTGTGATCACATTCCCGAGTGAGTGGAGCCTCTGTGATGGGAATCTGCCCCTCCAGCATGTCCTATTAACATCATTGCTGATGTACCTGTCCCTGGAGCGTGTAGCTGTAAGGGACTTTGATATCCTGATGTGGAGCCTGTCCATCAATGCTGTGATGGACATGGCTTCAAACAAAAGGCACAGACTGCATCCAAGTAGGCAGTAAGAAACTGAGGAGAGCTGGGGTCACCATAGACAAACTGTGCATACCATCTGTGTGAGTCCCTAGATCCACTTGGTTATGTACATTTGTGTACATTCCAGTTGCTGCAGGTATTGGGTAAGGTACATCCGAAATGGGGCATTGTATCCAAGCATGTGCCTGATGAGTATAGGGTCACAATGACCCCACCTTATTTGGATGTAAAACCCAATGGGATAAGGTGGGCTAAATAGAAGGTGTGTCCAACAACATTGGCAACGTGAATGTCAAAGGCGAGAGTACTAAGTATTCATGTCCCCAAATCACAAATCACACACACTGTACGTGATGTATCTTCACCTATGTGGTAATGTGTGGGCATGATGTTACTACCAAAAGTGATGACCATGCATCAATATAGCATCTAAAGGAAGGTATCTGTAGGCCATGGCTCTGGCACCAGTCATCCATCTCTGTGAGACCCTTTCTGAGGATGCTTGTGCCAGCCAGGGAGTCGATTATGGTACACAGTTTGCAGTCATTTGCAATCATGGTCATCCATATTCCTCCTGTGTTAGCCAGTACATCTCAGAAATATATACAGAACAAGAGAGGTCTCAGGACTGAGCCCTGAGTGATTCCACGTGTAACTGGTGTATAGTCAGACATGGCACCTGTAATACTGACCATGTGGGTGCTATCCATGATCCAGTTAGCAATCCATCTTGTGACATATGTGTAGATATTGAATCCGGTGATATAATGTATAAAGGCCGAGTGGGGTATTGTGTTGAAGTGGTGTGTGAGCTCCAGGTAGGCTGTGTGGACAACCCTCTGTATGTCTATAGACCCATTAACTGTTTAAAGACATGAAACAGGTGCAAGAGCCAAGATCTGCCCACAACAAACCCGAATTGTGTAGGATCCAGTGTCTGTAGGTTTACAATGTCTATGTGTATGTGTTCCTTGACAATACACTCCATAGCAGACCAGGATAGTTAGGCATATATTGCAATATTGTCCAGGGTCCTTTGTGGCACCAGCACTGTGGAGCGGTTACACTGTAGCTGTATGCCATTCCATGGGTACATATCCTGTAGTAACTCTGATATTGAACAGTAACATAATGTGAGTGCGAAGTTCGCCATGAATATCGTGTAAGCCAGAGTCCGGGACACCATCTGGTCCCATTGATGCTGTGTTGTCTGCTATGGAGAGGGCAGCACTCACCTGTTCATCTGTGATGTCAGGGAGGCTACACCCTGTTGGGATGGACATGTGCACTGCAGGGGGGATGGTGGGTAAACATTCCCACTGAACCTGATGTCCAGGATGTTCGCAATGTCAGTGCGTTCACTGTATCTTTTGTAATTATGCAGTAACTCACAGCATATCTGTGAGTTTCCACCCAGGTCCCTGACATAACTAAATAAGGCCTTGTGATTGTCCATAGTGTCTGTTGCAAGTGTCCGTTAGAAGTGGGCTTTAGATGAATCAACAAGTGATCATAGCTATACCATAGTACTGATTAGAGATGCCTTCCTGATTGTGATTGTGCTCTATAATGTAGTAGCCTCCTCCTGTCCTTGTATAGCTCATTAATGGCTGTGGTCCACCAGACAGTTCCCCTGCCTTTGGAGGAGTGAGTCTTGTAGTTATCTGGGATAGCATGATCTATGCATTCCAGTAGTTGTCCATAGAGTGGGCTTGTAAAGGATTAAGTGGTCTGAGCCATAATTAACACTGTCCCAGGCTCTTTGAGGGATACCACATCAGTTTGTATAAGTGTGACGTTTGCTCATGAGAAGTACGTCACTGAGATCACCTAGGATGTGGGTGTGTATGGGATATGTATGTCCAGTGAACTGGTTATAGAGTATATTACTGAATACCTGAAGGGACACAGTCATTACTCTACAGTACAAATAGATCTTATTGCGTATCTATTAGAACTAGTTCTGGAGAATAATTTGTTTATATTTGATGACAGCATTTATAGGCAGCAAGATGGGGTGGCCATGGGCACCCCATGCGTGAATAGTTATGCCAACATGTTTTTGGCATACTGGGAGGAAATAGCTTTATTTAAAATTGCTGAATATAGAGAGCATGTCAGGCTTTACCGACGTTTTATGGATGATCTTTTTGTCCTGTGGCAGGGGCAAATACAGCAATTAGACACATTATTAAAGAAAATGAATAACCTGACAGATTTTCTAAATTTCACTATGAATAAATCTAGTAGTAAGATAGACTTTCTAGATACATACATAGAGAAGTTACCAAGTGGATTGATTAATACTGGAATTTATAGGAAACCATGCCATTGTAACACATTCTTATTGAGATCTAGCATGCATCTAACATATGTATTTAGGAACATTATTAAAGGGCAAGGCATTAGAGCCTCCCGATTGAATCCCTCTGAAGCTGGATTTTCACAAGAATTATCAGAATTAAAAACTAAATTACTAGAGAGAGGGTAACATGAGGTAGATATTGCAAGACAATTAAGTAATATTCCATCTTTGAGGCAAGATGTTGCTGCACCTTATTTTGGACCAGTCATTACTAGGAATATTACTGGTACTATCACTAATTCATCTCTTGTTAAAATTCCATCTTTTTTTACTTCAGACCATACAGATATTAGAGATATTATCACCAGACATTGGTCGGTTCTACAAACAGATGAGAGTATAAAGAAGCTAGTTGGAGATGAGCCACACTTTTTGTTTAGGAATAAGAAGAACTTAAAAAGGTTATTATGTTATCCTAAAGATAATGAATTGACATTTGAAGGTGGACATACTGTGCCCTGTGGCCACTGTAATTTTTGTATATATATATATATATATAGATACAAAAGGTGAATTCTTTCATCCTGATTTACTTAAGGAGATTCGAATATATGTAACAGCCAATTGTATGACCCTCCACCTGGTATATCTGGCTGTCTGCCAGACCTGCTCCTGCTTCTATGTAGGGAAAACCAATAGGGTTTTTAGGGACAGAATACGGGAGCATGTCTACCATATTAAAAAGGAACTAGTACATATTGCATTAGCTAAGCATATAGTATAGTATGGAGATACGCATAATTTTTTTATTTAGAGCCCTAGAAGTTATAACACCCAGCACTCGTGGAGGAGATATTAGGAATTATACGGAGTGCAGGGAGGGAAATTGGATTATAAAATTAAGAGCAGATAAAGGGAAGGGACTTAACGAAAAGGCATCAATAAAGCCAGTCTTAAGAAGACGTAGGGATATTAAGTAAATATTATATGCATGAAAACATTCATCCTTTCCATATATATTTTTAAAGTATGATTATTCCGATATTCTTTTTGTACTCAGAATACTGTTGATTCAGTATTCATACATAAGTACATATAAAGATATGGGAATTGAGCTTATAGAGTGATATTCAGCCTATTTAAGTGCATGCTTTTTATTAATATTGCTTTTTATATATATGTAGACACATAGTACTTAAAGTCTGTAACAACATGCATTTACAGCATATGAGATATGTGTGACATATATTTATTGGATTTAATTTTAAAGCATTAGCTTTGTATATACATAATTTTTTATATCTGAAAGGTATGGCCTGATACAATGGCTTGTTTCTAATTTTTGTGATAGCAATGAGTTAATTGACTGCAAGCCCTGATTGGACCATAGATGCCTCTTATTGTATAAAAGCTACTTTGTTATAAGGTGAATGTTTTTAGATCTGACGATGCTTGTTAGCGAAAGCACTTATCTGTCTAGACACCATTGAATAAATCAAGTCTTATTTATACATTTGTTCCTGTTTCACTTCGTTTCCTTCAGTTTTTTAATTTTACATTTATTCTCTTTAGACTGGATATGGAGAGTTTATCGGGATTTTGGCGGCTAGTTTGTTTATTCACATTTTTTTAAATTTAATATTCAAAACTCTTTCCTCATAACTAGTCAAGCTAACACATCCCTAGAAATCGTTTACAATGCCAAACTGCTAGGAACTCTCATTGATAACCAGCTCACATTAGATTCCCATATACAAACTAACATTAAAAAAACACATCAGAAACTTGGTTTGTTCTACCGGCATATCCGCTTCCTCTCCCCATCCACCAGATTCCTCCTATCTACCACATACCTCATCCCCCCTCTCCTTTATGGTACCCCACTCTTAACTAACCTAAAATCCTCTACTAAAACAAAACTCTCTTCCTGCTCCAACAAAATCGCTAAATTCACCTCTGGCCTTAGATCCTCCTCCCATCACTGTACTGCCCTCCACAAACTAAACTGGCTAGAGCTCCCTAACTACCTTACCTACACTCAACTTACTCATGCTCACAAACTCATTTTCAAGCCCTCACTCTGCCCCTCACTCTCCTCAGCCTTCACCATCCACCACCCAAACAGACCCCTCAGAACCAACACTCAGAACCTAGTTCAACTCCACAAACCAGCCCGTCCAGCAGGCAAACTCTTACTTTCCTTTTCCCTGGCCCGCCTCTGGAACTCACTCCCATCTCATATCCGCAATACCAGCAGCCTTTCAATCTTTAAATCTCTCCTCCATTCACACCTGTCTTCTCTCTGGGAATGCTCCTGTACCCATCCTGCATAATACCTCCAGCTACTACTCACCCCCTACTCCACAACTCTTCCCTCCTATGGGAACATTCATATTGTAGCTACCATTTATGTAACTATTCTCTGTACATATCTACTAGCTAAAATTTTACTTAACACTTTTTCCATTTGCTTGTGTACATAGACAACTAAAATTTGTCAACTTATATGTATTGTTGCTTAAGCTCTTCTGTCTTGTTTTTCATGTTGCTTTAACATTATCTTTTGCTTATATGTACTACTTCTGACACTCTAACAAAATGCTATGTAACATTTATACTACTGTATTCTGTTTTATTCTCAATTGCATATTTGACATTGTATCTGTGGAGCTTTTCTCCCCAGGACTCCACTGAAAATGGGCTCATTCGGCCCAATGGATTATCCTGGCAAACAAACTTCAAATAAATAAATAAATAAATAATGTTCCATGTATTAACTGCTCAGTCTTTAAAATCATTCAAAAGTTTCTCTCTCTTTTGTCAATTCTCTTCTATCATGTTTTTCATAGTCTCTGTTGACATGCAAAAATGAATGGTTGTGACATATCTGGCCCCCTAAGTTCCTTTAATTTCAACACTGGTGTATTTTTCTTATAGAGATGCCTGCAATTTCTTATACAGAGCCTACTACCTTTTCCATGAACTATGTAAAATCTTGAAAAACTGCATCATCAACTTTTTGTTGTCTCTCAGCAGCAACATTGTAGATTTAGATAATATGCTGGTAAACACATGTCCATTATAAGCCAGTCTGGTGACAGACTGCACCCTATAGTGGAATATTCTTGTATAAATTGCAAGATGTCAGTTCTCATAAAATGTAATACTGCTTTTTTCTTATAAGATTTTCACTCTTTCAGTAGTTCTCTCAAGCTATCCGTTAAACTGTTGTTGGAGTGAACTCATCATTAAAGATATGAATGTCCTATTTATGTACAAATCTTTTGAAGTTAGATAAGCAGGCAATAATGCCTGACAGAGTGTGTGTTAATGTATAATTAATGCCCACCCTGGAAGGGCACTAATTACACATTAACAAACACCCTGGAGGGCATTATTGCGCTTAGAGAATGGGCTCACTGTAAAATTGTTGTGTTTTACTTATTTATTTTTTTTAAGTACTATATTATTTTTTTATATATTTTTGATGTAAAATAGTTCCTCCGCCAAATGTTTCAAACTTGCTGTAGTATATGTTAATGGTGTTGGAGGAAGCATTTTACATCAAACATATATAAAAAATAATAATAGTGCTTAAAAATAATAAGCAAGGGAAACACAACAATTTTACATAGAGTCCATTCTCTCTCCCATACACACATACACAGTCTCTTCTGCTTTCACACACATACATACACACACACAGTCTCCTCTTCTTTAATACACACATTCACTCACACAAGATCAGTCTCACTCTCTCTCTCATATCCATTCTCCTCTGCTTACGCACATGCATTCAGTCACACATCACTCTCACTTTCTCTGACACACACACACACACACACACACACACACACACACACACACACACACACACACACACACACACACACAGTCTCCAACTGATTTCATACAAACATTCACTCACACAAGTTCACTCTCACTCCCTCTTGATCTCTCTCACTCACACACAGTCTCCTCTGTTTCAATACATGCAATTAGTCACATTGTTCTCACTTTCTCTCTCACTCTCTTGAACTCACACACACACACACCCACACACACACACACACACACACACACACACACACACACACACACACACACACACACACACACACACACACACACACACACACACACACACAGCCACATACATACACACACACACACACACACACACACACACACACACACACACACACACACACACACACACACACACACACCTACCTTTTTTTTTTGTCTTTTAGTTGTCTTCTTTTTTATATTTTACACTCACTAAACAACAAAAGCACGGCTTAGCGAGCATAAATTAATGGCAGTCGTTCTGTTTTATCAGTTTGAGCTCCACGGAGGCTTGATATGCTGCGGTAAAGCAGTGGACTCATTCTTCTCAGTGGGCATTACTTGCACATTAATACCCTGCTGGAGAACGCTCGTTCTCCAATCAGGGTACTGATGTACAGTTTGCCCATTGTCTAAGAGAGCATTAGATAATCCCTGTTTCAACAAGACAAACTTGAATGCATTAACTAGACATGCACTTGCTTAGTTTATCCATTTGCTTGTTTCAGGGAATCTGAAATAGTAATCCATACATATGTAAAACATGTTTTCTTTGTACTGGAGCAGAACTGTATCCATTATGTTCCATAAATAATCTGGAACTGGGTATGCTAACATATCGCTTTTTGGGTTGATGGTATGGTATGCAGTGCAAATAGGATAACTCTGCACTATCATATGTTTCCAGAGATGGTTTGAAGTCTGGAAAACATTAGAATAATTAGTGCAGGCTATGTATAAGAACACAGTGATTCTAGTTGAACAATGTTCAGACTCACAGAAGTGTTCCTAGGTGGATTGGGTGCATATCAGGGTTCATTTCTGAGGTCATTGCTTTTCTTACTGGTGATGGACTGCATTAGCTAACGATTCTGAGGGGACAGATCAACAAAGTTGCTATATGTAGATATGGCATTGCCGACAGAGTCTGAACAAAAAACTTCAGCAAATGATAGAAAATTGAATGAAAAAGTAAAGACATACAGAATGAAACTAAGTACAGATAAGACAGTTGTAATAGCAGCAAATCGAGGAAAGTCAGAAGAAGCTGAAATTGAGATAGATGGGAAAACAGTGGAACAGATTAACAGAACTGATCTGCTGAGCTTAAAATTTCAGTTAACGATAAGTATTTTTAATAGGGGGAGATTTATATCTCACTGGTACTAACTGGGAAAAATGAAAGAAAAAAAATAATATCGAAAGGATAGCAATATTTGAACTGAGTGAGTTAAATGCAATTCAATAGTCCACATTCCAACTAGATGGAGTAATATACTAGATGTGCTCTTGACACAGAGAGACATAATGATAACTGAAGTAAATGTTACAGGATCATTGTTTAGTTTTGATCATTGTGTAGTTAAGTCTTCAACAAATCAATAAGTACTCAACCCACTAATAATGTAAAACTCTTCTTGACTCAATTAATAAACTGTTAAATACAGGACAAGCTTCAAAGTCAACACCAAACACAGAAAAACAAAGTGAAACCATAGCCAACCAATTCAATAACCACTTTATACAGACAGTACAGCCATTAACCATCCAGGACACTAATTAAGCTCTTGAGGTCCCTACTCAATTGGATAACCTCCTTCAACATTTCTCCATCCAACTATTTCCCCACAGATGTGATCTAAAATTACCCCCAAACATAAAGCCTACTACAAGTGCCCCTGACAATGTACATGGTAAATATCTTAAAATAGCAGCTGAGGCTATTGCATACCCACTTTAAATTATAATAATTATGATAAAGCAATACATATCTGAAAATAAAATCCCCTCACTGTTAAAAAACATTCATGATTCCACTGTACAAGGGAGGAATCAATACATATCATTGAATCTATAGGCCAATTGCCATTTTACCTCTTTTATCAAAACATTAACTAGAAGAAAACAGTTTTTGTACTTACTTTCCTCACTTGCTTAGAGAAAAACAGCTCTTATACTCACTTTCCTCACTTGTCTAGAGGAAAGTAGTTTCTTATTCAGGCATGTCCAAGGACAGCTCCCAGTGTTCTCTCCTGTCTATCTGATGAATCTGGGCATCTTGGGGCAATGTATAAATTGCCTCATGTACACAGACAACCCTCTCCTTCTACTGCCCAACACTACAACCTGAGAGAGATGCACTTATCTAGCCAAACTGGGGGTAAAGCTCTCTCCAATCAAAACTGAACTTGACAGTCAAGAGGAGAAGATAAACACTTGCACCACACTACACTCACCACTTAGTCCCACTAAACCTACACCACCAAAATCCACACATAGAAACACAAAAACATTTGCAGAGGCTCTCAATAATAATCTGCTCAAGCAACAGAGACCTCCAAAACAGAAACGCAAGCAACCTCCACCCACTAACACAACCCAAATGACACATAGCCCACAGACTCAGTGTGCCAATAAACCACAGCCCGTAAGGCAAAACAATGTATCCAACACACTAGTCACAGGTGACTCTATAGTCAGGCACACTGATGTCCCATTCACCAGGCTAAACAAGGAGAAGGTTACTGTCAGTTGCATGTCAGGTGCCAGGATCCGCCACATAACCCATGCACTCATGTCACTCCACAACAAGTACAAATATGACTCTGCCATTGTCCATGTTGGTGTGAAGGACCTGAGATGTACCTCCCTGGACTACATGAAAAGAGACATGGAAGAGCTCTCCAATCTTGTAGCCCAGGCATGTATGACCCTAGCCCTGAGTAGCATCCTGCCATCGCCCAGAATGATACCACAGTACAAGGACAAAATGATTGACTTCAACAATTGGCTAAGCTTTTAGTGTCATTCTAAGGGGATCCAGTATCTGTCTGCCTGGGGCGACATGGTCGACAGACCACGATGCTTTGCCGGAGATGGCCTGCACCTGTCACCCCTGGGATTCTGGATACTGGCTAAGGCTCTTGCTGCCCCTATAGTGCCTTTTTTAGGCAAGGTTCAAATGACAATTTCACCACCATAACAGGAACAGGCAAGCAAAACCTGAGGGTAATGCTACTCAATGCTAGACGTCTAAATCTCAAAATGTACTCAATTGAGGCACTCCTTAAAATAGAGAACATTGATATTTGTGCAGTGACTGAGACCTGGTTCAAGGCTCTAGAGAGCACCCCTGCATTACCAGGCTATAACTCATGCCACACTTTTCAGCCAACTAACCTGGACCAAAACTCCAAAGGCGGGGTTGTGTCCATATTCATTAAGGATATCCACACCTCCAGACTATTTGCGCAGTATAATGCATCTGAGGGTATCCAAGTGCAACTAACTCTGGGCAAAACTGCAATCCAAATTGTAGCTTGCTACAGATCCCCAACCATGCCCCAGGATTTCCACTCCTCTTTTTTTGATATACTGGAAAATATTAGGGTTCAACCAAACACCCTAATAATGGGGGATTTCAACTACCCCACCATTAACTGTGAAAACTACTCATGTACCAACTCCTTCGCTGAACGCTTTCTAGAATTCATAAATTCCAATGCCTTGGATCAACTAATCCACACCCCCACCAGGGGCAACAATATCCTATACCTATTCACTACCAACATGAGTGACCAGTGGTCCACACCTGGTCAACTCCTCGTTGGTCAGATTCGACCATAAGCTAATCACCCTAGATATCCGCATCCTGCCCCCAACCCACCATTAAGGAAACCACGGTAAAAAATTTCTTCAAAGCCAACTTCATGCTTCTTAAGACAGAAGTGTGAACTTCATGATACCCATGCAGATGGACAATACAGTTACGACTGCTGAATCCTACACAAATGCGCTGTATAAGCACTTACACAAGTGCATGGATCATGCTATCCCAAAAAGAACCAAGACACTATCCTCCAAAAAAGGGAAGCCAATCTGGTGGTCCCCTGCCATAAACAAACTATACAACCAAAGGAAGAAACTATTGCAAAAGAGAGTAAAATACCATGAATGGAGGTGCTCCCTGGTCAGCCTCAGTAAGAAGCTGAGATCCCTTATAAGATCCTCCAAAGCTAGCTATGAAAATAAAATCACCACTGATTCTAAGGGCAACCGCAAATAATTCTATAGCTATGTCTGAGTTACAGCACAATGGCATGAAAATTACAGAACCAACTGATATTGCCAACATCCTGGCAGATAGGTCCAGTGCTAACTTTACCCCCTCTCACCCCCTAAAGGGTTCATATGTATACAGGAAGAATGCAGAGTCCCTGTTATAACATCTATGCAGGTAAAAGCTGCACTCTCTAAAACCAAAAACACAGCATTCATGGGACTGGACAACATCCCAGGCTATGTTTTACATGGACTTCAGAATGAACTGGCTCCTCACCTAAGCACCATGTTCAGTCATAGTCTCACATCAGGCTTTGTGCCTACTGAATGGCGTAGAGAAAAATTATCTCACTCCACAAAGAGGGAGCCACCACTGATCCTGGGAACTATCACCCTATTAACCTGATGAGCCTGTTCTACAAGGCCATGGAACATATTATGGAACTCATAAACAAAGACATTGGCAACCTCCAAACTCTGGACCCCACCCAGCTTGGGTTTGTGAAAGGCAGATCATGCCTTCTAACCTGATCAACGTCTTTGAGGCAGTCACCAAAGCCGTAGATGAGGGTAAGGTGGTTCCCACAGCCTATCTTGACCTCGCCATGGCTTTCGACACCATCCCCCATTCTGGAATTATAGCTAAACTCACTAAACTAGGTATAAATCCCTACATTACAAGATGGGTTGCCAAATGGCTCACTGACAGAACGCACACTATAAATGTTGCAGACTCCTAATCTGACTTCAAACCAGTGACAAGTGGTGTACCACAGGGTTCAGTCCTGGGACCTCTCCTGTTTGGAATCTATTTCTCTGAAGTACAGGCTAACACAGAAGGCCTCTGGCTAACAAAGTTCACAGATGACTGCAAACTAGGAGCCATAGCCAAGTCCCCACATGATGTGCACATCCTACAGAAGGGCCTCACTGAGACAGATGCCTGGTGTCAGAGGCATGGCCTCAAGCTCAATGCCAAAAAGTGCATTGTCATCCCCTTTGGTAAAAACTCTGTACCCATGAACTACCACATAAACAGCAGTCGACTTAATGCCGAATGTGTGATAAGAGACCTTGGGGCACAGGTGGACAGTAGTCTCTCCTTTGATA
Source organism: Protopterus annectens (assembly GCF_019279795.1). Lineage (NCBI taxonomy): Eukaryota > Metazoa > Chordata > Ceratodontiformes > Protopteridae > Protopterus > Protopterus annectens. Next base: position 310,691,990 of record NC_056730.1, read on the forward strand.
ATCACATCACCACAGTAGTCAGGAAATCCTTCTATGTGGCACACCTCATCACAAAAGGGTTCTCATCCAGAAAAAAGAGGTCATTGCTCCCCTCTACTTGTCACTCATTAGACCTATTATAGAGTACAATGCCCCTTTTGGAATGTACCTCACAAGACACCTGCAGCAGCTGGAAAGGCCACAGAAGTACCTCAGAAAGAGGATTACTGGCCTTAAACAGATGCCCTACACTGACCGTCTCAAAAAACTCCAGCTTTACTCTGTAACATATTGCCTACTCTGAGGAGATCTCTGCCTAACATATAAAGCTATGTTAAACCCAGAGCTGTTAGGCATGCCAATCCCTCTGAGCTACATGCTCTAGGGACCTAAACCTTGTCACCACAATAAACAGGACATGCTGGAGGGATAGATTCCTGTTCCAGAGACTTCCTATACTCTGGAACAAGCTACCCATCTATGTCAAACAAAGTTCCTCATTAGCACTCTTCAGGAAAAATCTTGATGAGTGGATGGGAAATGGGAAACAGGAAATACATCCCGGGGTCACTTCTGTAGCACTGCCCAACAGGTGCACAGGAAATTAACTTTCTTGGGTGGCGTAAGCCAGGGAACCTTGTTGGCTAGGCTTACTTAGGCCCTTTGGCTGATAGCCTAGTACCTACCTATGAACCTATGCACCTATGTATTCATAAGCAACTTATCAACTGTCTAATAAAGAACCAGCTTCTGTCTTCAAGTAAACATGGCTTCCATCCTCATCACAGTACAACTACTGCTTTGCTGAATTTTGTTAATATTGCCAACACACAGAGAAATCCCAGATGCCTAGTCTTTGCCATGTTCCAAGGCTTAAAAAAAGCTTGTGATACTGTGTTACACCAGAATATCTTGAATGACATCTAATCCTTAGACCCCACCAACTCATTACGGCAGTGATTCCATATCTACTTTCAAACAGAGCACAAGCACTGAAATGGAAAAAGGATTTCTTCACCTTCTTGCCAGTAAGTATTGGTGCCCCACAAGGATATATACTAAGCCACCAACTTTTCAATATATTCATCAATGAACTCTACACTGCTACAGGAAACTCTACCCTAGTTTAATATGCTGATGACTGGACACTAATCTGCTCTTTGAAATTTTTGTCTTAACTCAAGACCTTACACAACAATCCTACTTATCCATTAAAACATGGCTGAATAATTTAGAACTACTACTAACCCCCCCAAAACGAAATTATTGTTTTTCACCCCACAATACAGCTCTGTTAAAACAAAGTTCTCTTCCAATAACACCATGATAGAACAAGTTAACAGCATGATGCCCAGCTGTAAGTTGGCCACCATATGTCACACGTTTAAAAAAATCATTAAAAGCCAAGTACATAATAGAGAATGAAAACTTGCTTCACTAACATAGAGAGAAGACATATAGCCTTTACTTTCTTAATGCCAGCTTTCCCGTATGCTGTCCAAATCTTCACTAAGCTTCAAGCCTCACAAATGTCCAAACTTCAGCAATGTTACAATAAAGTATCCAAATTTGCAGTAAACTATAGCAGTAGAACAGCACTGCCTAGCCTTCAGAGAATTAAAATCATTAGAACTACCACATAACCAAGCTTTTTCCTCAGCTAACTATAATACACAGGGTTAGCTATAAGGCAGAAAACTGCCCATCCCTTAAAAACTTAATACACTACTTTGCCAATAGAATTTTAGGCTCTAGAGAAAAATCACTAATCACTATAACCAAATCATCTACTACTGCAGGTGGCACTCTCTGTATTAACAAGTTTAGCTAAACTATGGAATCCCATCCTACTACCATAGAAGTCCATTCAGAATGCAAACTTATTTAAAACACAACTAAAACTTCACCTGTCAAATGAATGGATCTGCCCATGTACATCCCCAGGGTAAATGCCACTATTATCTTTAGCTTGATTTATTGTCAGTTTCTGTTTCAGAATCCTATACCCATAATCAGTCTTTACCAGTACCTGGTTAGTTTTGCTAGCATCTCCAAGCTGTAAACCTTATGATTGCTGTATATATAATTGTCTCTGAAACTGCTTAACACCTAACTTATTAACTATAATATTAATATTTTCTGAACTATCTAGTTCCTTCTCTCACCTCCATTTGTTTGAATTTCTAAGCACTAATCACCTGATCTGTTATCTATCTGACCAACCCACTAATACACTTCTTCAAATACTGAACGTTCAATATTTACTAATACATAAATATCTTTTATACTGTATTGTTTACTTCTACTTTCATATGAATTAATCTAATTGCTAATTTATATTATTTAATATCTGCACATGTATATTTAATGTATATTTAAAATGTTTGCAATATGTTGTAGCTTTTCTCACTGGAACTGAAAAGGATTTTATTACCAAACCAATATGGAGAAACAAAGTAATTAAAAACAAAATAAATGCATTTTATTTTATGAAATACACACAAAAAAAGAATTGTTATGGTGCACACTTTCCAGCTGTAGAAAGTTATTTAAAGAAATGGAGTTAGAGAGAAGAGTTCTTAGGAAGGAGTATGTGTAATATGGGACATTTTCTATGGTAAAATTCAAATTACTATAGAATTTTTTGTCCTGGTGAAAAGGGTGATTATGAAAAAGAAATCTAAGAAACCCCCCTCATCTGAATATTAGGTGACATGTTTGCTTAATAAGAAAAAAAGATGTTGCCAGACTATGAGGAGGAATCCAAGTAGAAACAACTAGGAATATATAGAGACATGTTTGTAATATTAAGACAAGAAATTAGATGAGCCAAAGGAACATAAAACTAAAAGCTGGGTACACGTTTTAGATAATAATAAATCTTTCTTTGAGTAGGCAAGTGAATGTAGGAAAAGCTGCAATAAGAATATATGGATTTCCAAAATGGAAAAGTTGTTTCAGACTTGTCTGAAGTGGATAGGATATTTGACACCATTTTTTCTAAGTTGATGGAAACTCTTCTTCTCCTGATGTAAATTCTTTTGATGTTACTAATGAATATTCTGACCCTGTTATGACAAAGGAAGAGATTGCAGACATTTTATATAAAATTAAGCTGTACTCCTCTCCAGGCCTAGATGAGATTAATGGCCTCTTCCTTAAGGGTAGTAAGATTGCCTTACTGGACTACTGACCTACTTATTGCAAAATAGTTTGATATCTGGGCATGCCCCTTCTTATTGGAAAGGTGTTAATATTCTTCCAGTATATAAAAGTGGTGTGGAAAATTTGTAAAACATTTGAACATCTATTACTAGGAATATTGATGCAATCAGAATTACAGGGTTATCGTAATATATATAATAGTATTGTTTCACTTCTGTGAGATCCACCATTATTAATGATTAATTATTAATATGTTTAGGAAACCTTCCACGTTTATTCCTGTACAACATCCACTGTTGGAATTATTTGAACGAGCCTGTGAATTTGATTTAATGGAATTTTACAATAATAATATAGGGAAACCTGACTTTTATAACACAACTGTTAAAGAGAAGGCAGCCATTTTAAGTTTGCAAAGCAATAATAATATAGTTATTAGGCAAGCTGACAAGGGGGGAGCAATAGTTGTAATGGATAAGGACATGTATGATATGAAAGTGTCTTCTATGCTTGCAGAAATTGACACCTATATAAAATTGAATGCTGTTTCACTAAATAAGCTAATTAAAAATGTGCACGCACAGTTATATGATTTATTACTCACTAATGTTATTGACATGAATTTGTACAGGTATTTTCTTGTTGAAAACCCATTAGTACCAATCTTTAGGGGTCTCCCTAAAATACACAAAGAGCTGGATAATCCACCATTAAGACCTATCGTTTCAAGCAAAGGGTGGCTGACTGAGTCTCTCTCAATTTATTTAGATAAACAGTTTAAACCCATAGTTTATAACACCAAACACATCCTAAGAGACACGCAACAATTTATTGAAGGTTTTGCAAGATGTAATGAGAAATATCGAATTACAAAGGACGACCTTTTTGTCACCTTAGATGTAAAATCTCTATTTACATCAATCCCAAATAGCACTGGGATTGAATTTTTGAGATTATTTCTCTTAAACCATGGTGTTAACAACAGCAAAATCATAATGTGGACGTCTTTATTAGAAATAGTGTTAGAAAATAATGTTATGGTTTATAACAACAATTACTATCTCCAACAAAAGGGTGTAGCGATGGGAACACCTTGCGCGAACTCATATGCCAACCTAGTGTTGGCATATTAAAGAAGCGTAATGAATAATTTAATTTTCAATGAACATCTAATACACTATTGCCGTTTTGTTGATGATGTTTTTTTATTATGGAGAGGAACAGCAACCATGTTAAATGAATTTATACAATACATAAATGGTACTACTCATTTTTTAGAATTTGAGAGTGCATACTCTCATGAGAAAATACAGTTCCTTGATGTATTGTTAACTAAGGGACCCAATGGTGTTAATACATGCATATATAGGAAGCCTTGTTGGAGGAATAATTTACTCCATAGAACTAGTATGCATCCTCGACATGTGCATAAAAATGTGGTAATGAATCAAACTCTAAGAGTTTCCAAGCTTACTACAGATGATACAGCATTCAATGAACAAAAGGCAGTGATAGAGAACAATTTTATACAAAGAGGTTATAATGAACAATTAGTACATAACACCATCATTGAGGCAAGCAACAAAAGGAAAGACAAAGGTTGTCCGTATTATAATAAATCTAATACCACTGACAAGAATAAGAAAGAACCAAAAATCTCCAAGAACAGACTTATAATACCCTATACAAATAGGAACAATCAAATAAGAAAGATTATAGAAAACAATTGGAAGATTCTTATTATGGATGAGAAAATCAAGACATTGGTTGAACAGAGACCCAATATAGCTTATAAGAATTTGAAGTCTTTGAAAAGACTACTTTGCTATGAAAAAACTAAAACTGAACATCTACTCTCACAAAGGGAAGGTACTTTCCCTTGTCGTAAATGCAACCAATGTAGATTTATAAATACGGACACCACCTTTCTCCATCCTATTACTAATAAAACATATACATTCAAAAATTATACTGATTGTAGGTCCAAGAATTTAGTATATTTAGCCCAGTGTCAGCTGTGCACTAAATATTATGTAGGGAAAACCAATCGTACCCTACGTGAGCGCATAAGAGAGCATTTATATGCTATCAATAGAGAAGATCCCACGAATGCTCTAGCTAAACACGTGATGGATGAAGGGTCTATGCATCATTTTAAGTTTAAGGTTCTAGAATTAATAACAGTAGATAGTAGACTAGGAAATGTAAAGAACCACACAGAAGAAGTAGAGATCAGGTGGATCCTTAGACTTCAGGCACATATATATGGCCTGAATGATAGAATCACACTCAGACCCTTCTTAGCAGCTAAGGCTTTTAAACATTAGTACATTAATTGTTATGAGTTTTTATCTATGTATTTATTATGGAGTTTTTAATGTGTTTCTACTATGTCCCGTATAATATTTTACATGAGTTTTGTGAATGGTTGGTTTTTTATATAAACATATACACATATCATATGTATATAGATTTTTTTAGGCACTAGCACTTTAAGCTCTTACTGTTCTAATTGATTAATTGTTGAAATTACTGAGCTTTGGAATTGTATATAAGCGCCTTTATTCATTCATTAAGCATTGAAGTCTGAAGAAGCGTCAGTTGGACGTGAAAGCGCTTACTTTTATGCAGGTCTGCCTCAATAAAGGTTTTTCGATAAGTATTCTTGGAGTTGTGCCTTTGGTGTTACCTTGGAACTTTTCTACAACTTTGCTACTTGGAGGTTTGTTGACTTTCGTTGTTCCAGGGTACTTTGCCCAGCACAGGTGACTTCTTTTTGCATTTCTCTTCCAATAACACCATGATAGAACAAGTTAACAGCATGATGCCCAGCTGTAAGTTGGCCACCATATGTCACACGTTTAAAAAAATCATTAAAAGCCAAGTACATAATAGAGAATGAAAACTTGCTTCACTAACATAGAGAGAAGACATATAGCCTTTACTTTCTTAATGCCAGCTTTCCCGTATGCTGTCCAAATCTTCACTAAGCTTCAAGCCTCACAAATGTCCAAACTTCAGCAATGTTACAATAAAGTATCCAAATTTGCAGTAAACTATAGCAGTAGAACAGCACTGCCTAGCCTTCAGAGAATTAAAATCATTAGAACTACCACATAACCAAGCTTTTTCCTCAGCTAACTATAATACACAGGGTTAGCTATAAGGCAGAAAACTGCCCATCCCTTAAAAACTTAATACACTACTTTGCCAATAGAATTTTAGGCTCTAGAGAAAAATCACTAATCACTATAACCAAATCATCTACTACTGCAGGTGGCACTCTCTGTATTAACAAGTTTAGCTAAACTATGGAATCCCATCCTACTACCATAGAAGTCCATTCAGAATGCAAACTTATTTAAAACACAACTAAAACTTCACCTGTCAAATGAATGGATCTGCCCATGTACATCCCCAGGGTAAATGCCACTATTATCTTTAGCTTGATTTATTGTCAGTTTCTGTTTCAGAATCCTATACCCCGCAATCAGTCTTTACCAGTACCTGGTTAGTTTTGCTAGCATCTCCAAGCTGTAAACCTTATGATTGCTGTATATATAATTGTCTCTGAAACTGCTTAACACCTAACTTATTAACTATAATATTAATATTTTCTGAACTATCTAGTTCCTTCTCTCACCTCCATTTGTTTGAATTTCTAAGCACTAATCACCTGATCTGTTATCTATCTGACCAACCCACTAATACACTTCTTCAAATACTGAACGTTCAATATTTACTAATACATAAATATCTTTTATACTGTATTGTTTACTTCTACTTTCATATGAATTAATCTAATTGCTAATTTATATTATTTAATATCTGCACATGTATATTTAATGTATATTTAAAATGTTTGCAATATGTTGTAGCTTTTCTCACTGGAACTGAAAAGGATTTTATTACCAAACCAATATGGAGAAACAAAGTAATTAAAAACAAAATAAATGCATTTTATTTTATGAAATACACACAAAAAAAAGAATTGTTATGGTGCACACTTCCCAGCTGTAGAAAGTTATTTAAAGAAATGGAGTTAGAGAGAAGAGTTCTTAGGAAGGAGTATGTGTAATATGGGACATTTTCTATGGTAAAATTCAAATTACTATAGAATTTTTTGTCCTGGTGAAAAGGGTGATTATGAAAAAGAAATCTAAGAAACCCCCCTCATCTGAATATTAGGTGACATGTTTGCTTAATAAGAAAAAAAGATGTTGCCAGACTATGAGGAGGAATCCAAGTAGAAACAACTAGGAATATATAGAGACATGTTTGTAATATTAAGACAAGAAATTAGATGAGCCAAAGGAACATAAAACTAAAAGCTGGGTACACGTTTTAGATAATAATAAATCTTTCTTTGAGTAGGCAAGTGAATGTAGGAAAAGCTGCAATAAGAATATATGGATTTCCAAAATGGAAAAGTTGTTTCAGACTTGTCTGAAGTGGATAGGATATTTGACACCATTTTTTCTAAGTTGATGGAAACTCTTCTTCTCCTGATGTAAATTCTTTTGATGTTACTAATGAATATTCTGACCCTGTTATGACAAAGGAAGAGATTGCAGACATTTTATATAAAATTAAGCTGTACTCCTCTCCAGGCCTAGATGAGATTAATGGCCTCTTCCTTAAGGGTAGTAAGATTGCCTTACTGGACTACTGACCTACTTATTGCAAAATAGTTTGATATCTGGGCATGCCCCTTCTTATTGGAAAGGTGTTAATATTCTTCCAGTATATAAAAGTGGTGTGGAAAATTTGTAAAACATTTGAACATCTATTACTAGGAATATTGATGCAATCAGAATTACAGGGTTATCGTAATATATATAATAGTATTGTTTCACTTCTGTGAGATCCACCATTATTAATTTAATTAGTTTTATGGAAAAATAATAAAGTTCTTATGTAAAAAGTTACCAGTTGGTGCAATTTATGCTGACTTAGCTAAGGCCTTTGATTCTGTTCCTCATAACTCTATCTTGAAATCTTTACCACAAAGGAAATTCAGCAGGCATTTAGTTAGATGGATTACTAATTGGTTGGATAATAGGAAGGCCTAGATTTATATTCATGGAGTAAAATCCAAGGAAATAAAAATCAATAATGGTGTCCATCAGGGATCTATACTGGGACCCTATTTATTTCATGTATTTATGTCAAATTTTCCCCTAGAGTCCAAATGTTGGGTAGAAAATACTGCATATGATGCCAGAATTGCAGGGGTATGTACACTGATTTGAGATCAATAGGTATTTAAAAGTTATTTAGATACATTTTGTGAATGGACTCTGTGACGACCGTGCCCTGGCCCAGCAATCAAGGAACCTCAACCCTCACCACTAGCACCAGGGAGGTCGTCTCCAAGAGGAGGAAAGGATGACTAATACTCACAGTAAAGTACAATTTCCCTTAAGTGCACACAGAGATCACAGTCAGTCTGGGGCTGGCTGCTCCCTTGCTCACCAGATCCCCAATAAGACTCCCCACTGGCACAGCTATAGGGTCCAGGTCTCAGCCTAACTGGGCAAGCTAGAACCTCCAGCACCTTCTCTGTCCAACCAGCGCTTTGTGTCCCTGCCCAAGTAGCTGACACAACACACACAAACTTTGAGATAAGTATTTATACAACTTCACAGACACTCCTGGGAAAGGCTGACACAGATTCTCCAGCTGTGCCCCTTTTCCTAGACTATACGGTAGTAATTTTTGCCACCACCCAGTTAATAATATCAGCTACTAAAAGGCCCTTAAAAGGGTGTCCAATTATTACTGTGCAATATTAATATCCAATGGCAATGTGACTATACAGTCTAAGGCTTATTGGAAGTGCTTAGACAGTAAACTCTATAAATATATAATGTACTCTAAAGCATACTTCATCTCTACACAAAGCAGCCACAGGTAGAAGGTTTTAAAAATATTTAATAATAAATAATTAAAACACAAGACAAAACTACTACACCACAGAGATATCTAAGAGTTCACAGATCACACAGAAACTTAAAATAATACAGTAGGACAGGTCTGGTTTCAAAGAAAAATAACTAATTAATCTTTACTAGCTTTAACTATTCCTACAAGATATCACAGTGCTAAAAACTTACATGTGAGCATAAGCAGAGTGCTGATAAGTTAGATGTCCAGATCAAAATGCTTCTTATCTCTTGTGAGAAATAGTATTTTAACATTACTAACAAACATGTCTTTAAGGCCCTCCCAAAATTACATAATTTTTGACATTTAGGTTTTCCCAGTATTCATATTGCATCATTTTAACACCTGGTCTGAGTTCTCAGGCCACAAACTGCATTATTTAGCAATCTAACCCCTCCTCAGAAACTTACAACGATGCAAGACATTTCACATGTATATACTAACAGAAACTAAAGCAATAAAAGCACCTTCCACATCTAAATTCTAGTCATAGACTTTAGCCTTAAAACAATGGGCATGAAATCTTTATCCAGCTGCCCTCAGGCCGAATTCTAACATGAAAGGATACAACATGCTTCACTGGGCCAGTAGAGTGCAATGTTGTCACATATTTTGCAGTTCCATAGTTCACAGTGTTTTCTTACATTTAAAAACACAAGCCTGTATTTTACATTTATTTATACAGTTGATAGAATTATATATTAAATTCTGTTTGACTAGGCTGGCAGCCTTCGCCTATATCTCTCCAATTGTCACAGACTCATAGAGTTTCAATTACGTTTGCTAAAACTAAGGTTATGCATTTTGGTAGAACAAAATTAGATATCCATATGGAAAATATGGGTAGATTTGGGGAGTTTGCGAACAATATAAGGACCTTGGAATTTTGAGTGACAATTTTTAGGTTTCTGGCCATATAATTAAGGTCCTTAAATTGTGTTATGCTAACATGCATACTATATTTAAGGTGGTGTATATTAGGCATGAGAACTTACTGATACCAATATTCAAATATTAAAAGACCTATTATTTAATATGGGATGGTTTTGTAAATATTTCAGTTACAAATAAATACATTGGAAAAGGTACAATGATCTTTCATCAGGAGATCCCATGGCATGAGGGATACCAGTTATTAGGAAAGATTGAAAAAGCTGATACTATATCTTATGTTTTGTAGGATGTATAGAAGTTATTTAATATAGGAGTATACATGTTTAAAAATTGAGAAGATTTGTAGTAGTTTGGAGCTGAATTTTGCTATTCATAGAGATATTACTAGGAATAACACTAATGTGGTTAAACTAGGGGTAGCAAATTTAAATGTAGGAGCATTTCTTTTTCAATTCAGAGTTGGGAGTCAATGGAAGAAACTGCCCTTAAGAAACAGGTTAAATCATGTAAGCTTTAAAAAGAGAGTAGACTTATTGTTTGGTGAGATGGCATACTCTGCTAGGGATGATTGTAGCAAGGCATATAGTGATCTTATCTGATATCCTTGGCCATAGAAGTACATTGTAACATAATTTTTTAAACAACTTTATTGAATCATCACTTGTGACATAGGCACATTTTCATTTATACAAATTGTATTAAATCAACATTAACAAACATTATACTTCAGATATATTGCTATATTCATATACCCTAAGCAACATTACATTTATTCAATTTCTGTCCCTTTTTTTAAACCATCACTTACGACAAAAGCAATCATACATTTATTAAATGAAAATGAACCATACTGACACAATCCTAGTTGAAAGCATTTTACATCACAAACCATATTGACACACTCCCAGTTACAAACATTATACATCACTTGTATTCTACCCAATCATTTTCAGTGAAACATTAAATAGCTCATTTAAGTCCTGCCTTCTTTTAATCCACATTCTGTATGTATTGTTCCTACCATTCCTATTTTTTCCTATGTAGTTTGTTCCTACTCTTTTCTAAAGATCTCAACCCCAATTGTTTTATCTTTGTTACTATATTTACTACTTCTAATATAGTTGGTTTAGATGTTGAATATAGTTGGTTTAGATTTTGATTTCCATTTTCTAGTAATTGCTTTTTTTCTGGCAGCCACCATAATTAAGCTCAGCAAGGCCTTACCATGTCTAGGCAATTCTAATTCTGTATCATAGCTCAGAAAAATCACCTCCCTCATCACACCAATCCACCCACCCACTTTGCGGTCTCAGAACTGCCTTGCACAAACAGAAAATATGCTTTGCATAAGCACATGGTCATTTTCCATCTGAATTTCTTTACTATATAAATATTCATGCAAGTTCACATTTTTCATATAGAAACACTGTTACTAAATTATTTTTCATCTGAGTATAGATTTTTCTACATCAATTAAAAACCTCGGGCCTTAGTCAGCTACTTTATTTTCTTGTAAGATTTTAGCTGCTAAATGATTCTGACTGAATCTACTTAAAACATAGCTGGCTCATTCAACTCACGATGCTTTAACACTAGAGCTCTGGTGCTGGTTACTAGAGGACCTCAAAAACTCATCCAAGTCAAAACTACATTCTACTCCACATCTTTCACTTACAGCTTTCTTGAAGGTATTTATGTCTCAGAAATATTGGGCATACATTTTGCAAGATAGTTCATCATTCCAAGAAAGCTCTTTAATACCTGCTTGTCTTATGGGTTTGGGATTTGAACAATGGATCTGATTTTTTTTCTGAATCAGGTTTCATACTTTCAGACATCAGAACTTAATCCATATATTTCAGATTCGTCTCTGATTTTACATTTGCTCAAGACTTAATTCAAGTCTGGCCTCACACCAATGGATTTTGGTTCTGTTTAACGTGCCTAACAAGCCTTCAATTTCCTTCACAGTAGCTTTTTGAAATTCCTCTTAGGTGATGAAATGACAAACAGAAGCATAAAGAAACTTTAGGTTCTTAATGACATATTGAATTTACCCAGTTTCATACTTTGTTCTAGTTTTATTTGGCAGAAACAACAATGTCCATTTAGGACAGAGAAAAACTTAATATATGGCATTTTGAGACCAGTTCTTCAAATGTAAGCAATAGACAAATTTCTCTTTTAACCACTCTATCCATATCTTGCAGATAAGCCCAAATGGGCATTTTGTCTTTCTTCACTACCGCACCCATATTGTTCACTGTTTATTAATGGCACTTAAAATTTCTGTATGGTACTTTTCCTGTATCTGTTTTACTTCTGCTTGCCGGAGGTACTTTACTGGAAGTATAAACCAGTGACACTGCAAGAGGTTTTATTTGTGTGCGAAGTTTTGTTGTTGGCAAACTCCCTAAGTATTTATATAAATCAGCATTGGTATACAAGATATCATTACTATGACTCTGCTAAATATTTAAACATCTCGATGACAGTGAGACTCATTTTGAAACCAATCAGGCTTTGCTTTTACATTGTGACTTTTTTTTTTTTACTATTTCTAGCTTCTCACAAGTCATATAACCCAAAAAATGAAAATTTTTTTGTTTAAGTACCACTAAAAAGGAAGACTGCTCTTTTTTCATCTGTACTCACATCATCAGTTTCTGCTAAAAATGATAACCAAATGATACCGACTATAGCCAGAATGGCTCCCTGTTTTAATTCTGAACATTTTAATTTCAAGTCAGGAAAAAGTAAAAAAAAAAGCATCGAAATTACAGGAGTCCAGCAAGAACTGACAAGTGCTGATCATTAAATATGTTTTTTTGATGGGGACAAACATCTTTCACCCCTAAAGTAAGGGATGGTATACTTCCACTACAATATATATTAACTCTGAAATTGCTATCCTTTTGGGAAAAAGAGAATACTCTGAGGCACAATAGTTTTAAAAATCTTCTTCTTCTTCTTTCGTCTTTTCCTGATTAGGGATTGCTACAGAGGATCACTTCTTTCCATTTGTCCTCTGCATCTTGGTCTGTCACACCAACCACCTGCATGCCCTCTCTAACCACATCCATAAACCTTATCTTAGGCCTTCCTCTTTTCCTCTTACCTGGCAGCTTCATCCTTAGCATCCTTTTCCCAATATACCCAGCATCCCTCCTCAGCACATGCCCAAACCAATGCAATCTCGCCTCTCTGGCTTTGTCTCTAAACTGTCCAACCTGGGCTGACCCTCTAATATACTTATTCCTAATCCTATCTACCATCGTCACACCCAGTGCAAATCTTAACATCTTTAACTCTGCCACATCCAGCTCTGACTTCTGCCTTTTTGTCAATGCCACTGTCTCCAACCCATATAATATAGCTGGTCTCACTACCCTTTTGTAGACCTTCCCTTTCACTCTTACTGGTACTCATCTGTCACAAATCACTCCTGACATTCTTCTCCACCCACTCCACCCTGTCTGTACTCTTTTCTTCACCTCTCTTCCACACTCGCCATTACTCTGAACTGTTGATCCCAAGTATTTGAATTAATTCACCTTCGCCAACTCTATTCCCTGCATCCTCACCATTCCTCTATCCTCCCTTTCATTCACACACATATATTCCATCTTAGTCCGGCTGACCTTCATTTCTCTCCTCTCTAGAGCATATCTCCACCTCTCCAGGGTCTCCTCAATTTGTTACCTACTCTCACTACATATCGCAATGTCATCTGCAAACATCATACTCCTCGGGGACTCGTCTCTGATCTCTTCTGTCAACCTGTCCATAACCAATGCAAATAAGAAAGGGCTCAGAGCTGATCCTTGATGTAATCCCACCTCCACCTTAAATGCATCTGTCATTCCCACTGCAGAACTCACTGCTGTCACACTACCCTTGTACATATCCTGTACCACTCTTACATACTTCTCTGCAACTCCCGACTTCCTCATACAATACCACAACTCCTCTCTAGGCACCCTGTCATATGCTTTCTCTAAGTCCACAAAGACACAATACAACTCCATCTGACCTTCTCTGTACTTCTCCATCAACACTCTCAGAGCAAACATCGCATCTGTAGTGCTCTTTCCTGGCATGAAACCATACTGCTGATCACTAATTATCACATCCCTTCTTAACCTAGTTTCCACTACCCTTTCCCATAATTTCATGCTGTGACTGATCAGTTTTATCCCTCTGTAGTTACTACAGCTCTGCACATCACCCTTATTCTTAAAAATCGGTACCAAAACACTTTTTCTCCACTCCTCAGGCATCCTCTCACTTTCCAAGATTTCATTAAACAATCTGGTTAAAAATTCCACTGCCATTACTCCTAAACACCTCCAAGCTTCCACAGGTATGTCATCTGGACCAACAGCATTTCCATTCTTCATCCTTTTCATAGCTATCCTTACTTCTGTCTTGCTAATCCATTGCACTTCCTGATTCACTATCCCCACATCATCCAGCCTTCTCTCTCTCTCATTCTCTTCATTCATCAGCCCCTCAAAGTACTCCTTCCATCTGTTCAACACATTCTCCTCGCTAGTGAGTACATTTCCCTCATTATCCTTTATCACCCTTACCTGCTGCACATCCTTCCTAGCTCGGTCCCTCTGTCTAGCCAGTCGGTACAGGTCCTTTTCTCCCTCCTTAGTGTCCAACCTTTCATACAACTCTCTGTACGTCTTATCTTTATTATAGTTAATTCCACATTTTTGTAGATTATGTCTCCATATCTCTGGGCTTGCACTGCCAACTACTAGAATATAAAACTGTTACTGGCCAGAGTAGGTTAACATTATAAACATGTCTTTCTCTTCAAAGCCATCTAGTAGTAGATGTTTGAAATTATTTTCTGATGAGCTATTATACTCTGCCATCATCCCTGCATTAAATTCCACATTCTCTCTCTATTAGTTGTCAACACTTTGAACAGCCAGCCTTGTATTCTGCTCCACTGCCTCTGATACATTATCAGACCACACAGGATCAATTATTCTCATTTCCATAGTGGCAATAAAAGATGGCTGTCAGCACTGTTTATTTTCATATTTCTGTTCAACAACATACACATTTGTTTGAATACTGTTATTTTGCTTTTACATATTTTGGAGAAATCGAAACATATTTGGCAGGACAAAGTGCAGAATAAGACTTCCTGTTGTGCTTATCATTACATTTATTTCAAGCTTGAATTTCAGTTGTGGAAGTAAGTTTTCATTATCATATAACTACTTCTTTCATGTTTTTCTTCTACAACATTTCCTGTCAATGTTTTTCCATGTTTTGCCTTGTTATTTGACTCATATGCTTCTCATCATTTGATTATTTAACTGTGAACTAGTAATTGCACTTGCTCTTCACACATTCATACCTTTTGATAAGGCTTGGTTTGTTAGCTGCCAGCCTCTTATTTCATCATTTTGCATAATACAAATTACTGCTTCTTTTATTACAGACTTATGTGGTGCACAAAATGCGTAAACTTTGGCTTTATTCTTCATTTCAGTAACGTGTGTATCTACAGTATCTAAAGGGTTTACTATCAGAAGTCTGAGCATTAGCCATTGAAATGCAAGATCAAAACCTGAAAACATCAAAATCTATCCACACCAAAACCTGCAATATCAAATCCCAGACTTGCCCAACCTCGCTGGACACGTGTTAGTGCTTGTTTCTGTGTTTGCTTGAGTAGGCTGTTTCATAAATTGGCACAATTTCAGGATTGTACCTGATCTGTGCTGTGGATTTTGATGTTTCTGACTTGAGATCCTGCATTTCAATGGACTAATGCTCGAACATTTGATACTAAGCCATATGTATAGTACTATGTCCCTTTTACAAAAACAAATGCCTAATAAATGATGTGCTCTTTTGGGATGACAATGATTATTTCATTTATATGTAAATGGAAATATTTTTCGACCTGTTCATCATGAAATCTTAAAATATTCTCTAGCAACATGCAGGAGTGTGGCACACTCAACCTTCTCAGGTTTTTAAATCAATCCACCTATAGTACGTAATAAATTGAATTTGTTAGTCCAATGCATTCATTTTTATAGTCAATGAGCCATAAAACATTCCTGGAATTTGCAGTGAAAATTCTGATTCTATAGTTTTCATTCCATAGACTGTAGAAAGAGAATATATTTATTCAGTACAACAGATGCATTTTCTTCAGTTCTGGTAGATATTTCACCATTTCTGACATTATGTTATGCCAGGATGCTTAACAAATAACATATAGATACATGAGATACGGTCTAACCTCCATTAGATCTATATTCAGACTGTTTTTCTAGAATCAAGTATGTAACATGACAATAAAATCACAATGGTTAGTTCATTAGGAGTCAAGCTGTATACCCATATATGATAATGACACTGTCAAACATATGTTGTTTTACGACATCTGACTACAAAACACCATTCATTTATCATTATCTGAAAAATTGCACAATGAACTACCTCCCCTGACATATAGCTGTGCAATGCTTCTGGTCCTGTCCTGCCCCTTTCTGTAAACTCATTGCTCTAGGATAATAGCATGAGCCTGATAGAGTTCTATGCAATCTTCTTTTCTCAGTATAGTGCCTTGATTTGATAATCTAGTCATAGTATCTACCCCTTCAGATTTCTGGTCAAACACAGATTAATCCATACATAATCTTAAAGCCTGGAAATGTTTTGTTACAAACTCTTGATAATTCTACAGGATCCATTTCTATTCTATAAAACAAGACGCCTGACACATATTCTTCAAATCTATTGGTGTCCTTAAGAACAAGTGACACCCCACATTAAAGTATATATCATTAGTCTCCCCCACCACAAACTCCCTTTTCCACAGAAGGAATGCAGAAATAAATGCATTTAGATTCTCTGCCATTCAATTCTCTACCCATATTTCCTTTTCTATAAATGGAATGTAGACAAAAATAAGATAACCAACATTGCAATGGGGCAAATGCTTTCTGAAAACATGTTTTGTTACTTCATAGCATGCATTCCACTGCTCCCCCTTGCTAATAGATTCACAACATGTATCGTGAACCCATGCCAAGGGTGTCTGTTGATGTTGAATGCATTTTCTTTCTTTTTTTTAATTTTTTTATTTGGTTATAAAGCAAAAGATAAATCAATGATAAAACAAACAAATAACTATTTACATACTGTAGGCCCACAGCTGATCAAAGCATTAAAGTTGTATATCAACAACAATAAATATTTCTCAAGCAAGTCTTTAAGCCAAGATTTATATGAATGTGTAATGTTAGAAGTTCTCATCTTTATAGTATGCAATTCACTACTGCAGACATTTTTTGGCATACTAATAAATTCAGCACTACAGGGGGTAATTTTACTTTTCCAATTTTTAGTAATTACTTTTCTGTCTAAAGCAAGAATAGACCAACAATAGACACTTGGGTTTCTGGAATTAGCTTAGGAATCAGAGCATTAAATAAAACTAAAGATTTAGAAATATGACATCTATCTGACCGTACAGCTTCAATAAAATTATTAATTCATTTCCAAAAAGGGGAGATGTTTTCACATTCATATACCAAATGTGTCCAATCAGCTATTATTTCAGAATCACATCTCCAGCATTTAATTCTGATTTATTTATACATAATTGCAGTTTTTTTTAGGAGTGACAAAATCTCTGAAAATGTGGCTTTATAAGTAGATTTTAATATTAATTTCTTGTATTCTTCAGAGAAGTCTTCATTATTAGTTTTTGAAGAGTAATTCCAATAGGAATTGTCTAAATATGTGAAATCTAACTTTTTGACAAAACTGACAAATATGATTTATTTTTCATTGCAGTATTATTGATATTTATTGATTTTTATTAAGAATTCCAATAATTTGGGGAATGATTTCTTATCTAGGTTAAATATCGTATTTACCTCTGTGCTCACAAAGTCTTTAAATACCTGCAAAATTAACCAATTCTCAGAATCTGGATTGCATTTGGACCTTAAATTTTCAACAGAATATATATATATATATATATATAGTTCCACTTCACAATATTGAATTACTGAAAACTCAATCCTCATATGGTCGAGACAATATGATCGAGTTTTCAGCAACTCAAAATTGCGAAGTGTAATTTAAAAAAAAAACACATCATTGCTGCAGGGGGGGCAAGCCCCCATGCATCCCCCCACACCCCCCTACTTAAATATACTAACTCTAAGATCAGCCTGCAGTGGGAAAAAGGGAAATCTCTTGTTCTGCACTGTATGCAGAAGTGTAGAATGGGAGATCTCCCATTTCCTTGCTATAGTGCGATCACAGAGATGGTATATCTAAGTAGGAAGGGTGCAGGGGAGGCTTTCCCGCCTGCAGAAATGATGTGTTTGGGTTTTTTTTTTTATTTCTCTTCCTAATTTCGAGTTATTGAAAAGTCAATCATATGGCCTCGAGTTTTCAGTAATTCGGCATTGTGAAGTGGAACTATATATATATATATATATATATATATATATATATATATATATATATATATATATATATGCACATATATGCCCATCACCCCTTGTTACCATTTACTTCAACAAAGGCAATCATCTTGAGCCTAGGTTTACACCACTGATTGGTTATCCCTGTCACTGTAGTTCATCCATACCTCTCACTCACATACACACTCACGGTTAGAGTGTCCAGTCCACCTATTCCATGTCTTTGGAATGTCCATGTCTTTGGAATGTGGGAGGAAATCAGAGCACCCAGAGGAAACCTGCACAACTGCAGAGAGGACATGCAGACTCCACACAGAGGGCACCCCAGCTGAGAATTGAACCAGAGAACCTCTTGCTGTGAGGCGATAATGCTAACCACTGCACCACTGCGGCTGCATATATATACATATATATATATATATATATATATTTATATATATATATATATATATATATATATATATATATATATATATATATATATATATATATATATATATATATATATATATATATATATATATATATATATATATATATATATATATATATATATATATATTTATATATATCAGTAGCATTTAAGAATTGAAGCCAATAAATTAAATTACTTTGTTGTTTAAATACTAGGATTTTGTTGAAATTATGAGTTTCTAAGTAGTCATTTGTATATGTAATTGGAAACACAGAAAACATTAATTGCAGGATTCACGAAGGCTTGCACGGAGTCTAAGAGTAGTGTAAGACTCCATGCAGCCTTCGCGATCCAGGAACAGTCCAAAGTCCGTGTAAGAGACCAGCTAAAACGTCTCTTACACGGAGTCGGCGTGGATAAGCTAATCACCTCACTTGCAGCTGAATAGCATGCAAATGAGGATGATTAGTGATCCAGGAAGCACCCAAAACAGCCCGTGTAAGAGCTGTTTTAGCTGCAGAAATGTACTCAGTTGACAACTGAGTATGTTTCTGCAAAAACCACAATGGAGCCATGTCAGCTCCAAATAAAGGGTGCATATGTGTCAGGCAGCAAGCCAATGGCCAAATATGTGGCCATTGGCAAGGTAACCTGATGCAAAAGTAATAAAAATATAATTTTTTTTGGCGATCGCCGATGTTTAAACCCAGCGCAGCCCCGCGCAAATGGGCTGCGCTGTATAAAACATAAAAATGAAGGTTATAAACCCACAAATGTGGGTTTTATGCAATACATGGATTTTCAATGCAGGGACCAGCAGACCAAAAACAGCATGGCCACCGTGTAGTGGTTGCTAAGGGGGGAAGCTGAGTCTAAGAGATGTAACTAAGCATTAGAAGGCAATCTGATGCAAATGAGTGTTAGGATACTGAATTCCACTGTCACATAGCAAATGAGCACATTCTGAGTAGTGTAAGAGTTACAGAAGGGGGAGGAACAGAGTAGGAGATAGGTGACATCACAGGGGGGAATGGCAG
Source organism: Protopterus annectens (assembly GCF_019279795.1). Taxonomy (NCBI): domain Eukaryota; kingdom Metazoa; phylum Chordata; order Ceratodontiformes; family Protopteridae; genus Protopterus; species Protopterus annectens. Next base: position 310,711,909 of record NC_056730.1, read on the forward strand.
AAAGAAATGCAGTTCATTGGAGGTCAGAGTTAGATGACAGATGTCAGACAGATATCATGGAAAAAGGAGTGCCACAACATAAGCATGGGAAAGTCAAGAAATGGAAGGTGTACACTGTTGCCTACACCAAAGTTTCTTGCTGGGCATGCATGACGCGTAGCGCCATGAAGCGCGAGTAAGACAGTGTGTGCGTGTGTAAGGCAGACTGAGCATGTTGGAGCGTGTTGGTAGCTGTTTAACACTGTTTGCGCAGTTGTGCACGCGTGTAGGGCAGACTTAGCATGTAGAAGCCTGTTGGCAGACCTGTAACACTGTTTGAGCTGGTGTGCGCGCGTTTTAACCGGAATAAGATGATTCTGAGCCGTGTAAGCATGTGTGCGTGCGTGTAAGCCACTGTGAGCATGTTTCTGCTGGTATACACGCTGCTCCCCCCTGAGGAAACAGAAAGGAAAAAGGAAGCAACATAATTAGTAGGAAGCTACCAGGGAATACTGCTGGAGCTAGCAGGTGAAAACAATTAGAAGCAGGCAATTACACAGGCAGAATAGTAGCTCAGCCCAACACTTAAAAATCTGCAAACAGCAGTGCAAGATGTTTCTCTCAAGAGACACTGCAAGACAGGAGTAAGCTATTAGAAGTGAAAACTGAAAAAGCTGAACTCAGAGCAGAAATGTTAGGGGCTGCCATAGCTGTCATAATGAGACATAGGCGACTTGCTGAGGGTGGTGATAATGCAGATGGTGCCAGACAACCCACAGTGAGGAGATGGAGAAGAGTGTACAGGCCCAGGGTCACCTACCACGGGTTACATGAGCTGGAGATAGTAGAGCTATAGAGTGGACAGAGACCTCCTGCAGCAAATAGTGGAGCTGTGCAGGCCATGCCTCACACACAGAACCAACAGAGGGGAACCCATCCCAGTGGAAACCAAGGTATGTGTTGGCCTAAGAATACTAGCAACAGGTACCTTCCAGAGACCAACTGGTGATATGATGGGGATATCACAGGCATCAGCCTCCAGGGTACTGCACCAGTTCCTGGATGCCATGTCAGCACATGTCAGTGATTATGTATATTTCCCCAATGCCCGTGAGGTATTGGCCAGCAATATGCGTCTCTTCCAGCAAATAACGGAATACCCTGAGGTAGTGGGTGCAATAGACTGCATGCACATACGCATCAAAGCACCAGCTGGTGAGTGGGGGTAGGGCCTACATTAACCGCAAGGGCTTCCCCTCCATCAACTCCCAGGTCGTGTGTGATGCCCAGGGCATAATAATGAATGTGTGTGCTTGCTGCCCTGGGAGCTACCATGATTCCCACATCTGGCATTTGACGCAGCTGTACCAGACATTTGCCAATGGGAACATCCCGCACGGACACCTAGTGGGGGATGCAGGTTATGCACTGGGGCAGTGGCTGATGACACCCAGCAGAAACGCACACACACCTGAACAGGAACGCCATAATGAGGCACACGCACAAACACGTAATGTAATAGAGCATGTGTTTGGGCTGCTCAAGTCACGGTTCCGGTGTCTGGACACATATGGTGGAGCCTTGCAGTACACACAAACTACATGTACCCAAATTGTCATGGTATGTGCTATGCTACATAATATGATCTTGCGAAAACAGCTGCAGCAGGACCAGCATAGGGCTGGGCCAAACAGCCCCCCACCATTGCCAAGGCCATCACAGGCAGAGCGTGACTCGGAGGAGGAACAACCTGAGCCTGCCCCAGCAGGCAGAAGGAGGCGTGCCCAGTATGCCCCGGCCTTGGCAAAGAGGCAACGCATAGCACATACACTGGCTCAGTAGGAACCCTGGGAATGATACCCACTGTGACTCACTCAGATAATAACAGGGATGCCTAAAATGACATGACCTGCTCACAAACATGTGCAGGGAGTGTAATATGTGCATCCGACAGAGGCAGCCCTGCAGCACCACCTGAGGCATGAATGCCATGTGTTAAGTAATATAACACCATGTACTATATGCACACCTGAGGACCCTGACTAACATCCTACCCTCACCAAGCATCATGCCACAATATGACAATGAGATGATCAAGTGCAATAATTGACTGAAGTATGCAGTTAGTCAAAGGGGATCCAATGTGTGCCAGCCTGGGATGACATGCTGAGCATGACATGATGCTCCACCTGCTAGGACTGGCGTGCACCTATCAGTGCAGGCCGTATGGATACTGGCAAAGGCTGTTGTTACCCACAGCGTGCCCTGAATAGGTAAGGCTCAAAACACAAACCTACCTCCATAGGTATCAGAAGGGATAAGAATAAGATAAGGGATAAGTCAAACAGCAAGATGCATGCAGTCTAAACTCACCCAGTATGGAGAATGTTGATATCTGTGCTGTAACAGAAAACTGGGTCAAGGCTCACAACAGCACCCTAACACTACCAGGTTACACCTCATACTGTGCTGTACAGCCTCAAAACATGGAACAAGCTACAAAAGGAGGGTGACTAGCAATAATTGTCAAGGATAACCACACCCCCATGTTGGTACCACAACAAGAAGCAGCATGGACTAGCCATGGTCAAGTAACAGTGGCTAAAACTGCCCCGCAGTTTATAGCCTGCTACAGACTACTGTCCCAACACCAGGAACTGCACCTGGCCTATGCTGGAATACATGAATATATCAAGTCCTCCAAACCACATTATATTGGGTGAATGAAAATACCCAGACATAGACTGGGAGCATTATACTAGCTCCAACACTGTAGGACAAAAGTTCATAGAATCCATAAACCAAAATGCCCAGGAACAACGTACCACTCCCACAAGAGGGGTAAGCATACTGGATGTGATAATCAGCAACATGGGTACTGGATGGCAAGATGAGAAGTGTATTGCTCACTGGTAAAACCAGACCATAGAGTAATCACACTGGATATACAAATCCTGACCACAGTCCCTGGCCAGAAAACCACAGTGGAAAACATGTGTAAAGCAATATTTGCACGGAATGATCAGTTATAACAAGTGGCACACTTACTGGTGTCATTCCAAGGGGATCCAATGTCTGTCTGCTTGGGATGTCATGCTTGACAAGCCACGCAGCTGTTCCAGGGATGGCTTGCACCTGTTACCCCTGGTCGTCTGCATAATGGATAAGGCTTTTGCCACCTCCATAGAGCCTTTCGTAGGCAAGGCTGAAAAGACTAACCCACCACCCTAGAAAACATAAGTGGAAAGAAACATAAGAGTAATGCTGACCAATGCCAGATGTGTAAACCCCAATATGCATGCTCCCGAGGCCATCCCCAGTATGGAGAACATCGATGTCTGTGCAGTGACAGAAACCTGCTGCAAGCCTCCTGACAGCACACCAGCACTACCAGGTTATACCACATATCATGCGTCATGGCCCCAAAACCTGGAACAAAACATAAAAGGAGGGTGAGTATCCATATTCAGCACAGACACCCATACGTCCAGGTAACTGACAATGCACAAGGCATTGGAGTCCACCCATGTGCAACTAACCGTAGGCAAGATGGCTGTACAATCTGTAGCATGCTACAGACCACACTCTCACACACAGGAACCCCACCCAGCCGTCCTGAAGACACTGGACAGTATGAATGTCCCACCAAATACCAAACAAGGTACTCACAAATTACCACATAGGTGGTAAACCATTATGTATGGAAGGAGTAATCAGGGACCTAGGGACACAAGTGGACAGTAACCTGTTATGTGACACTCACATTGCCAATGTGGCTAGGAAGACTGTCTACATTGGACACCGTATCATGAAAGGATTCACATCTACGTCAACAGTGGTCATTGTGCCCCTATACTGTTCTCTTATCACACCCATAATCTAGTACAATGCCTCATATGGGATGTACCTTACCTGACACCTGCAGCAGTTAGAAATACCTCAAAGGTACCTCACCAAGAGGATAAAGGGTCTCAAATATATATCATATGCTGCCTGGCTGTAGACACCCCAGCTGAATGCAGTCACATACTGCCTACACAAGGGCATTGCATGCCTGTTGTACAAGGCCATGTCCAACACAGGAGTACTGGACATGCTCCACCCCAGAAAACTCAAAGCCATCGGAGCTGTGAGAGTGAGAGATGTCAACCTCAACACATAATGAAATACGATGTGCTGGAGGGACAGATACATAATCCAGAGGCTCCCCACACCCTGGAACAGAATCCCACTCCATGTTAGGCAGAGCCCCTCACTGACACTCTTCAACAGGAATCTTGCCAAGTGGATGGATGATCATAGAGTTACACTGGGGGTCTTCACTGTGTCACGTCCAGACAGAGGCACAGCAAAGCAAATCATAAATGGCCATAATATTCACATAGCAAGGGGTGGCAAAAGCCACACACACTCTGGCTAGGCTAACAAATGCCCTAGGGTGGATAGCCTAGTATGAACCTATGACCCTATTAAGATACAAATTGTACAGGACACTAAGGATAATCCCAAGGCTTCCACAACTGATGGTAGGAACCATGTTGGGATTTCACAGATATGCTCTGAATCACACAAATATCACAAACAACATACCAAACACACACACATATTGCCAACATACATCCTGACAGGTGCAGTGCAACCCCCCCCCCCAGAATGCAAAATATCTATCCCAGCAGACTGCTGGCCCCCTGACATTGCAGATGATGAGGTAACAGCCAGCATCTACAAAGCAAAACACACAGCAGCAATGGTATGAGATGGTGTCCTGGGCTGAGTCCAACATGGACTCCAAGACGAATGGAATGCCAAATCACACTACTGCTCAATGTCAGCCTTACCACAGAATATGTACCCAAAGAGCAGTGTACAACAACAGTGGTCCTTCTCAACAAAGGTGTTGCCTGAATGGATACTGAAAACTACCACCCCAGAATCCTGAGAAGCTCGGACTGCACAGCTATGGAAAGGATCAGCATGTACCACAGACATAAAGATATTGGGGACCTACTGACACCGGACCCTACCCAGTGTGGCTTTCTTAAGTGCAGATCCTGCCCTAATCATGTTTGACTCAATTGAAACAGTCATTAAGGTCATTGATGAGGGCAATGTGGTCCACACAGCGTAGCTGGACCTTGCAAAGGCTTCTATACAATACCCTACATGTTCATTATAGATATGCTCACCAGCTTAAATATAAACCCCTATGTCAGTAGAGGGTTGCAAACCAGACCAAGGACAGAACAGACATGGTCAGACATGCTGCAGCCATGTCAGACTACAAACCAGATATAACTGGCATCCCACAAGGCTTGGTCCTGGGATCTCCCTCATCTGGTATATATGTCCCATAGGTACAGGCCAACATGGAAGGACTGTGTCTGAACATGTTTGCAGAGGACTACAAACTGCTCACCATATATGATCCTCCAGCTGACACAAGCATCCCACAAAAGGGCCACAGAGATACAGACAACTGGTGCCATAGCCATGTCAGCAAGCTAATTGCAGAAATGTGTATAGTCAACCCCCATGGATATACAGTAAGTGCCCACCAATTACCACATAGGTGTTAACCCATTATGTACTTAACATGTAATGAGAGACCTGGGAACACAAGGTGATAGATATCCTGCATGGGACAAACATGTGTTGTAGTGTTTACAGAAACATACCATATACCCACCTAATCATGAAGGTTGTCAGATCTAGATAAGGGGAGGTCATTGTGGCTCTGCAGTCATCCTTCATCAGCATTACAATTGACTACAATAGCCCCTGTGGGATGCACCTCAGCAGACACCTCCATCAACTGTAAAGTCCCCAACAGTACCTCACCAGGAGTATCACAGAGCTTGTACAGATGCCATGTGTTGCCTGATTAAACAAACTGCAGCTACACAAACTGCCATACTGCCCACCCAGATGCAAGCTGTGCCTGATGTATAACGCCATGTCCAAGCTGGTATCAATAAACATGCTGCACCTTGTACAATCTGAATGACAGTGAGCTATGCACATGAGAGACCTGAACCCCAGCACTGACTTACATAGGACAAGCTGTACTGCATGATCCATAACACAGAAGCCACCACCACCCATGAGTAAACTCGCAGTACAGGCTATCCATAGATTCACTCATCGATTCTCCTCAAGAGGAAACTTGATGAGTGGATGGGAGATGGTAGCTTTACCCTGGGTATCACTGTCATGTCACAGGTAGACAGAGGCACAGTATACTAACCATGACATATGTCATGGCAAACTCCACTTACAATGTGTGTCGAAGGACAAACACACTCTCCGACTAGCATTAGAAATGGCCTAGGGCACATTGCTAGTGTTTGCAAATGTACACCTATGTTGTGGAATACACTACCAATGTTGGACAAGCCTGGTTTAAGTAGTTCATATCTGAACATAATGCAACATGGTCAGATGTGCACAACTGGCCCCTAACCAGGCTGTTGTGCTCACTATGGAAATGTAAAGCAGTGATAGGACTAAAGCCCAGGATACTGTCCACCACAGTTGAAGTACTGAACCAGTACACTATACAGTACTACAGTGTTAGGTCAGTGTGAAAGGATGTTGACAACTGTATGCAAAGTATCCCATGCAAACCCTGCAGGCACAGTATAATCCTGTTGTGTTCACACACAAAGCAGTTGGACAGTAACTACACAACATGACACACAACACACAACCATAAACGGGAGATATTTGTTGAAGTTCACACTCATCCACAAATGTGGTGGGCTGCAGAGTTCAACATATGGAAAGCTCACACTGGGCATGCTCACACACTTTGATAAATGAGACATATGTCAGACAACATGCCATGGGAAGGCTGAACTGGGCATGCTCACTCACTTAGGCCAAATCTCAGTTTAGCACTTGGCCACACATATCTGGTATTTTTACGTGTTATTCCAGGAACCAACCACATTACAGCAATCTGCCCAGTGCACACAGTTAAATGACTACAGAGATATACGTGATATAGTGGATCCCTCCCATATGCAAACATCTTCCACAGATACACAAGTTGTTCATACAAACAGGGAATGCTATGACAATAAAGATGTGCAAACAGTCTATCAGCAACAAATAATGTGCATTTGACAATTAAACATATGGGTGTAGAGGTCAACACTAGGCTGTTTGCCCTAGGGAATGACAGCTTAGCCAGAGTGTGCTTGGCGTCTGCCTCCCCACAGGATGCACATTCCCCTTTCTAAACACTGATGATATCAGCACCCTATAAGTACAGCAGGAGAAGGGAAACTTCCCAGTAATGCGAATAGCGCGCTCGGCTAATGCATCTGTTTCAAGTGTCATAGCCTAGTTAGATAGGGGTTTGATTCCTGCGAATACTCAGTGTGTGCGAGAGAGGTTGGTGTGTGTGCAAGTCTATGGGAGGGAAATGTCCCTTTTGGTAACTGGGAAAACACACTACAGGATGCACATTCCCCTTTCTAAACACTGATGATGTCAGCACGCTATAAGTACAGCAGGAGATGGGAAACCTCCCAGTAATGCGAATAGAGCACTCTGCTAATGCGTCAGTCTCAAGTGTCATAACATAATTAGGTAGGGATTTGAATCTTGCAAATGCTTAGTTGGTGTGTGTGCGAGGGAAATGTCCCTTTTGGCAACTGGGAAAACACACTACAGGATGCACATTCTCCTTTTTAAACACTGATGATGTCAGCACCCTATAAGTACAGCAGGAGAAGGAAAACCTCCCAATAATGCGAATAGCGTGCTCTGCTAATGCATCCGTCTCGAATGTCATAACATAGTTAGGTAGGGGTTTGAATCCTGCAAATTGCAAGTGTGTGTGTTTGAGTGAAGGGGGTGTGTGTGTGTGAGGGAAATGTCCCTTTTGGCAACTAGGAGAACAGACTACAGGATGCACATTCCCTTTTCTAAACACTGATGATGTCAGCACCCTATATGTACAGCAGGAGAACAGAAACCTCCCAGTAATGCAAATAGCGTGCTTTGCTAATACGTCTATCTCAAGTGTCATAGCATTCTTAGGTAGGGGATTGAATCCTGCAAATAACAAGTGTGTGTGTTTGAATGAGGGGGGTTAGTGTGTGTGTGTGTGTGAGGGAAATGTCCCTTTTGACAACTAGGAGAACAGACTACAGGATGCACATTCCCCTTTCTGAACACTGATCATGTCAGCACCCTATAAGTACAGCAGGAGAAGGGAAACCTCCCAGTAATGCGAATAGTACACTCTACTAATGCGTCCGTCTCGAGTGTCATGACATAGTTAGGTAGGGATTTGAATCCTGCAAATGCTCAGTGTGTGTGTGAGGGAAATGTCCCTTTTGGCAACTGGGAAAACACAACACAGGATGCACATTCCCCTTTCTAAACACTGATGATGTCAGCACCCTACAAGTACAGCAGGAGAAGGTATGTGGCATGGACAATGACTGAGTCATATGTGTCCATGCCTCTGACTGACCTGTATGCTTGTGTTATGTGGTGTACCATAGTGCCCCACAGACATATCACTGTGACCTTCACCTTGTCCAGCCTGGTGAGCATGACCACACTGTACCGGACAATAAAGGTAGCTAACACAACTGTGGCAGGTGTGTTGTCTAGCCATACAGGCTGTGACTGGCACACAGGATTTGTGTGCTATGTGTTATGTGTGATGTGTTCAGGCATAATGTATGCCTGTATGCCAGTTGCAGAGGTATGTGCCGCTCAGGCAGGATGCTATTCTAAGGCTCCACGAATGGCCCAGTGTGTTCACGTGCTTGTATTGCTGTTAGTGTAGGTCTACATCAGACTGGTATTGTAGTCACTGTAGTATTGCATGCCACCTGACAGGTTATGCCAGTACTGGGTTCAGAGTGCTTAGTCCCCAGTTTGACTATGTGGTTCCATCTCATACATGTGTTGTACGTCCATGTGTAGGGGAGAGGGTTGACTGTGTACATGTGGCAGCTGTGATATTGCCACATGACCCACATATTCCACAACTGTAGCATAGAGGTGACTGACAACTGACCTTTGCACATGCTACCATAGTATTGTGATTGCCATGGTAATTAACAGCACATAGGGCCAATGGGGAACAAGGTACATAGGTTCATAGGTTCATAGCATCATACTAGGCTATCTGCCCTAGGGCATTTAAGAACCTAGCCAGAATGTGTTTGGCTGTCGCCATCCATTGTAAATATATCTTGCTATGCCCTTTTCCAAGGTTAGTATACTGTGCCTCTGTCTAACAGTGACACAGAAGTGATACCCGGGGTAAACCTACAATGTCCCATCCACTCATCAAGATTCCTCTTGAAGAGAGTCAATGAGGGACTCTGCCTAACCTGGACTGGGATTTTATTCCACAGTGAAGTGAGCCTCTGGGTTATGAATCTGTCCCTCCAGCATGTCCTATTTATTTCAGTGCTGAGGTTCAGGTCTCTCAAGCGTGTAGCCCGATGGGATTTGGATATTCTCAGGTGCAGCATGCCCATTAATTCCGGGTTTGACATGGTGTTATACATTAGGCACAGATCGCCTCTGAACAGGCGGTATGCCACTGAGTAGAGCTGGGGTTTCTTTAACCGGTCAGCATATGGCATCTGTTTGAGCCCTTTGATCCTCTTGGTGAGGTACTTGTGGGGTCTTTCCAGTTGCTGCAGGTGTCTGGTAAGGTACATCCCGACAGGGGGATTGTACTCAATTATGGGCCTGATGAGGGATGAGTAAAGAGGCACAATGTCCTCCCCTGATGTAGATGTAAATCCCTTCATGATGGGGTGGGCTATATACAATGTCTTTCTAACCACTTTGGCCACGTGGTTGTCAAATGAGAGATTGCTATCAACTTGGGTCCCCAGGTCCCTAATCACTTCTTCTGTACGTAATGGAGTACCACCTATGTGGTACTTTGTGGGCACTTTGTTTTTGCCAAAGGGGATGACTATACACACTTTTGCATTCAGCTGGAGGCCATGGCTCTGGCACAAGTTGTCTGTTTCTATGAGGCCCCTTTGGAAGATGCTTATGTTGGCTGGAGAGTCGATTATGGCGGCCAGTTTGCAGTCATCTGCATATTTGGTCAGCCACAGTCCTTCCATGTTGGCATGTACCTCCGATAAATATATACCAAACAAGAGAGGTCCCAGGACTGAGCCTTGTGGGACACCACGTAACTGGTTTGGAGTCTGGCATGGCTCCAGCAATTCTAACCATGTGGGTTCTGTCCTTGAGCCAGTGTGCAATCCATCTAGTGACATAGGGGCTTATATTTAAGCTGGTGAGCTTCTCTAGAATGCCCGAGTGGGGTATTGTTTTGAAGGCTTTTGTGAGGTCCAGGTAGGCTGTGTGAACCACCTTCCCCTTGTCAATGGCCTTGGTGACTGTTTCAAAGAAATCAACCAGGTTTGAGAGGCAGGATCTGCCCTTAACAAAGCCAAACTGGGTATGAACCAGTGTCTGTAGCTCCCCAATATCTATATTTATGTGGTCCATGATGATCCTTTCCATAGCTCTGCAGACCAAGCTAGTGTGGCTTATGGGGCGATAGTGTCCAGGATCCGTTGAGGCACCACCTTTCTGTAGAGGGACCACTGTTGCTGTATGCCACACTTTGGACACATATCCTGTAGTAAGGTTGGGATTGAACAGTAGGTTTATGTTTGGTTGTAGCACATCTTGGAGGTCATGTAGGACACCGCCCGGAACACTGTCTGGTCCCATTGATGCAGTGTGTATTGCTTTGGAGAGGGCGGCTCTTACCTGAGCATCTGAGATGTCAGGGGGGCAGCACTCTGCTGGGATACATATTTGCCCTTTCAGTGTGGTGGGGGGGTGAGAAGTTTGCACTGAACCTGTCAGCTAGAATGTTGGCAATGCCTGTGGGCTTGGTGTTTCTATTGACATTTTCGACTACCTCTGAGCATATCTGGGAATTACCACCCAGGTTCCTAACATAACCAAAGAAAGCCTTGTGATTATCCTTAGTGTCCTGTGCAATGTCTCTCGAAGCTGGCCTTAGACAATCTTATGAGTGCCTGTAATTATTTGCTAATACTGATCAGTGATGCCTTCCCTTTTTGGGAATTTGCTGTATCATTTAGTAGCTTCCTCCTTCTATTGTGTAGTTTGTTTATGGCTGGGGTCCACCAGACAGGACGTCTGCCTTTGGAGGATTGGGTCTTGGTTTTATTCTAGATCACATGATCCATGCATTCCTGAAGGTGTCCATAGAATGCGTTTATAGAGGAATCTGCGGTCTGGTCTGTAGTTTCCACAGGCCCGGGGGCTTTGAAGGTTTCCACCTCAGTTTTGAGGAGTGTGAATTTGCTTAAGAGAAGTTGTTCACTGTGGTGTTCTGGGCAGGGGGTGGGGTCGGGATGTGAATATCCAGTGAGATTAGTTTATGGTCCGATCTTACCAGTGAGGGATACACTTCTGGTCTGGAGCACAGAGTCCCCATGTTGGTGATGATCAGGTCCAGTATGTTTCCCCTTCTTGTGGGAGTGGTAACAAGTTGTTCCATAGCATTTGAGCTCATATATTCTAGGAATCTTTGGCCTAGGGTGTTGGAGCTAGAGTCATGCTCCCAGTCCATGTTGGGTAGTTGACGTCGCCCAATATAATGGTGTTTGGAGAGACCTTCATATTTCCACTGTTCACAGGATGGCCGAGTGCGGTTCTTGGGTTTGAAAGGGTGGTCTGTAGCAGGCTGTAGCCTGGAAGGCAGTTTCACCCATTGTTAGTTGCACATGGATAGTCTCTGATGCTTGGTGCTTTGCCACCAACCTGGAGGTGTGGGTATCTTTGATGAATATCAATACTCCCCCTCCATTTGTGGTTCGTTCCAAGTTTTGGGGCTGAAAAGCATGGTATGAGGTATAACCTGGTGGTGCTGGGGTGCTCTCAGTAGCCCTGAACCAGGCATCTGTTACTGCACAGATATCGATGTTCTCCATGCCAAAGAGAGTATCGGGTGCATACATCTTGAGGTTTAGACTTCTGGCGTTGGGTAGCATTACTCTTAGTTTCTTATCCCTTGTGATACCTATGAAGGTGGGTTTATCATTTAAGCCTTGCCTAACATAGGCACTATGGGGGTAGCAAGAGACTTTGCCAATATCTGAAAGCCCAGGGGTGACAGGTGCAAGCCGTCCCTAGCGAAGCAGGTGGTTCAACAGAAGATGAATATGTGAGGGTGTAGTGCCTGTGATTTGTTAGCAGTAGCATATATGACTGCTCACGTGGACAAATGCCAGGTAAGTCATATGCAATGTGTCACAGGCAATGTACATGTGAACAGGACAAACAGTGACATTCTGTCAAGTGAGACATGGACATACATATAGTAAGCTATGCAGATGTCACTAGGAGTCCACAGAAGCTCTGTAACTATGCATTGCAGGTGGGATCAGTATTCCAGGGTAATTGCAAGCAAACATGCATGCAAACAAAGCTACAGTAAGCAGGGCTGCATGTAGTCTATTGTACAACAAACAAGCTGTACCACTTCAAGTAGGTAACACTACAAATATGCAGGCACTATGCACATGTACATGGAAATACACAGGTCAGATGGCTAGGGTCCAGTCTCAGCGCACACAAGTGTACAGACCATGTACTGTCAGGATGTACAATAACTGGATGGAAACCCATGTACTCATACCTGCAGTAATACACATGTCAAATAACAGACACTGAGCCTTCACTCAGTGGTTCCATACATAGTAGGATGTGTGCTACCTGGCCTGCCACCACAGTATCCCTGACATGTATGGGGACTCTCCCTCCTGTGACAGTTAGTTTTGTGTGTTGGGGCTGTCTAGCATGGTATGAGATGTGAGCTTGCAGTGCTAGGGTGCTCCTGTGTGTCCTGTACCAGTCGTGTAGTACTGCACACATATCAACATCCTCAAACATCCGCATTGCAGAGTCCAGTGTGGGCAACATGCCACTTGCAGTTTACATGTCCATCATTGCATATTAATACATTCATTACCTTATCCCCTGTGCTACCTATGTATGTAGCCTTCTGTTGACATCCTTACCACCAGTATGCCAACATGTGCAGATGATACACTATGGTACTTACCATGGCTATAGACAACAGTACATGACAATCACACCCTTACTGCATCAGGCATGCTGTGATATACCCACAATTATTTCAGCACACAGTACTGTTAACAACATGATACTATTACTACATGTCTATGTATTCACCCTGTGCATCAGCAACATGTTAACCTGTACCTGCACTGATGTTACAGATTGCAGGAGGTGGCACAGTTTCATCAGATGCACAGGGTGTGAACTTGGTATGCCTGAGTCAGCCACCGATACCACCGATTGACATGTATGTGTATGTGTGTTGGTGAGGGACAGCAGTACAAGGTGGGGCAATGTTGATGCAGTGTGTGCGTGTATGCGGTAGCCCTAGGTGTTGTCAATTCGCATGTGTGTATGGATGCATACAGTTCCTCCTCATGGCTGCCATATAGTGGTGTTTGTGTACAGCCACAGACTGTACCTGCCAGGTCATACAGATCAGTGTCTCTGGCCACAGACACGGTACCTGTGCCTTGCAGGGGTGCTACGGACCGTATCTGGTACCAACCCAGACTGGGTACTGTCATCAGAAGCAGGTGTTCATTGACTGGACACAGATCCCTGTCAGGCCTGGCCAGAGCCACGTGCACGTGGTTTCCTGGGGCGGTCTGATGACAGCACAGACCCAGCATTGCTGGGGCTGCTGCTGGCACTATGGGGGCAGCCGCGGCCCTGTTGTCGTCCGTGATGACTGCAAGCTGCTGCTGTTGCTGGCATACGCCCACGTCGACTCCTCAACCATCCACCATCACCCTGGCTCATGGACATGTAGTTGTGGAACCGGTCTAATATGTCCCCACAACGTCTGTTTATGACATCGGTGAAATTACGGATGGCAGCCGCAATGTCACGCATACTGTCAGTCATGGCTGTGCGACATGCTGTCAGCTCCCTCAGACCCTGTCTGGTGTACCATTCCATACGTGACTGTGCCTGCATGACAGCCCGAAACATAGTTGAGGTTGTAAGACCTCTGTGAGCATGTCTGACAGGGGCAGTACACCCACAGATGCTCCCATGAGAACCCCTGGACATCTGTCTGTGTGGTACCATCTCTGGGCCATGCCCATGGCTGCTGTGTGGGGAGGCATGTGCCACAGATACCACATTACCCTGGTCAATGCCCACTGTATGCTGTCCATCACCTAGGGACATTGGTGACAAAGGGTGTATTGGCAGGATAACTGTGCGCATTGATGGGGTTGACAGCTGTGTACTGTCAATCGGCTGACCAATGGCAGACCCTGGCATACCTTCCTGTGCCATTACACAGATGTCATCATTATCAGTACCCATGGCACCTGATTCAGGTTCCCTGCTGCATAACACTAGAGCAGCATCAGAACCTGTGGGAGGGAAACAGGAAACACAGTTTACAATGTCTACACATTACCAGTGATGCACACATCCACACATGCACAGGTCCAGAAATGCACACATGCACACATGCACAGGTGCACACATGCACACATGCACAGGTGCACACATGCACACATGCACAGGTGCACACATGCACACATGCACAGGTGCACACATGCACAGGTGCACACATGCACACATGCACACATGCACAGGTGCACATGTACACATGCACATGCACACATGCACACATGCACAGGTACACACATGCACAGGTGCACACATGCACACATGCGCACATGCACATGCACAGGTGCACACATGCACAGGTGCACACATGCACACATGCACACATGCGCACATGCACACATGCACAGGTGCACACATGCACACATGCACACATGCACACATGTGCACATGCGCACATGCACAGGTGCACACATGCACACATGCACACATGCACACATGCACACATGCACACATGCACATGTACACATGTGCACAGTTGCACACAATTGTACACTACTCCATATGCGTGATATCAACACACAGACACAGACACACCTACATGCATACAAAGAGCACTACTAAGTGAGACTAATATTACTATTACTATCAAGACTAGTACAGTTATTGTTAATACACACTCACCAGCATGGATAGGCTGCATTGCTGTTACACTGGAGGGACCTGCAGACATGAAGAAACTAATGTCAGTGGGCACAACTGTGCCATTGCTACTGAGTATGATACAGGTCAGTAGTACAACAGTCGCCTTTCACAGGTCAGCTGCTAATATTGAGGATATCACACTTGCACATTAAATACTATGGTGACAGCTACAAACCAAGGACACACCTCACACATGCATTAACTACCAGTGTACACAACAGTCAACTATACATATGGCATATTACCTGCACGCTCACTGTCTTGCTGCTGCGTGGCTCCAGCCTCCATCATAATGCATGTCTGCTGCTGTGGTTGTTGCTGGTGGACTGGAGCCACTACACTCATGAGTAGTCCCTCCAGTCTGGTGAGTGGGGGATGTGTAGCCACCCCACCACCTGTGGCGACCTGTTGCCTGTGGATATCCAATGCACGCTGATGGACATTTCTGATTAAATCACTGCAGTGATGTCGTACCTGCTCATATGTCCTATTATGCATGCCTATGTCATTTATCCGACAGACCAGGTCTTGCCAGAGTGCAGCCCTCTCCTGCTGATTCTGGCTGGTGTGGGAAAAGAGTATTGCATAATCCTGCACCAGGCTCTGGTGTATCTCCTCATCCTCAGCTGTGGAGTAAGCAGGATTTTGTGGGTGAGCCATGTACCTGAAACAGAAAATAACCTGATATCAGCAATATATGTCAGCAGAATTTGCACACATACTACACATGCTACTCGACTGTTATGATACAACATATCTCACATATATAGCATCTGTCTGTCTATTGGTGGATACACATGTAAATGGCCAGGTATCAGTGCTCAGCCAGCAACTGTGCAACAGTACCTGGCACACTCATTACGACATACTACCAAACCCCAGCAGTCAAAACACTGATTCAGGTCCAGAGCACCTCCTCACTCTGGAGGTTTGTATCTAGGTACTGTATGGCCTACATCATCAACTACTGTGAGCTGACCACACACTAATTGCCCTGGATATACATATCCCACCTCCACCACCAGCACAAATGACTATAGTGAATAACAATGCAGATGCAAACTTTACACTTTGTAACAGTGACATGGTATCCTTTCAGCCCACTGGGCCAGTGGCAGATACAACCCACAATGCTGACCCCTACACAAATGCTTTCTACAGACATCTCCGAGAATGCATGGATCATGCAATCCCATATATGAGCAAGACACTCTCCACAAAGGGACAGCATCCTGTCTGGTGGACCCCAGCCATAGACAGATTGTATTACAAAAGATGGAAGCTACTGCAAGACAGAGCATAATTCCATTAAGGGAAAGCATGTCTGAGCAGCACTAGTAAGGATCTATTTTCCATCATACAAACATCCATGGGCAACTTTGAGAGGGAAATCAAGAGGGACACTACAGATAACCAGAAGGCCTTCTTCAATTATGTTAGCAACCTGGTCAGAATCCATCCTCTATGCCCATAGTTAGTACACAACAACAAATATTTCACTGAAACCACAGATATTGACAACATTGTGGCAGACAGGTTCAGTGCAGGTGTCACCCCGCCCTCTCCCCCTAAATAAGACATAGTTATCCCAGCTGACTTTAACCTCCTTGTCATCACAGATGTCCAGGTGAGAGCAGCCCTCATGAAAGCAGAATACACAACATGACTGGGACCTGATGGTATCCCCAGTTGCATGCTACATAAACTCTGACAGGAGCTAAACACACATATAGAAGTGCTATGTAACACTAGCCTGACTACAGGATATGAACCTGTACACTGGTGCACAGCAGCAGTGGTTCCACTCCACGAAGAAGGCAACTCAACATACCAATACAATACAACACAATACATTACATTACAATAAATACTATACAATATGCTATTGCCCCTGGGAGTACAGCAGCATACTGTTCTGCTACCCTGACCATTGTGACACATGTGGTGTGATGGTACCTGCTGCTGTCACACAGTTATACAGGGTGACTCATATGGCATATTACCTATCTGACTAACATTCAGCAGGGGTATGTGTGACATGTACTCATGGGGAGTCTTGCTTCTTAACACTGTGTGGTTTATTGCAGGGTATGTCTTATCTGTGGGTAGGAAACTTTACCTACACATGTGCTCTCTATTGCAGTGGCATGGACGACACACAGCAGTCATTTAGGTTGTGGATGGTGTGAGGTGTTACTATGGTTGTTGGACATCTGTCATGGGTGTGATTTATGTATGTAAATCCTGGAGGGGTAACCTCTACGTGGGTAGTATGTGTGTACTCTGTGGTGTTGTCAGTCACTGTGCATTGGTAATGTGTTTGAGTGCATGGTGTGGAGGGGTACACCGACCTACATGTCCATAGCTGACACACCATGTCTGCTGACACATACCATGTGCAGGTATTCCAGGAATAGTGTGCCAGTGTGAATATCATTGGGGGCACTATTGTACACATTTATGACCCTGTTCACCCCTGACACATGCAGTGGTGGGCAGCCAATCACATATCTGGTGGTTACTGGTGTAGGTGATTTGAAATGGGGTATGGTACTCCGGTTTTGACACTGGTGTTCACTCCATGCCTTTGTCACCAGGCACCTGTTGCAATACATCTGTACACATGTGCCTCACTCAGAATATATATACATCTCTCTCTCTCTCTCTATATATATATATATATATATATATATATAGATATATCTATATATATGTATATATATATATATATATATATATATATATATATATATATATATATATATATATATATATATATATATATATATATGTCTGTATACATATACACATATATATATATATATTGATGTACATATATTGCTATAGATATGGAGAGGGGGGGCACAGAGGGGGTGAGAGTGACAGAGGGGGTGGGACAGGGGGTGTTGAGGTCGTCATATACAGTCATACCTGTAGACAGTCAGATCAGTCTGTCTATGTATATGTATCTGCATATATCTATATCTGTATGTGTGTATTACATATATATGTTTGCATATATTCTATCTATCTACATCTGTCTATGTATTCCTACATCTCTCTCTATGTATGTGTATATATATATATATATATATATATATATATATATATATATATATATATATATATATATATATATATATATATATATACACATACATACATATTTTGACATACATACATATCCATATGATAGACAGGTATATCAACATGTTTGTCTACCATACTGTATACACACACTAACATACTGCTAAACATACATAACTGTGAAACCTACTTTGTACATTGCACTACAACCTACAGTCAACCTACATTGATATGTGCACATAGATGCTCTCACATACAAATGTATGTACAGCCTTCACTGATAGTTTCTGTATGTCCCCTGCCCTTTACACATCTTCATATACATATGGATACAGACCAATGACACATATGGAGGGTTCACAGTATGTAGACCTTTATAGTATTACTTTACATTACCTGTGTTTGTCACAGCTGCTTGTGTTGCCATCTGGTTTTCTGTCCTGCTGCTCCACTTGCCAGTTGTCAGCTTTCAAGTGGCTGTTGCTGAACAGTTTTGTTTGTGTCTGCTTAATTTCAATTTTCTCTGTCTCTGTCTCTGTCTCTGTCTCTCTCTCTCTCTCTCTGTCTGTCTCTCATGTACTCCTCAGGGTGCAATGAAAGTATTGCATGTGTGGACTGGGAGTACAGCATACTTTTGTAGGTATCTGCATATGTCCATGTGATGGCCTCTGCACCAATTGTTAGCCAGCATTTGCTAATTGCCTGCAGCCAGTTGTGTACTGATTGCAGTTCTCACTGTGATTTCAGAACAGTGCTATAAAAAGGTATGTGAGATAGGCATAGCCCTTTCAGATTTTAAGGGCAGGACAAATGCTGGTATGCTGTGGACAATGTTCTGTGAGTGTAAAGGTTGGTATCTCTCTCATATTTCCAGCTGTGTTGTAGATTAACATTCCTCCATTCATTTCTCCAGTTTCCTGTACTAACTGTGTATGTACACTGACACCTACAACTACTACTACTGTTAATGTGTGTGTGTGCTTTCCTTTCACTTTTGCTTGCACTTTGTTGCTAAGGCTTCAATATTTGCCCTTTACAGTCACTACTTGTATGCCTGCTAGGAGTCCTGACTGTAGTGTGCTGCTGTGGCTTTCCTATTTTCCATGTACATTCACACCTTGGAATGCTTGCTATATCTTCTAGGGTGTTGCAGCATGCAGTGTGGTCTGGCCATGGTGTGGGCCTTGACATCTATTAGGGTATTTGAGTATGCTGCTGAGCAGGCCCCAGAGACTCTCAGGTTCATCTGTTATCTGCCTCATGGAATGGTACATATCAGTGGGGTACACCCATTAAATTGTCTGTTATGCTGCAGTTGTTACTGTGGGTTAGCATGAGCATATGTATTACTACACTTTTTCTGCCATGCAAGTGGTGCGTACTTTCAGGACTCCATAGTTACCATGGCATGTGTTGTTACACCTTTCTGCCTACTGTTTGTACATTTCACATGGAGTCTGTGGGGCATCCCTGTAACTCATTCACTGTTGCTATGTCTAGGCTCTTAACTATTCAAATATGGTGGTGTCAGACCTCTCATGTGTACAAATATTTGCAGGTTGTCCACATTTCTGCCTCATATTTTGGTCAATATCTCATGCACAGCTTTTTCTGGCAAATCACTCTGGGCTCAAGTCAGAATATAGTGACAAACATTCAAGTTTCAGACTTCATACCCTTCCAAACATCCCACAAAATGCAGAACCTGTTACTCTCTGAACTGTCTGCATTTGTTGTAACAGTATTTGTAATGTGTCCCTGGTTTTGGGCCTTTGCTCCACATATTTTATTATGTGGTCCGGATGTGTTCCTGTAAGAGGTTCTGGGGTATGGGCAGTAATTATCCTGCTGTGAGTATGTGTGTGGCTTGCAAGGTGCCACAGTGACATTATTACCTACTAGCTACCAACTAGCATGGCTGTTTCTGTTCACACAGTACTATTATGGAAATCCACTAGTTTTGACAGTAATTCTAAATGACATGTTTGTGTACTACACATCCTATATTCCCTTTACCTTAATTCCTACTATTACATGATATATTTATTTTAGCACAATGTTCTTGTATAAGAAAACACTATAGAAGTGAAAGTGAGCAGCAGCCTTCACAATAGAAGAAATATACCTTTACTGTTAAGCGCTTTCATGAAGCCATGCATTCTTCAGACAAGTTAAAGCGTAAAGATGTACAGATATTTATACTCATTTTAATTAAACAATTAATCAATTAATTAATTTTAATCAATTGTAAACCAGCTCAAAGAAGTTGGTCAGTGCAAATATATAAAAACCATAAATGATTATTTACTATAAATTTAATATTATGTATTACATGTTCACTTAAAACACTTGTTTAAAAACGATTTAGTTAAAAAATAATAATAAAAAAAAAAAAAAAAAAAAGTAGGTTGCTGTTTTCTGGTTTTCTTAATCATTATAGTTGTTACAATTAAGATGTAATTTATTATTATTTTTTAACTAAATCGTTTTTAAACAAGTGTTTTAAGTGAACATGTAATACATAATATTAAATTTATAGTAAATAATCATTTATGGTTTTTATATATTTGCACTGACCAACTTCTTTGAGCTGGTTTACAATTGATTAAAATTAATTAATTGATTAATTGTTTAATTAAAATGAGTATAAATATCTGTACATCTTTACGCTTTAACTTGTCTGAAGAAGTGCATGCATGGGCGTGCATGAAAGCGCTAACGAGTAAAGGTATATTTCTACAGCATTGACTTGGCGTTATTTGTTTACTATCACTTCAGTGTTTTCTTCTAAGTTGGTGATTTTTTTCGTGTTTTCATGGCTGAAATTTGTGATGGTCAACAGTCGCAGTCGATGTTTTCTGGCAGTCCTATTCCTACTAAGGCTTCCAGTCAAGATGTAGATCCCTCCGGACATTCCACCGGTAACCTAACAGCTCTGATACAGCAACTTACACAGCGAGTAGAACGTTTGGCAGAAAAAGTGGAAAGCTTACAAACGGAAAGAGCTCCAACCATTTGTTCTAATCTACCGGTAATTAACTCAAACTTTCCGGTTGTATGGCCTCGAAAAGGCGTAAGGTTCAACACTATACCTGGTGAATTACTTCCAACTGCTAACACTTCAGCAGCGATAACAGAAATGCAGACCGGACAAGGTGATACTGTTTCTATCAGCATTCCACCAGGTCAAGTACGAACTGTAAATACAATTACTTCTAACCAAAATAATACTGCAAATGTGGTTAACAATAATGGCAATCTGTCAGCAAGCAATGGTTTACCTGAATTGAACGCCTTTATTAGTATGCCGGTTAGCTTATTTTGCGCATCTCAAAATAATATTGCTGGAGCACAATCGAACACACAAAATGACAATGTTGTACCTGATTTAGTTTCTAATTTGAAATTATTTGATAATCATTTGATCAAATACAAAAAGCTTCAAATTTAAATTTTGTATTTCCGTGAATGCCTCAGACTCAACATCGTACCCAAAGGTCTGAGGCAATGGAAATACCCTTCGGGTTTAGTCAAGCAATCAGCATTTTTTTCCCAATTAATTGATTTTTTCAATAAACAAGGACTTAGTTTTCTGGAACTTTTAATTGAAGACTATACTAAGCAGATGGTCACTTTGAAAGAAATACTAACAACCATCGATAACGATATTAAAATTGACCCCGACTTTAACAGATATGCATTTGATTATACTAGGATTTTTTCGAGTATTAATACATTGGTGAACAAAATCTGTGAGACCAAAAAACGGAAAATGAATAGGGATAAGCAAGCGTACGATAATGGTAACGCCTACCCTGATCCACCTCCTATTATTGGGCGTAGAACGGACACTGACTTTCTATCCCGCAGCAATAACGACAATGCAAATATGAACACGCATTTTTCAATTGACGATGAACCTGAATTATTTGCGTCATCAACTAATGGTCCCCCATCGTCTAGTTCACCTGTACCTTCCACAGTAAGACGGTGAGCATACAACAATAATCACCAGAAGCAGTCTAATCAGGCTCAGAGTTCTAAACAAAATGAAGGTACCCATCGACAGAATCGGCAGCAGGATTTTCCGCAAGGCCAGTCGAATTGGAAAAAGAATACGAGACGCAACAAGAAGGGGCACAACAGAACAGTTTACAACAAGAACAGGAGGTAATTGAACCCTGTTCTTTTCAGTATCCCGATGTTATTTTAAGTAAAGCTAATGACTTTAAAGTGTACAACTTTACTTCCATGGACATACCACATAATTTTGTGGAGCTTTTAGCTAAAGGCTTCACTTTTGTATTAACCCCTAAATTTGATATTGCACGACTGTTATGTGATTTGAAAATGTACACACGGAAGTTAAATTTACAAGTCATAATGAGAAATACAACCCATACAACAAGAAATGAATTGGTTTCTAGTACTTACAACCCCCCACTAGACAATAATATATTGTTGTATGAAAAGATTTGTGAAGCCCAATTTAGATCTTTAAATAAGAATGTTAAATCTTTTAAACAAAATACTGCAGAAGAACTTGATTTAATAAAATGGGCAAAATTACATGAAATACGGGTTATGAAGCCCGACAAAGGTGGGGGTGCCATTTTAATGTATGAAAAGGATTACATGACCAAGATGTGGACATTATTATTAACATCTAGTTATAAGAAAGTTTCTATTAACGAATTAAACCAGGCATATCAAAGAGTAAAGAATACTTTGAGTGACCTGTTCATTGAGGGCAGTATTCCTTCTGAACTATACCACTATCTAGTCATGACAGCTCCCCTTTTGCCAGTTATGTTTGGTGTTCCCAAACTACATAAAAATGTGCACGACCCACCATTTAGACCCATCATCGATGGGCGCAATTCCATCACATATTCTAGTGCAAAGTGGGTAGATGACAAGTTAAAAGACTATTTAAAAACAGAGTCACAAATTTGTAGGGATTCGTGGCATGTTTTACAACAGCTTAATGACATTCCATTAGAAGATGATTATAAATTCTTAACAGCAGACATCAGGGATCTTTATACTGTAATCCCGCAAAACATAGGTTTAGAATCGGTCCGTGAATTCCTATTAAGAAAACAATGTCCAGGACAAGAAATTGACCTAGCAATCAATCTACTTGAACTTGTTCTGAATAACAACTACTTTATGTTCAAAAAGAATATATATTTACAACAATCTGGAATAGCCATGGGCTCCCCATGTGGCGGAAGTTTCGCCAATTCTGTGATGGCATATTGGGAGCATCATTTTCTTTTCACCCATGCTTTATATAGTCAGATTGTCGTCTGGTACACGCGTTACCAGGACGACATACTCATGATTATAAACAGCACAGAAAGAGAAGCTCTAGAACTAGTAGAAGTGATGAATTCATTTACTTCTTTTTTACATTTCACATATGAGTTAGGCATTTCTTCTATCAATTTTTTGGACATTGTTATTCAAAAAAATAATCAATATAGTAGGTTTAACACGAAAATTTACAGAAAACCTCTATATAGTAATTCATTCTTACACTTTACAAGCTGCCATCCCTTCTTTCAAAAGAAGGGCGTAGTTAAAGGACAGCTTGTACGAGCTTCTCGTATGTGTTCAGATGATGATTCTTTTGAAGAAGAATGTTCTAAACTTGGTGAAATGTTTGTAAATAGGGGATATCCCACCAAACTAATTTACACAGTTATGTGGGAAGTTAAACGCAAAAGACAAAGTGGACATTTCAGCCCAATCCTTAGAACTGGTTACAATTTACACTTACTAGAAGCTTCAGATGTTCAAGTTAATAATATAAGTCATGACAATGTAAACCAAAAGCAAATTGATTACAAAATCAGTTTTCTTACTCAATTTAATCATAAAGCAACTCAGATTAGAGAAGTACTATATAGTAACTGGGAATTTGTATTACAAGGCAATCAATTTAATAGTATTTTGGGCGAAAAACCTTGTATTGTTTTCAAAAAAGCACCATCATTAAAAAATCTTTTAGAAGCTCCCACGCAAACATACAAGATTAACAAAGGTATGTTTAAATGTGGCCATTGCCACTATTGTAAATTCATTCGAGTTGGAGCAACATTTTCCATTCGTGATGTTAAATACTATATAAATGATAAATGCAATTGCGAAAGTCAAGGCGTTGTTTACTTAGCAACATGCAAAATTTGTTCCGTATTCTATTTAGGTAAAACGGAACGTCACTTAAAACAACGTATTTATGAGCATTTATATGCTATTGGCAAGCAAAACACCTCCAACGCCCTTGCTAAACATATACTTGAGAACAAAACCCATAGTTTTTTATTCAATGTTGTCGAAGTAGTATATAAAAATCCTAGAGGTGGACCCTGGCACTTATTATTACAAGAACGCGAATTGTTATGGCAATTCAAAATGAACGCATATTCACACCCTGGGATTAATGATATGTGTTCGATTAAATGTTTACTTAAGTTAAAAGCTTTGAACAGATGAGAAAGGGCATAAATTTCCTAAAATATTTAATAATACCTTTCTTTTCCACTATACTTAAAGCCTATTTATAAACTTTAAGTTTGAAAATACATAATAAATACACATTTCTGCCAAGAATATCTCCTAACAGGTTTTGATATCTGTATAAGTATTTTTTTAAAAAAAGTAGGTTGCTGTTTTCTGGTTTTCTTAATCATTATAGTTGTTACAATTAAGATGTAATTTATTATTATTTTTTAACTAAATCGTTTTTAAACAAGTATTTTAAGTGAACATGTAATACATAGTATTAAATTTATAGTAAATAATCATTTATGGTTTTTATATATTTGCACTGACCAACTTCTTTGAGCTGGTTTACAATTGATTAAAATTAATTAATTGATTAATTGTTTAATTAAAATGAGTATAAATATCTGTACATCTTTACACTTTAACTTGTCTGAAGAAGTGCATGCATGGGCGTGCATGAAAGCGCTAACGAGTAAAGGTATATTTCTACAGCATTGACTTGGCGTTATTTGTTTACTATCACTTCAGTGTTTTCTTCTAAGTTGGTGATTTTTTTCGTGTTCTTGTATAAGAGTCATGGCTTAGTGGTAAGTCATGCAGACTATTGCTTCCAAGGTCCTGGGTTCGGGACTGACAGCGGGATTTTATTTTGCTTTTGAACAGACTACAGGACCTGTCAATCAGAGTGACTAAGGCACTTTTAAGCAGTTTTAACCGGGTTAGCTCTGGTTTGCGTGGAGCTCACGCATGCGCACTGGCGTTCAGCTCCACGCACACACGCGCACACCCACTTACAACCGCTTAAATGCGTTTACTCTTGCGCATACCCGTGCTATTTTCTTTGAAAGAAATGAAAATGGGGAGACAGGAAAGTGGTGATAAAGGGGTCACAAAGAGGGTAAGACAGTAGGGAAACAAGCTTGGGTTTTGCAGGAGGGATGTAGGTAAGGCCCATAGCTGCCCATTCCTTCATCAGCAACAGCTGTGCATATGTTTGTAATTTGGTGTGACATTTGATACCTTCCACCGCTGAGAGAGGTGTAAGGACAACAATAATACTTGTTGTACAGCCAATTGTAATTGATAGTTTCCATGTCTGGTAGACATATGTGCGGAATGGGCAGCTATGTATGGGGCATAATTTTTTTGTGGGTACAGAGTGCCCTTTTTTTTCAGGTGAGAGTGGTATGTCAGGTGAAGGAAGTCGGTATAGCTGGGGAGGTAGGTTGGGTAGGTCAACAGACAAGACAAACAAGATGCATACAGGGGCGGTGTATGACACTTGTCGGGGGGGTTACACAATTGATGGGGACGGAGGTTTGGATATCCAGAGCCAATGAGCCCACAGATGGCAACAGTGGAACTGATATCCCCACCCATGGGCAGTTGCCACTGTTTCTTCACTGCCCAGGATGGGGCTGTGCTGGGGGCTGTGTAGGTCAGGCAACAGGCATGCCCGTAAGTTGTGCCACTTGTGCCTCAAGCTGGCGTAGGGGCTCAAGAACAGAGTCTCAGATCTCCCTACGCACCACAGTCCGGACACTATGGAGGGTGCGTGGTGGTTCTCCTCCGGCCACGCTTGCAGAGGGGGGGCGGGCCCCATCCCCTGCAGCGCTTCCACCTGCAGGTGGCACAGGGCCACCGGAGGAGGGTCCAGACTGGGCACTAGTGCCAGGTGAGGTGGGAGAGGTGGGTCCGCTGGAACCCGCCTTCCCTGTCGTTCTATGTTTTGGATTATGTCATGACAGTTTGGGTTAGTAACATACAATACCATTCGCAATTAGTTGTAACAGCATGCATTAGTATTCCCATTAACCAAACACCCAGATATTCACACCATTGAACAACAAGCATAACACATGCATAATTTGAACAGCAATACACAGTCCAACAACATGCAGGGTTGATTGATAGCAACAGGCCATCAGGTTTGGATGTATGAACAGGGCAGATGCATCAACGGACATGCAAATATTTAGGACCCATCAGGACAAATGTCCAGGGGTGCTAATTGTGATTGCACATACCATTTTCACGTGGAATGGATTATATGTGATTATAGGGTGGGGTGAAGAAAATATTATTAACACCTTTGAATACCAATACATATGCTGTACATTTCTAATAGCTACAGATATATACACACTACTGTTCTAACTACAGTTTCCTATATGATAAATACTTCACTTTGGTGATAGGACTGTTACTGCTACATCAATATACATTTTATTGTTATTCATACACATTCATATCTGGCTTTGTTCAGCTACATCATCCTGCTACATTTGCTTTATATAGCTATAGACAACTGTGGATGTTTGATATTTCAGACAATCCTACTATCTGCATATTGCAGACTGAGAGCAACATATCCAGATTTTGGGATACACATTCCAGCTGCAGCAACACTTTGGACACATTTCACAGTTTGGTTCTACTTGTCACATTCATTTCATTCTGTACTGACTGCAGTATACATTATACAGGGGTTATTACTACTTTATTGGTGGATTCATAACTCTTTCTCACACCCTCTCACTTGTTTTCATTTTACTATTCAGGGTGGTACTTACTTCTAGGCTTTATTGACATGTTTTACCTGCAGTTATTACAATCCTTTCCAGCAGTCTCACTTCTGTCATGTTTCAGTATTTCAACAGGGATATATTTCACACATGTGAGTTGCTCATCTTCTGCAGCTGTACTTTTCAGCCTGCTGCAGGTTGTGCACTATGATATTATAGGTGGAGCATCTTTATTTCAGAATTTATTTCAGACATTTTCATTTTTCTGTTTGGATTTCAGACTGCAACACACTTTTGTAATCAAGCAATACTTGCAAACACTTGTACACTGTTACTTGCACATTTTATTACTTAGTGACTACACTGCACTCTTTTGCTAACTGTCATACTTTTATATTTCTTTACAGTTACTGGGAGTGGATTACTGACCTGCCTGGTGGCGCAACCACCACCAGCCTATCACCATAGACTCTGCGGTTTGCAGAACGGACACCTGCAGCTGTAATATAAATGAAGTAATATTGGAATACACATCTCCATAATATCAGCTAATTTAATTTCTTACATACATAATTAAATGTAACTTACTCAGTAGTGGGGTGTTGGGCATTTGCCGGGCCTCCTGGATCCAAAGGTTCAATTGGCCCTGCTTACATCTCTTCAGGTCCGCATGGTGGTGATGGACCTGCTCACCAGTCCTTGGAATCCCTGTGGCACTGATAAGATCATGAGCCAACTGGTCCCACGCCTCAGCCCTATATGCTCCCCACAGGATCTGGCCCTGCATGAGTTGGGCCTCATGACTGTAGACTAGGAGCCAGACCATGTATCTGGACTCCTCAATGCCCCACCTCTGTGCTTGAAAGCAACTACCCTCACCTACACCTGACATTCTGGCTGCAAGTCAGTTCTACAATCGTTTATGCTGTGTATTCCCGCCTATGGGGCTTATATATGCCGCTTTTCCCGCACTTATCTGTGATTGGCCATTTTGGAATTATATCCACTTCACAAAACCTGCTTTGTCATGCTCCACTTTCTATTCATTCCTATATATTTGCTATTACTGCATTTTCGAGTACAGCTGTCATAGCTTAGTGGTTCAGTACCTTGAGTATGATGCATGGTATTCTGGGTTCGAACCTAACCACTGCTTTTTATATTTTAAGACTGTTTAGACAGGCTAGGGGGTGTGTCTGTGTAAAGGCAGTTTTGTTACAGCTTGCTCAACGTTGCCCGTCGGTTAGCTTGTTGGCGCGGGGTGCAGCTCCGTGCAAACGGGGTGCGCTGGCTTACGCCTCATTTGGCTGTCAGCATGCATAGTATGCTCAGCTCAGCTAGGGGCACACAGTTTCAGCATGTGAAACCACTGCTCAGCTACGGGCATTCATTTTGCACCTGTTAATCCACTGCTCACCTACGGGCAGATGCACTCACCTTGTTAAACTGTAGCTCAGCTATAGGCACATCTGGCATTTTTTTATTGTTTTGTTACCTCACATTTCTTCAAAATAAATGGACTATTTCATTACATTTTACATAAAATGTGATTTTTATATGTGTACATGTTTGTCAGGGACTTGTTTCGTGCTTATTTTGCTAAAAATAAATGTTGGTGGTGTGGGGGCTCGAACCATGAATGCCTGCTCTTCAGCTGATGTCTCTACCACTACACTATTGCTTCTTGGCTTACTTTGCAAATGTAGTTCTTATATGCTTTCCCACTGACTGCTAACTGTAGCTGTGCTACGGGCACGCCTGCGCAAATGAGCGCACTCACGAGCAAACATCTTTACAATTTAAAAAAATATATGACATGTTTATTTATATATTTTCTGTTCATAGTCTGTGGGGGCATGTGTTGTGTTGTGTTTATTCACATTTCTGTGGACTCTGTCGTGGGTGTTTACTTTGGGCACTTTTACTCTTCTGGGGGCGTGTCCGCTTGCAGGGTTCAGCCTACGGACACGCCCCCTACTGTCTTACACAGACCGTGTTAGACTTAGGTGTGCTTCAGCATGCTCTCATGAATATGCAATATAAGCCTAGCCAAAAAGGTACCCTGGCTTTCGCCACCAAAGAAAATTATTTCCTGTGCCCCTGTCGAGCAGAGCCACAGAAGTGATCCCTGGGGTGAATTTCTTATCTCCCATCCAATCATCAAGATTTTTCTTGAAGAGTGCTAATGAGGAGCTTTGTTTGATATAGATAAGTATTTTTTTCCAGAGTATGGGAAGTCTCTGGGACAGGAATCTATCCCTCCAGTATGTTCTGCTTATTGTTGTGACAAGGTTTAGGTCCCTGGAGCGTGTAGCTCAGAGGGACTGGGATTTTTTTAAGTGGAGCATGTTCAACAGCTCTGAGTTTGACATAGCTTTGTATGTTAGGCAGAGATCGCCTCTGAGCAGGCGATATGCGATGGTGTTAAGCTGTAGTTTTTTGAGACTGTCTGCATAGGGCATCTGTTTGAGACCAGTAATCCTCTTTGTGAGGTATTTCTGCGGCCTTTCCAGTTGTTGTAGATGTCTTGTGAGGTACATACCAAAAGGGGCACTGTATTCTATAATGGGTCTAATAAGTGATGAGTAGAGAGGAACAATAACCTCTTTTTTTCTGGATGAGAAACCTTTTGTGATGAGGTGTGCCATGTAGAAGGATTTCCTGACTACTGTGGCGATGTGATTATCAAAGGAGAGACTACTTTCCACCTGTGTCCCAAGGTCTCTTATCACACTTTCAGCATTAAGTAGACTACCGCCTATGTGGTAGTTTATGGGTACAGAGTTTTTACCAAAAGGGATGACAATGCACTTTTTGGCATTGAGCTTGAGGCCATGGCTTTGACACCAGGCATCTGTCTCAGTGAGGCCCTTTTATAGGATGTCCACATCATTAAGAGTTTCGATTATGGCTCCTAGTTTGCAGTCCTCTATAAACATCATTAGCCAATGACCTTCTGGGTTAGCCTGTACTTCAAAGAAGTAGCTACCAAACAGGAGAGGACCCAGGACTGAACCCTGTGGTACTCCACTTGTCACTGGTCTGAAGTCAGATTTGGAGTCTGTTGCTTTCACAGTGTGGGTTCTGACAGTGAGCCAGTTGGCAACCCATCTTGTGACATAGGGATTTATAATGAGTTTAGTGAGTTTATCTATAATTCCAGAGTAGAGGATGGTGTCAAAAGCCTTGGCGAGATCTAGATGGGCTGTGTGAACCACCTTACCCTCATCTACGGCTTTGGTGACCACTTTAAAGATGTCTATCAGGTTTAAAAGACATCATCTGCCTTTTACAAACCTGAACTGGGTGGGGTCCAGAGTTTGGAGATTACCAATGTCATTGTTTATAAGTTCCATGATGATATGTTCCATAGCCTTGCAGACCAGGCTCATCAGGCTAATGGGGCGGTAGTTCTCGGGGTCCGTGGTGGCTCCCCCTTTGTGGAGTGGGATGACCATCACTGTGCACCATTCAGTGGGCACAAAGCCTGAGTTAAGGCTATGATTGAACATGGTACTTAGGTGGCGTGCCAGTTTGTTCTGTAGTTCATGTAGAAGGCAGCCTGGGATGTTGTCAGGTCCCTTGGATGCTGTGTTCTTGGCTTTGAAGAGTGTAGTTTTTACCTGTGCAGCCGTGATTACAGGAACTTTGCATTCTTCCGGTATAGAGATGGGCCCTTAAGGGGGTGAAAGGGGGGTAAAGTTAGCACTGAACCTGTCTGCCAGGATGTTGGCAATATCAGTTGGTTCTGTATATTTAGTGCCATTGTGCTGTAACTCAGAGCAGCTCTAAGTGTTGCCATTGAGATTCTTGACATAGCTATAGAATGCTTTGTGGTTGTCTTTAGAATCAGTGGTGATTTTGTTTTCATAACTAGCTTTGGAGGATTTTATGAGTGATCTCAGCTTCTTCCTGAGGCTGACCAGGGAATTCCTCCAATCATGGGATTTTACTCTTTTTTGCAACAGTTTCTTTCTTCTGTTGTAGAGTTTGTTTATGCCAGGGGACCATCAGATTGGCTTCCTTTTTTGGAGGATAGCATATTGGTTCTGTTAGGGATTGCATGATCCATGCACTCATGTAAGTGCTCATAAAGTGCATTTGTGTAGGATTCAGCAGTCGTACCTCTATTGTCCGTCTGCATGGGTATCATGAAGCTTGCCACTTCTGTCTGACTGATTCATACTTGGAATGAAACCAAGCAACTTACCTTGTTACATTTTTTTCATATATAAATTTATAAAACAATTTACATATCATATGCAGTTGTGCATCATGTAGTGGTGCATTTAGTTTGGTCATCTCTGCACTAAACGTTCTGCTACCTTCTCTTACATGCTGACATATTGTATCACACATAATCCTGCACTGATAAGTTAGATGTCTACAATTTCTCTTCTCTATTTGTTTTATTTTTGGAGCTTGTATCACTAAAAAGAGTTGTAAAAATAAGAAAACATTTCTTAAAGTCCACATCTTAATTATCTAAATGTTCATTAAGATACTTAATTAACACCAATAAACTGTTAATTTCAGCATATACTACTCATAACTGTCACACCCTTAAGAAATACTTCTTGAAATTTTGGATTTAATTTGAATTGGGTACATATGCTTTACTCTCTACTATGTATCTTAGCGCTTAGAAAACCATAGTTTTGAGCCATGTATACCTATTTTGAAGGAGGAAATCCACTAGGATTACACCAATATTTTTAAAAGACCTTCTGAATACAATGAACTGAAACTCTCAAACCAATAACAGTATTGAATAATGACTCAGTGAGCCTGTATTTGAGATTTGCTGAATTCAAATTATTCCTCAAAATGGAAAACATTCCACTGGAGAAGTCTTATGATTAAACATTATAACTACCTCTCATTTTAACAGAGGCAAGAGATTCATAAGGCCGAGTTTATTGCCACTCCTTAAGATGTGATAAAAGCATGGTGAAGAGAAACTGTACCTTTTTAATTTCTTCAAATCTTTTGGATTTCTAATACCATGACAGGAATGGACCCCATTCCTAAGTCAAAGTATAATTAAAGTTCATGAAATTAGTATTGTTTTACTCTTTGATGTCAATAAATAGTGCTTTTCAAAGCACCCACAACATGCCCAGTAATGACTCCTTCTGCAGTTCATATGGCGTTACATGTATTGGTAACATCTCTAAGTATGATTGTAGACTATTCTTTATACCTCTGTAGATCAGACTATACCATTTGAGAAACCATGACCCCATATTAGATTAGGGACCTTCAAATGCACCTAAAATTCCTTTCCATGTTGGTAGGTAAAGCTTGATTGAGAGGAGCAGTAGAATAAAATGAAATAAATTAGATATAAGAAAACCCAGCAACATTAGATATTAAGTTCAACACTGCCATACCACATGGAGAAGATAATCTTATTCAGTTAAAAAGTAAGATTCCAGTAAATACAGAGTTTAGAAACCATGCAATCACAAACATTAGAAAGAAACTATGTAGGAAGAACAGAACTGTTTCTTTAAGACTGCTCTATTAATGAAAATCTAGCCATTATAGAAAATCTAGGAACCACAATTGCAAGATGTTGGTGGTAGAAACCAGTGAATGTCTACAGATATTCCCATATCTCATGATTGATGGCATGTCACCAGAACAGTGTAGCATTGGCATTCACTAACTACATATGAGTACAGCATATTTAGTCACAACTCATGTTCTCATCCATAGGAGATATTGAAGAATCATCCTTAAGTTGTGACATGTTCAGACTAACTTCCCCAAGAATGACAAGTGGTCTGCAGCTCTTTTAGAACTCATTGATAAGAACTTTCTCACCTGATTGTTGTAGATGAGATTGTTTGTGTGAAAGCACTGGTGCACTATTTTGAGGAGTTTCTTCCTTCTCCACTGTTGTTTAACTATGGATTTAGCATATATAAATTCAGCAGTAAGGAAGGCTTACTCTTAACGTGGAAGGAAGTCAGTTGCCCCCCCCCCCAAAAAAAAAAGGTTAAGTTGGTCTTTAATATTATTATGATTCATTTGTTTTGATCTGTTGTTTTTAAGCAACTATGTCTTAATTTTACACAGTGGACAAAAAATGATTGAATTTAAAAAGCATCATGGAAGATATGATATAAGCAAGCCATATTGCTGACTAAGCTCTTTTTGACCACAGTGACCTGTGACGTGTGAATATCCAAGGAAATAAATCTCTTGCTTCATTATTGTAGTTTTCAAAGTCATAATCTAGAGACTGCAAACTGATATCAATCTTCTCCTCATTAAGCAAATTTAGAAAGCATAGAAGTTTTGTCATATAAACATTTGACAGTCAGTCTGTAATCAAGATCAGTAAAGTGCTGATGTTTTTAGAAGTGCATAAGGACATTTTAAAATAGAACAGACTGGTGACAGACATGTTCTTGTGAGATGACATGCAATAGCTGGAAAAGTGACAAAGATAGTCATTATTTTCCATGAGGTCATTACATTACTGTATGTTATATTTAAATAATTGAAACTATTTTGCTATGTTTAGTGTGGCAGTGTATAGTGGAATTAATCTTTCCAGATGTCATCCATTTGCTTGACAAAGAATATTTTTCTGTAATGGAAGAAAAACAGAATCTTAGGGAAGCCATCAAGGATACTGAAGAAAAATATTGGTCCATGTTTGTATGTGTGCGACATTACATTATGTCATGAAAAAATATATACTTGTTCACTCCATATTATATAAAAATAAAAATCACACAATCTTAAAAAAAGAGAGACAGTACCATAGCCATCTTGACTAATTGAAACAGCCGAATGCTCATAACAAACAATGAAACACGCAGAATTATAGCCCTAAACATCTCTTCAAAGACTCAAAAATAATTGAAGACTAAACAACTAGTATGAGGGGCAGAGAAAGGGAAATCAGGAAGGGCATACAAAAAAAAATAAAAACACCAGATGGAAGCAAAGATGGCCAAGCCCCCTGGATCCTCTTAAGACCCACAGCTGGTCCCAGTAACACTGGAGTAAGTCCAAGGGGGTAGGATGACAGCTGGTAGACCCATCATGGATGTGAGGCACTGGGGGCCAGACTAGTGATGACGAGGTCAAAAGGGGCCAAATAAAGCAAAATTAAATTAAAAAAAAGAAGAATAATAATAAATAATTAAAGACCAAAGAAAAATTAAGGTTTTAAAATACAACCGTTTCTCTCTGCTTTTAACCAGTTCAAGGAAGACATTTTTCCCATTTTTTAGGTCAGTTTTGTGTGTATGTTTATTAATATTACCTATTTCAAACAATCCTAAATAAAAACTAGCAATCTATATGCAAAATAAATAAACTCCAAATTACATGACAATTAATACTAATTTCCAGAATGTTTCACTGATTGAGATACACTGTTGCATGCATTAA
Organism: Protopterus annectens; assembly: GCF_019279795.1. Taxonomy (NCBI): domain Eukaryota; kingdom Metazoa; phylum Chordata; order Ceratodontiformes; family Protopteridae; genus Protopterus; species Protopterus annectens. The sequence goes on from NC_056730.1 coordinate 310,746,579, forward strand.
TTTGCACAGATCTCAGTGAACAAGAAAACCAGGACCAGCTGACAGTTATATAGCGTGTTTGTTGCAGTGTGCGCATGTGTGTAATGTGTGTGTGTGTGTGTGTGTGTATGTGTGTGTGTGTGTGTGTGTGTGTGTGTGTGTGTGTGTGTGTGTGTGTGTGTGTGTGTGTGTGTGGGTGTGTGTGTTTGTGTCATACCTCTCATCTTCTAACTGCAAGAAATATGGACAAAGCCTCACAAAATGGGGGTCAAAGGCCCAAAAATAGGGACATATTTTAAATATTGCTCTTATAAACTTAGAAAGTTGCTAGAATGATAATGTTTGTGCTAGCATACATTTTCTGAAGGATTTGAAGTCTAAAGCTGAAAGGCATGGCATTATTTAGTGACTTCAGTCCTCATATCATCCCACTGATCTGCCAGAAAACCACAAATTTTATGAGGAACAGAACAAAAATATGAGGCAGAAATCTGGACATTCTGAAATAAATCTGGACAGTTGAGAGGTATAGTGTGTGTGTGTGTGTGTGTGTGTGTGTGTGTGTGTGTGTGTGTGTGTGTGTGTGTGTGTGTGTGTGGGTATGTGCATGTATGCATGTATGTGTGTGCACATGTGTTTGTGGGGGGATGAATCTTATATTCTTGTTCAGATTTTGCTTTTTTTCTACAAGTCAATGTTGAGGAGTGATAGGACAGTGAGTCCCCATATGACAGAGCAACAGATGGTACAGGATGAAATTGAAGAGAATGTGCCACAGAAAGATGCTATAGAATTTTCTATAGAATGCCCGCAGATAACAGAAAACAAGGAATGTGCCCTCAGTTTGGAAGAAAATTAGGTAAGAGAATTGTTGCTTGATTTAATGGACATGTATAGATATATTAAGATCAATGGGAGAAATAGACTGCAGAAGGTCAGTAAAACCCAAAATATAAGATGTCTGATAAAACAAATGAATGCAGTAATTAGGACTGTCCATAGAGATCATGTGATATAACAGAAGTAAACAGGATATATTACTGTGCAGCTAAATTAATAACTGATAAAGTTCTACCACAAGATCACAAGGTAGTGAGGGAAAGGAAGAGGAGGAACTGAATACCATCATGGAAATTTTTAATAGAGAAAATTATAAAGCAATTAAAAAGTACAGTTTTGTACCTACCATAAATGTAGATGTTCGAAGATCCACATTGCTGCAGTCATAACTCATGGGTAGTCCGCTGTCCTCGGTCGGCCCGAATACCAAAGTATTAGGCTGACGTCAGTCATGTGCGCTCAGATCTGACGTCAGAGCATCAGGGTATTAAAGCGCATGACCGACGTCATATCCTCAGTCTTTTCTTGCCCCAGATGTCAGAAGGCCCTAAAAAGAAAGGCCACAGCCAAAAATGGAATACTTCCCAAAAGGCATGTACAAATAACAGCTACCACCCAAACCATACAACCATTCCAAACTACAGAGGGGAAGGAGGGAGGGTAAATTGGACTGCAGCAATGTGGATCTTCGAACATCTACATTTATGGTAGGTACAAAATTGTACTATGTTCTTCATCTCACATTGCTGCAGTCATAACTCATGGGTAGAATCCCAAAGCAGAGGTAAAGGGAGGCTGGCAAAATCATAAAGCATTGGGAGCTGCCAAAATGCCCTGTAAGACTGCAGTGGCAAATCCAGCCCTAGATTTGGAATAAAGAGGAAGGTGGTAATGTTTAGAAAAAGTGTGCACTGAACTCCAAGTAGCTGCTTCCAAAATATCTTTAGTAGCCACTCCCCTTAAAAAAGCAGTAGAAGTGGCAGTAGCCCTAGTGGAGTGAGGTCTGATTCCAGCCGGAATCTCCTTACCATGATGAGAATAACAAAAAGCAATACAAAAGCCAATCCACTTAGAAATGGTTTGTTTTGAAACAGGTTTCCCCTGAGAACCCAAAGCAAAAGAAACAAACAACTGCTGAGACTGTCTGAACCCTTTAGTCTTGCTCAAATAATAACGCAACTGCCTGTGAATATCCAAAGTGTGCAAAATTTTCTCCCCTTTATTTTGGGGATCTGCATAGAAAGTAGGCAAATGAATTGATTGGTTCAAGGCCACATTTGAAACCACTTTAGGCATAAAAGTAGGGTTAGTATGCAGAGATACCCTATCCTTATGAAAAATTAGGAAGGGTTCAACTGCCATTAGAGCCTGTAATTCAGAAACCCTTCTAGCAGACGTAATGGCCAACAAAAAAGCAGTCTTCCAAGACAAAAACTTTAACTCAGCCGTAGCTGCAGGTTCAAAAGGAGGTAAAGTAAGTTTTCCAACACAAAATTGAGATCCCAGGCAGGAGTAGGAGCTCTATGTGGGGGTCTTATGTTCTTTGCCCTCTAAGAAATTGCTTAAACAAAGGATGAGAGAATAATGGTGGGTCACAGTCATAGTGAGCAGAAATGGCTGCAGCATGAACTTTTATAGAGGAGAAAGACAAACCCTTGTCTAATAATTCTGTAAGATATTGAAGAGAAACACTTAAATCAGGCCTGGAAACATCAAAGCTCTTTGTTTTGCTCCGAATTAAAAATCTCCTCCATTTATCAGCATAAACTTTCCTTGTACTAGGCCTTCTGGCCTCCAAAATAACATTCAAAACTTGTTGTGGAAGCTGCTACCCTCCAGGTTCTAGAACAGAATATGCCAGGCTGTTAGATGCAGGGACTGAATCCTGACATTGAGGAAATGATTGCCCTCCTGAGACAAAAGGTGCGGAATCGAAGGCAAAGGCCATGGAGGATCCCATACTAAACTCCTCAGCAGAGGGTACCAGTGCTGTCGAGGCCAATCTGGAGCTATTAGAATCATGGAGGGCTTGTCTTGTATGACCTTCAAGAGTACCTTGGGGAGGAGAGGCAGAGGCGGAAAGGCATAGACGTGAAGATTGCTCCAACTGAATGATAGAGCATTCACTTTCCAAGCTGTGGGATGAAACATTTTTGTGCAAAACTTTGGCAACTGGAAATTTAGTGGAGAAGCGAACAGATCTATGTCTGGAGTTCCCCATATCACTGTCAATTTTCGAAATACATGAGGATCCAATTTCCACTCGTGGGGATCCACTATCTGTCTGCTCAAAACATCTGCTAAGGAGTTCTGTGCTCCTGGTAGAAACCTTGCCTGAAGATTGAGGTGTAAACTGAGTGCAGTCTCCCACAAAATCATAGCTTGCCTGCAAAGAGGGTACGAATGGGTTCCCCCTTGCTTGTTGATGTACCACATGACAGTTGTGTTGTCTGTTTGAATCAACACTTGCCCTGGGTGAAGTATATCCTTGAAAGCCATCAATGCAAATTGGACTGCTAACATCTCCTTCAAGTTGATATGTAAATGTTGAAGTCTGGCAGGCCACGTGTCTTGAACCCATTTTCCATTGAGGTGTGCTCCCCAAGCCTTGTCCGAGGCATCTGTCGTTAAAATCTGACTTGCCTCTGGTCGGGTCACAGAGAGTCCTTTGTTTAGGTGACATTCCTGAGCCCACCACAAAAATTCCTTTTGAATGCAAGGTATTATTTGAATGACAGTGTCCAGATCTTGGCAGTGTTGTGTCCATACATTTTTGAGATACCATTGTAGCTTCCTCATATGCAGTTTGGCATTGGGAAGCACCAGAATACAAGATGCCATGAACCCCAAGGCTTGAAGGACTGTCCTTGCAGTCAGCCTGGACCGTAGAGACAATTAATGGAAGTAAAGTGTAAGGTTCTTTTGCTTGTCCGGGGTCAAAAAGGCCATCTGGGAAGCTGTATTCAGTCTCACACCCAGAAAGCACATTTCCTGAGAGGGTACTAGACTGGACTTTGTTTCTTTCACAGAATACCCTAGACACCTTAACACTGCCATCACATACTGTAGATGATGAAGAAGTTCGTACTTGTCTTGAGCAAGAATCAGGCAATCGTCCAAATAAGGATAAATTTGTATTCCTCTTAACCTTAAGAAGGCTATCACTGGAGCCAGAACCTTTGTGAACACCCTGGGCGCAGTAGATAAGCCAAAGGGCAATGCAGAGAACTGATAATGTAAAGTCCCAGCCAGCGCAGGTATCTCCTGCAACTGGGCCTGATAGGAACATGAAGATAAGCCTCTTTGAGATCCAGAGTTACCATCCAGTGATCTTTGCCCAACAGAGGAAGAAGTTGTTGCAACGTCAACATTTTGAATTTTGGAATGTCCAGGTATGTGTTGAGGATAGATAAATCCAAAATCGGCCTCCAAGTGTTTCCTTTCTTTGGTACTAGAAACAGGCGAGAATAAAATCCTAGGCCGACTTCTGACAGAGGGACCTGCTGTATAGCCCCTATTTGAAGAAGTAAAGAAATCTGTTTGTGAGCCTCTACCCTTTGCTGAGGAGGAACGTCTGGCATGCCTTTGAAAGGAGGCAATGTATGGAAATAAAACTTGTAGCCTCGGTCTATAATGTCCAACACCCATTTGTCCTGGGTGACTAATAGCCAGTTTTGCTTGAAGAGTGCCAACTTTCCTCCCAAAGGAGCTGCCAGACAGGAAGAATCTGGCAGCTGAAGATGCAGGTCATTGGGCCTGTTTACGAAAGGACTGGCCCCTGCCCTCACCTGTAGATTGTGCAGGTGAACTCCATGTTCTAGGCCTGAAAGAACCCTGAGCTCTGCCCCTACCACGTCTAGATCTACCCCTAGACTGTAAATCAGAAGAAGGATAAGCCCATCCCTTAGTAGGCCAATTCCTGCTAAACTTAGGGGGCTGCACCTGCAAAAAATCTTTAACAGTCTGCATAGACTTAGCCTTGTCTTCCATTTTCTTCAAGACAGACTCCACAGGAGAACCAAACAAAACTTCAGACTGCAAAGGAGCATCCAACATTCTAGTTTTAACATGCTCTGACAAATTCTGATCCTTAAGCCAGGCATGCCTGCGAATAACTGAACCAGTGGCAGCCACCCTGGAAGAAGCCTGTAAAGCATCGAAACCACACTGCAAAGAATGCTTACCCACCTGTTCAGAGGCATGTACCAAATCCTGTAATTCCTTACACTCTATGCCCTCTGCCAAAGCATCCACTTTAGATTTTAGCTGAGTAAGTAGAAAATTCTGGTACTTCAACATATGAAACTGGCAATTCAAAGCCCTCATTGCTAAAGTGGAAGAGGTATACACTTTCTTACCCCATCTATCCAAAGCTCTAGCATCTTTATCCATAGGAACCGGATTCTTTACAACAGAAGCCCTGACACCCTTAGGTCCCTGGCTAATAGTTTCTGGGTCAGCCCTTGGACTCTTATACAGATATTTATGAGCCTCAGGCACTCTGTAATACCTGTCTGGTTTAACTGGCGCAGGAGGCAAAGAGTCTGGATTAAGGGAAGCCTCAGAGAAAACGTCTTGAACAACATCCAAAACAGGAGGTATAGCCAAGGGTCTATGCAGTGGCAAAAACAAAAATTCCCTAAGCCTCTTTCGGGAATCTGAGAAATCCTGACCTTCCCATTTAAAATGTTCCCTCATAGAATGCAGGGTTTCTGAAAAAGAAAAATCCTCTGGAGGAGAAGTAGAAGGAGTGGAATCCTCTGCGTCTGAATCAGAATAAGGAGGAAAATCCTGAATGTCTTCAGCCAAAGACTCTGAGTAATCTGAAGCCTGCTCTAAACTTTCCACCTCTGGCTCCACCCTAGGCCTCTTATCAAGAGGGGGCATAGAACTCTGATTAAAGAAATTAAATCTTCTGCCATTTTAAGCATTTGTTTTTTAGGCACAGAACCTGCAGAACTAGGACTGACACCCGTGGAAGGCAAACCAGGCCTGCCTTTGGAAGGAACCTTAGAGACAGAAGGGGAAGGCCTAACCACCTTAGACAAGGAAGGGAGAACAGCAACCTGAGAGGCCCCCTCAGCCTGACCTGGCTCCTGAGAGGCCACATCTTGCAAAATTAATGTCTCCCCCTGAGATTCAACAGAAACCTCGGCTGGATCCACAGATTCCACTGTAGTTTCTAAAGAACCGGCGTCCGGAACGGACGGCTCATCCTGCTTGGACTTTAACGACTTTTCTTTGCGCTTCTTCGCGGTAGCGGGCGTCGGAGGATGCGACGGCATAATATATATACACCGCTTCAAGACAAGCCTAGCGCAATCTAGCCTACGTTTAATGGTGCGCTTATTAAATCTAGCACAAAAGCGACACCCGACTACGTCGTGCTCAGGCCCCAAACAAGGAATACAAAGAGAGTGGTAATCCCTATGCGGTATCTGTTTCCCACAAGAAATACAATTATTCACTTTTTCTGACATCCGGAATTAACTGAGGCAAGAAAAAACAAAAATATTCCCCAACGGGGTACTTAGCCCAACTTGGTTTCGGTCTGAAACTCAGAAAACGAAAATTTCAGAATGCCGAACGGCACTTGCAAACGCTGCTTCTGCATCGGACCATGCGGCAAAAAAGACTGGGGATATGACGTCGGTCATGCGCTTTAATACCCTGACGCTCTGACGTCAGATCTGAGCGCCATTGACCAACGTCAGCCTAATACTTTGGTATTCAGGCCGACCGAGGACAGCGGACTACCCATGAGTTATGACTGCAGCAATGTGAGATGAAGAACATCAAGAAGTGTCACTGTTAGAAGACTGTAGAAGAGGGAATAGATCAACAAAAATAATAAGAAAGATAGATGGGATAAAAGCAAGGCACAGTAACAGAACAGATCAGGATCTATCATAGGTTCATAGGTTCATAGGTTCCTACGAGGCTATCTGCCCTAGGGCATTTATAAGCCTAGTTAGAGTGTGTTTGGCTTTCGCCACCCATTTTAAATTAATTTTGCTATGCCCTTTTTCGAGGTTAGAATACTGTGCCTCTAACACAGTGACACAGAAGTGATACCCGGGGTAAACCTACGATCTCCCATCCACTCATCAAGATTCCTCTTGAAGAGAGTCAATGAGGGACTCTGCCTAACCTGGGCTAAGATTTTATTCTAGAGTGAAGGGAGCCTCTGGGTTATGAATCTGTCCCTCCATCATATCGTATTTATTTCAGTGCTGATGTTCAAGTCTCTTGAGCGCATAGCTCGATGGGATTTGGATTTTCTGAGGTGCAGCATGTCCATTAATTCCGAGTTGGACATGGATTTATATGTCAGGCACAGGTCGCCTCTGAGCAGGTGGTATGCCACTGAGTAGAGCTGTAGTTTCTTTAACCGGGCAGCATATGGCATCTGTTTGAGCCCTTTGATCCTCTTGGTGAGGTACTTTTGGGGTCTTTCCAGTTGCTGCAGGTGTCTGGTAAGGTACATCCCAAAAGGGGCATTGAACTCAATTATGGGCCTGATGAGGGATGAGTAAAGAGGCACGATGACCTCCCCTGATCTAGATGTTTATTCCTTCATGATTAGTTGGGCTATATAAAATGTTTTTCTAACCACTTTGGCCACGTGTTTGTCAAATGAGAGATTGCTATCAACTTGGGTCCCCAGGTCCCTAATTACTTCTTCTGTACTTAATGGATTACCACCTATGTGGCAATTTGTGGGCACTTTGTTTTTGCCAAAGGGGATGACTATACACTTTTTGGCATTTAGCTTGAGGCCATGGCTCTGGCACCAGTTGTCTGTTTCTATGAGGCCCTTTTGGAGGATGCTTGTGTCGGCTGGAGAGTCGATTATGGCACCCAGTTTGCAGTCATCTGCGAACTTGGTCAGCCACAGTCCTTCTGTGTTGGCCTGTACCTCCGAGGTGCACTATCGCAAACAAACTAAAAATTTCAGCACAGGCAGAAAAACTTAGAAGATGCACAGATAAATATAAGGGAAAAGTGCAAAATAAGCAACTTATTGATGACCCAAAAAAGTTTAATAGAGAATTGGAAAATAAGGTAAAAGGAATTGAAAGACCACCAAAAAAGAGGAAGTAGATACGTTTTGGAGAAGTATCTGTGAAAATGCTGTGGAACATAACAAAGATGCTAAATGGATAGAAGAAGTAAAAGAAAGAATAAGAAGTTCAAAGGTACAGGATATGAAATGGGATGAAGTAACAGCCAGAGATTGAAACAAAGTTGAGAAAAGCATCTAAATGGAAAACCCCAGACCCAAATTAAAAGTATTAACATCTTTGCACGAGGATTTAGCCATGAGTAAGAACTATTTATATGCACACCCCAAACTACACCACACTGGCTAACAACAGGCAAAACAATGCTCGAACCTGCAAGCTACCCTAAAAATTATAGACCAATAACTTGCCTTCCGATGATGTATAAACTATACATGGGAATTGGCACCAACAGAGTTTATAGTCATTTAGAAGAAAACTCAATTATGGCAGTAGAACAAAAGGGCAATAAAAGAAAGTCATATAGAACAAATATCATTTGATGTTAAAGTTATAGTGGAGAACTGTAAAAAGAGGAAGAATCTAAGTATGGCATGGATTGACTACAAAAAAGCATTTGATAGTATCCTACATTCATGGATAAAAGACTGCATAATAATGTATAAGATACATCCTACACTGATTGACTACATTACATCAACCATGAAACAATGGCAGACCACTTTGCAATTAAGCCATGATAAAGGATCGATTATTATCCCAGGTATAAAAATTCAAAAGGGGGTATTCCAGGGTATTCTGCGATGCTATTAATCCATTAAGCTGTTTACTTAACAGCTTAGGCCATGGCTAGAATTTGGCTGCTAGAAAACAACAAAGTCTAATGACTTCTTATCTTCTCTATGTCGATGATTTAAAACTGTATAGCTCATCAGATGAGGAAATGAAAGCACAGCTGCAGGTTGTCAAAACTTTTTCAGATGATATTAGAATGTTATTTGGTCTTGATAAATGTTCAAAAGCAAACTTTAAAGCGGGAAAACTGCAGCACCAGGAAAACATCAGTTTGGGACAAGAATGTGATATAAAAGAACTTGAACAAGAGGGAGTGTATAAATACATGGGAACTGATGAAGAATCAGCAATAGAACATAAACAAATGTGAATAAAACTCAGTAAGGAATACTTTAGAAGACTTATATTAATCCTGAGAACAGCACTGACATCTAGGAACAAGATCCAAGCTATAAATCAATTTGCTCTTCCTGTCCTAACGTATAGTTTTGGAGTGATTGACTGGCCCCAAAAAGTGTTAGATAAATTGGATATTAAAATAAGAAGGATGCTTTATGCTCACCAAATGATTTATAAAAATCAGTGTATACCAAGATTATATATTCCCCATTCCGAAGGAGGGATGGTCCTCCTTGAAATTGATTACATGTATAGATCTGCAATTGTGGGACTCCACACATATCTACTGATCTCACAAGATCCAAATGCAGTGAAAGTTTTGAAACATGAGGAGAATATATCTAAGATGACTTCTCTGCTTAATTTAGCAGAAGCATATCGACGTCAAGCAGGAATGGAAATCAAACCAGAAGTAGATAAAAAAACAGGCAGCAACTGAATGTGCCA
>NC_056730.1:310758563-310928563 GCF_019279795.1 Protopterus annectens
AGCATTGATCCTCAGACTACCGCCAAGCCAGCGGCCTTAACACTACTGAGAGAGGAGACTGGTCATCTAAGAGGGGTATATCTATAATAGGTAATAACCCCGCCACACACACACACATACACACACACACATTCTCATGTAGCATAGCAGAGGCTAAAGCAAAAGGGGAGAGAAAAATAAAGGTTGAAGTGAGAAGGAAAAGATAGGATGGCGAGTGGGATGGAATACTGCAACAATGATCAGTAGTACTTCTACTGTTATGGTAAGCTCTGTACTTGGTCCTGACTGAAATCCCTATTGCAGTATCTCTGACATACAGGCGATTCCTAGAGATGTAAGAAAGGATGGTAGCTGGCTACTGAGTAGAAGAGTTGTCCAGCAGCTCGAACAAAACTGACAAAGTGAAGGCTGTACTGGAACTGAAGAAGGCATCAGTTTTGTGGTGTTTGGTAAAGATGTTTACAGACCACCTCTAAAATAGACCTTGAGTCGATTCCTTTATGAAATTCCCATGAGAAAGCCATTGCCTTAGTGGAATGTGCATTAGGGCAGGAAGGTATGGTCTTACCACAGTGTGAGTAGCAGAACGAGCTAGCCTTAGAAATCCAAACTGTAGTAGTTTGCTTGAAGAATGGCTGACCCAGTTTCGGACTCATAAATGATACAAACAGTTGGTCAGTCTTTCTGAAGGATTTAGTTTTGGCCTGATAAAATCGCAGTTGCATGTGAATGTCCAAAGAATGTAAGATCCTTTCACCCATTTTACAGATTGGAAAGAAAGTGGGTAGATGAATATTCTAATTGAGGGACAATTCATTCACTACCTTAGGCATGGGGGTGGATTAGCCCTGACAGACACCCTGTCCTTGTGAAAAAAATGAAAAGGGAGAACTTTGAACTTGTGTCTACCCCTGTGACTGCCAGCGAAGTGTGGCAAATTAAGGAGGATTTGGCATCCCTCATAGGCGGGCTTACTCGCTTCATTAAGTTGTTTTCTCAATTGGATCCTAGAGGAGGAGCTAAAAGAAGGTGCACTGGTTCTGTTTCTCCTTCTCACCACAAATCGCTTATTGGGTTTTGTTCCTCTTCAGCTTCCATATCTTGTGGAGCCGTTTTACCATCTCGGAGAGTTATGAATGATGGTGGCAATCACGATAATGGCTCAAATGCATGTCATGGTGTGAACGGCAGTTTCATTTTTTCACACAGAGACTCAAATGGTGTGGCTGTACTTCCGGTTGCTGCAAAAAGTCAAAACAGTGACTTTGAATGAATTAACACTGAACCAACAGGTACTGTAAAACAATGTGTTCAGGGGAACAGACCGATGTCTGATATTTATTTGTCTTCTTGTTTCAATACATGTACTGTGGGTGAAAAAATAGATTTAGAACATGTTAGTTCCAACATTTTTCATGGTTTTATCAGTCTTTTAACTAAAAATTATACTTTTAGTGGTACTAAAACTTTAAATAATAAACGTCCTGTTTCTAGTGAAGTAACTTCCTTTCCTTCTTTGAAGGACATGATTTTTTGGTTTGAAAAACATTTTTACAAATACAAAAGATTGCAGATGGATCTTTCATATCTTAAAGATTGTGTTAAACACCATGTTGCACCTCAAGGTTTACGTTTATTTAAGTTCCCTTTTGGTTTGACTTACGACGATTTTATAGTTCAGGATTTTGTTAACTTTTTTGATAAATGTGGAATGGAGCTTTTAGAAAAGGTTATATTTTACAGTGAAAAGTACAGTAGTACTTTGTGCCATGAGGTTGAAAATTTACACCAAAATATTACCAACAATTTGTTATTTGCAGAATACAAAGGATTGTATCAGAAGGTTTTGAACAAAATTGATGGAAGATATAATAATAAGTTATATATGAAGAACAAAAGAAAGTTAGATAGGGACCTAAAACAATATGCTGATAAGGTTGTTTATCCTACCCATAAAATGACCTCTTTTCAACAGCATGGCAATCAGGGTTGAAGCTGGCATAGACAGAATGATGATGGTTGGGAGGAAGGAAATGATCATAATTCTTGCCATAAAAGTCAATATAGGACTGATGATCAGGTTTTTTGGGATTATACACGCTTGGGGAAACTAGCAAGTTGGAATCCACAGAAAGGACATCAATATTTACATATGATGACACATCAAGGGAAGGGATGGATTTACCCCGAGAGGCATGTTTAACGGAAGTAGCTACAAATGGTGATCATATAGTGAATACTTTTGATGGGTTCACTATATACAATTACACTAAGAAGAAGATTACCAATGAACACTTTAGGTTATTCCTTAAGGGACTCAAATTTGTGCCTACTAGTAAGCTTGACATAGCCGACAGTCTGACTGAATTGAAATTACACACAAGAAAGCTTAATTTCAACATTTTATTTTCAGACAAGTATGCACATAGGTACAAGTTCCCCACAGGAAATGACCAACAAGTCAGGAGAAGAAGTAATTTTAACCCTCCCCTTCACCCTTAGTTAATGTATTTGAAAGGGCAGTTATGGAAGATACATACAGGATGCAATCAGGTAAAAAGAAATTCTGGTTTAATTTATCCAAGGATGAGGTCAATTTATTTAATGACCGTCTGATCCTTCTATTGGTATTATGAAGACAGATAAGGGAGGGGGGATTATTATTATGTACAACACTATTGATTATTCTGACAGTATGCAAAACATTTTATTTGATATTAACACCTACACCCCAATTTCGAGGAACCAGATCAATATAGCCTACTCCAGAATTGACTCCTATTTGGAGGAATATCTATTGAGTCAATGCATCACCTCTGAGGTATATGATTTTTTGGTTAACGGCAAACCTGTTATTACTTCCATATTTGGTATTCCCAAGATCCATAAGGACATTATTAACCCACCATTTTGGTCGATAGTTTCAGCCAGTGGTTCTAAAACCCATTCCCTAGTGGTCTACATGGATAAAAGGGTAAAACATGTGGTTGATGGGGTAGCCCATTTATTGAAGGATTCTTGGGAATTCCTTGGAAACCTTAAGAAGGAAATGTGGTCTAAGGATTTGAGTTTTGCATAGTCATACCCTTCGGGAAAAACAAGGTTACCCCTAGCTACCATATAGGTGGCAATCCACTGAGCACAGAAAAAGTCATCAGGGATCTGGGGACCCAGGTTGACAGTAGCCTTTCGTTTGACACTCATGTTGCTAAAGTAGTTAGGAAAACCTTCTATATCGCCCACCTGATCATGAAGGGATTCACATCTAGATCAAGGGAGGTCATCGTCTCCCTGTACTCATCACTCATTAGACCTACGATTGAGTACAATGCCCCGTTCGGAATGTATCTGACCAGACACCTGTTGCAGCTTGAAAGGCCCCAAAAGTTCCTTACCAAAAGGATAAAGGGTCTCAAAAATATGTCTTATGCTGCCCGACTGAAAGAACTCCAGCTCTATTCAGTCTCATACCGCTTGCTCAGAGGTGACCTGTGCCTGACATATAAGGCCATGTCAAACCCAGATTTGATGAATATGCTTCACCTCAAAAAATCTAGATCCCTCAGAACCACAAGGGCTGGAGACTTAAACCTTGACACGGTTATAAATAGAATGTGCTGGAGGGACAGATTCATCACCCAGAGACTCCCTATACTGTGGAACAAAATCCCGGTACATGTGAGGCAGAGCACCTCGCTGGCCTTGTTCAAGAGGAATCTTGACCAATGGATGGGAGATCGCAGATATACCCCAGGGTTTACTTCAGTGTCACTGCTTGACAGAGGCACAGCAAAATGATAGGCATAGTTTTTATTCAAACTAAAGGGGTGGCGAAAGCCACATAACTATGGGCTAGGCTTATAAATGCCCTTGGGCAGATAGCCTAGTATGAACCTATGAACCTATGAACCTATGAACAATAGATGTGAAGAACCTGTTTTCAGTGATACCAAAAGATATTGGTTTGGAATTTTTTGAGTTGACACTTTTCCTCCATACCTCACTACCTAATGAACAAAATACTCTTTTGGTAGAATTAATGATCCTTATCCTGGAAATGCGGTGGTGGTGCTGCAGTAGCGTTGTCGCCTCACAGTTAGATGTTGCCCATTTGATTCTCAGTTAGAGCGTCTTCTGTGTGGAAACATGCATGAATGGGCATTCCTTCATTGAAGGTTGTGCATTAGGCCCAGCAAGCCAGCACGTAAAACTCTACTGCCACTCATTAGCGGACCGGAGTTCTGCTGTGGTGACCCCTAACCGGGAAAAGCTGAAAGACACAAACAAGACACAAACATCCTGGAAAACAACTTTATATTTGGGGGGGGGGTATTTCCAACAGATAAATAGGGTTGCCATGGGTGCAGCATGTGCCCCTGTCTATGCAAACTTGGTTCTCTTAGGGTGCAAACACAAATGTGTCCTCAATAGTTGTTATACAAACAGCCTACATTTATATTTGCGATATCTGGATGACATTTTTATCTTGTGGAAAGGTACCAGGAAATGGTTGTATGAATTTGTGAATTACATTAATGGGACTACAGAGTATTTTAAATTCACCTATCACTACCACCCTTCTCAAATTAATTATCTTGATACTTTGGTTTTCACGATGCAGATGTCTTCAGGTCAAACATATATCGTAAGGATGTTTTCTGCAATTCATATTTATAGTACACAAGTTGTCCTCCCTATGCACAAAAGAAGAGTTTGATTAAGGGACAAGCAATTTGTGTGGCAAGGATGACCTCAACATTTCAAAACGTGAACACAGAATTGATTTCTTTAGTGAACATGTTTTACGCCAAAGGCTATATGAAAAATATGGTGGATAGTATTATAGGTGAAGTACATCAGGGGTGGAATAACAAATATAAACCCCTCCTGGGTACTGGTTTGGCAGGTACCACTAGTTTAAAAGTTTCACCAAAATTTGAGAAAGCATGTGTTGTTGAATACAATCCACGCTTTAATGACATGAATGGTATTATTAAGAAACATTTGTGTATATTCAAAACTAACCCTGATATTTACAATATTTTTGGGTGATGAACCACTTGTTGTGTTTAAAACTGGTGCCAACTTCAAGAAACTTCTTGAGAATAAATCTGGGCATAATAAATTGGAACAGGGTGTTTCCCCGTGTGGCAGCTGTAGGCAATGTTCCTTTATCTTAAAGGATAGCAAAGTTATTTTGAACAATGTTATGCAATCTAAGATAAAGCTTCTTAAGGGAAATTGCAATACTAGTAAAATAGTGTATCTTGCTATGTGTGATGGTTGTTGTAGTTTTTAAATAGGTAAAACCGAAAGGTCACTAAGTATTAGAATCTATGACACACCAACAATATAAAAAATTGTAAAGAGACAAATGTGTTGTACAAATAGTCCATTAAATGTACTAATTTCACCAAATTTAGGTTTGGTATCATTGACCTCGTAGTCTTAGATCTGAGAGGGGGGGGGGTGATTGGAAGAATGTTTTGCATAGCAAAATAAACTATGGGCCGGATTCATGAAACCTCCGTGTAAGACTTAATATGTCTTACTCGGAGGCTGCACTTGAACGGTATGACGTCAGCATGCCATGCATATTCATGAGGGCATGCTGAATCATATCCTAGGCTAACACGGTCCATGTAGGAAAGTAGGGGGATGTCCGAATGCCGAGTACTGCAAAAGGACATGCCCCCAGAAGAGTCAGAGGCCAGAAAGTAAACACCCACGAGCGAGTCCTTAGAAATGTCAAGCAACACAACACCACACATCCCCACAGACTAAACCCTATTGAAAATGTGTAAAACCTAAAAATAGCATTGTTATTTTTCTTTTATAATTTCAAAAGTGTTTGCCCACATTTGCGCTCGTTTGCGCGGGTGTGCCCTTCGCTCAGCCACAGTTAGCAGACATTGGAAAGCATATAAGATCCTACATATGCAAATTAAGCAAAGTAGCAATAGCGTAGCGGTAGAGATTTTGGCCAAAGAGGAGGTAGTCACGGTTCGAGCCCCCACAACATCATTCACCATTTTTATTTAAATAAGTATGAAACAATCCCCTGACACACATATATATATATATATATATATATATATATATATATATATATATATATATATATACATATATATATATAACTATAATTTAAGTAAAATGTAATGCAATGGGCCATGTATTTGTGAAGAAATCTGACAGAATAATTTATAAAAAAAAGGATCATAATTGCCCATAGCTGAGCAACGCTTTAGCAAGCTGAATATGAGTACCCGTAGGTGAGCAGCGCTTTAACAAGCTGCATATGAGTGCCTGGAGGTGAGCAGCGATTTAACAAGTTTAATATGAGTGCCCGGAGGTGAGCGGCACTTTAACAAGCTTAATATGAGTGCCCGTAGTTCAGCAGCACTTCATGCAGCGTAATATGAGTGCTCATAGCTAAATAACGCGTTACCCAGCGTAAGCCGTTTACGCGGAGCTGAGCAGCGCACCAACCAGCTTACGGGCGGGCAAAATTGGGCAAGCTGTATCAAAGCCGCCTTTACACAGACACACCTCTTAGCCTGTCTAGACAGTAGTAAAATAAAAAAAAAGCAATGTCAAGGGTTGAACCCGGGATACTGTGCACCATAGTCAAAGTACTAAACCACTAAGCCATGACAATTGTACTGAGAAATGCAGTATTAGCATATATATATATATATATATATATATATAGGAATGAATGAAAATAGAACCATGACAAAGCAAGTTTGCTTTAAGTTGATAAATATCCAAAATGGCCAATCACAGATAAGTGTGGGAAAAATGGCATATATAAGCCCCATAGGCGGGAATACACACCATAACTGATTGTGGTACCCGTTTGCAGTCAGGATGGCAGGTGCAGGAGAGGGAAATCACTTTAGGGCACAAAGGTGGAGTGTTGAGGAGTCAAAATATATGGTTTGGCTCCTAGTCCATGATCTTGAAGCACAACTCATGCAGGGCCAGGTTCAATGGGGTGCGTATAAGGCAGAGGAGTGGAACTGGTTGGCACATGATCTCACCAGTGCCACAGGCATTCCGAGGACTGGTAAACAGGTCTGTCACCACCATGCGGACCTGAAGCGACGTAAGGAGGACCAACTGAACCGTTGGATCCAGGAGGCCCGCTAAATGCACAATGCCCCATTACTGAGTAAGTATCCATGTAATTATGTATGCAAGAAATGCTATCCTAGCCTATAGTATGGAGAGGTATGTTCCAATATTCCTTCATTTATATTACAGCTGCAGGTGTTCGTTCCACGACTCGGCAAGCCTATGCTCAAAGGCTGCTGAGGTTATGCCACCAGGCAGGTTAGTAAATATTTAGCTGGTATTGTTATAGAATATAAGTGAGACAGATTGTAAAAGAGTTCAGTGTTGTAATCCAGTAATAATGGTGAAATAAGCCTGGAATAAAGATTCTGCTAGTATTGTAAGATTAGATAAGTGATGCAGCCTGGAAAGGAGTGTATTGCAATCCAGTAATAAAGATTAAACAAGTCTCAAATAGAGTTTCCACCTGTATTGTAATATCAGATAATTGCTTCAGCCTGAAAATGAGTGGTAATCAATCAACAAAGGATAGACAAGTGTCGAATACGTAAATTCTGCCATATGAAATAAGTGAGTCAGCTGGAAAGGATTATTGTAACCCAGTAATAAATGTTAATAAAGCCTAGAATTAAGTACCATTCTGAAATGTAAATATAAAATAAGTAAGAGAGTGTGAGAAAGACAGTTTGAAGCTACCAAGAAAGCTGTAATAAGTCTGGAATAAAGGTATACTGAAGTCACTACATAATGAAATGAATGAGACAGCCACAACCAAAGAGTGTAATGTCTTAAATAAAGTACAGAACCTGAACTGTGCCAGTCCTACAATTTGGATATGTTGCTGTACCCTTGCATTATGGAGATAGTATGGTTGTATGAAATGCTGAACATCCATAGTTGTCTAGACCCATATAAATCACATGTAGCAGGATGTTGTACCTGAACACAGCCAGATATGAACATATATGAATAAAAATGGAATGTATATTAATGTAGCAGTAACATCCCCATCACTAACATTCCTAAGGTTACATACAGGAAACTGTACTAATACATGTAGGGGATATATATCTGCATCTACTAGGAATGTACAGTATATGTATAGGTAGTGTAAGTTGTTAATGTAATATTTCTCCACCCTATTCTATTTTCACAAATTATGCCATTCCACACCAAATTGGGTATGTGTATTCACAATTAATTCCCATGGACATTTGTCCTGTTGGTTCATACATATCTGCATGTGCATTGATGCATGTGCCCTGTTCACATATCCAAACCTGATGGCCTGTTGCCACCAATCAACCCTGCATGCTGTTGGAATGTGCACTGTTGTTCTAAATATGCATGTGTTATGCTTGCTGCTCAATGTTCGGAATTCATGGGTGTTTGGTTAATGGGAATACTGATGCATGCTGTTACAACTAATTTTGAATGGTGTTGTTTGTTACTAACCCAAAATGCCATAAAATACTGCTAAACATAGGACAACAGGGAAGGCGGGTGCCAGTGGACCCACCTCAGCTGGCGAGTGCACTTGGCACCAGTGCCCAGGCCGGGACCTCCTCCTCTGGTGGCCTGTGCCACCTTCGGGTGGAAG
Organism: Protopterus annectens; assembly: GCF_019279795.1. Lineage (NCBI taxonomy): Eukaryota > Metazoa > Chordata > Ceratodontiformes > Protopteridae > Protopterus > Protopterus annectens. Next base: position 310,767,244 of record NC_056730.1, read on the forward strand.
CACTGCAGGGGATGGGGCTCGTCCCCCCTCTGCAAGTGTGGCCGGAGGAGACCCTCCACTCACCCTCCATAGTGTCCAGTTTGTGGTGCGTAGTGAGATCAGGCGTTCTGTGACTGATCCCCTATGCCAGCTCGAGGTGAGAGTGGCGCAAATCACGGGTGTGCCTGCCCATCCTATCCAGCCCCAGCACAGCCCTGGCCTGGGCTGTGAAGGCGCAGTCGTAACTGCCCATGGGTGGGGATCTCAGTTCCACTGTTGACATCTGTGGGCTCATGGGCTCGCAATATCCAAACATCCATCCCCGTCAATTGTGTTTACCCCCCAAATGTGTCATACTCTGCCCCTGTATGTGTCTTGTTTGTCTTGTCTGTTAACCTCCCCAACCTACCTCCCCAAATATACCTACTTCCTGTGCCTCACATTCCACTCTCACCTGAAAAAAAAAATAAAAAAAGGGCACTCTGTTCCCACAAAAAAATTACGCCCCATACATAGCTGCCCAATTCGCACACATGTCCGCTGGACATGTAAACTGATAATTCTAATTGGCAGTACAACATATTTTGTTGTCCTCACCCCTCTCTCAGGGGTGGAAGGTTTCAAATTTCACACCAAATTTCAAACATATGCACAGCTGTTGCTGATAAAGACCTTCCCTACACCCATCCTGCACATCCCGAGCTAGTTTCCCTACTGTCTTTCCCTCTTTGTGCCCCCTTTTTCACCACTTTCCTATTTCCCCATTTTCTTTTCTTTAAAAGAAATTAGCGCGGGTGTTAGCAGGAGTGAGCACTTTTAAGCAGTATTCAGTGGGTGTGCACTTGTGTGCACTTAGCTAAGCGTAGATAAGCATAGCTTAGTGTCGCGCAAACCCACGCAAAGCCACTTACAACTGCTTAAAAGTGCCTTAGTCACTCTGTATGACAAGGTCTGTAGTCTGCTCATCAGCAAAATAAAATACCCCTGTCAGTCTCGAAACCCGGACCTTGGAAACACTAGTCTGCATGAATTGCCACTGAGCCACAGCAGATATACAGGAACTTGGTGCTGAAAGAAATATATCATGAAATACAAGGAGTGAATGTAAAGGGAAAATAGGAAGGCCATTACACAAAGCATGTGCTGTGTATCTTTACTGGCAATTCATGTGGAATTGCATTACATTAGTGTAAGAAGAGAAACAGCCATGCTAGTAGGTAATAATGTTACAGTAGCATCTTACAAATACCACACAGTATCAGAGCAGGATAAACACCACCATATTTGAATAGGTAAGAGGCCAGACCTCCCAACTGTGACTGATTTACAGGGATGTCCCTGATTTGCAAACAACTGTTATCTGTGCCCCACTGACTCCCTGTGAAATGTACTAACAGTAGGCAGAAAGGTGGGGAATCCCACGTAATGGTAACTGTCAATAAGTTAAAGTAGACACTACTTGCATGTCAGAAATGGTGTAGTAATACATATGCTCAGAATACCCCACAGTCACAACTGCAGAATATCTGAAATATATCACGGGTGTATCCCACTGATATGTACCTTTCCCTGAGGCTGGTCAAATATATACCTGAGAGTATTTGAGGCCTGAAAGTGTCAGAAACACACAGGCATATCAGCCTGTCTGCTGTTACATACTCTGCGAATAGCTGCAGAATTACTTCCACAAGCATGCCCTTATGTAGGAGTACAACACAGAAATATCAAAGGATGTAGCCATCTAACATACTAATGACAGTATAGCAGTTCACAAGCACTGCATGTGCCTGATATTCATAATTGTTAGTACAATATACTTAGTTGTCCTCACCCCTCTCACAGGGGTGGAAGGTTTCAAATGTCACAGCAAATGTCAAACATATGTACATCTATTGCAGTTACACCCTGCCTGCACATCCCTAGCTGGTGTCCCCACTGACTTCCTGCTTCCTGCTTCCTGCTTACAACTGTTTAAAAGTGCCTTATTCACTCTGTATGACAAGGCCCCAGTACTGCTCAGCAGCAAAATAAAATACCCCTGTACGTGTCAAACCCCAGACCTTGGGTTCACCAGACTGCATGAAGTGCCACCAAGCCACAGCAAACATATAAGAACTTAGTGCTGATAGAAATATATCATGCATTATAAGGAGTGAATGTAAATGGAAAATAGGAAAGCCATAGCAACACTTTCCAGTAAAGACAAATATCAGGCATTCAAGGAGTGAATGTAAAGGGAAAATACAAAAGCCATAGCAACACATTGCAAGAACTACTGTTGTATGCCAGTTAATCCTCAAATCCCACAGGTAAGTACATACTCCCATGTAAACAGTGTTAGCATTAGCAGGTGTGAGTTAACATACACACTGAGAAGAGTGAACTGGAAGAAGCAACAGTCAGGTTTCAGCACAACATGCATTTCAGTGGCTACAACACAGTGTTAGGTATGAGAGATATACCAACCTTCTGACTCACACAACAGTGTCCACAGCAAACCAGCATGGTCCCCACCTTGCAAAACTGAAAGGCCTACGCCTACCTAACCTATCATTTTATAGCAGTGTCCTGAAATCACAGTGAGAACTGTAATTACCACACAGCAGGCTGCATGCAATTACTAAATGCTGGCCACCAATTGGTGCAGAGGCCATCACATGCACATGTGCAGGTACCTACAAAAGCAGCCTGTACTGCCAGTCCACACATGCAATAATATCATTGCAGCAACTGGAGGGGGAGAGAGAGAGAGAGATAGATAGATAGATAGATAGATAGATAGATAGATAGATAGATAGATAGATAGATAAATAGATAGAAAAAGACAGAGACAGAGACCAAAAAAAAAATAAAAAGCAAGCCAGCCAGCAAGCAAGCCAGCAAGCAAGACAGCAAGCAAGCCAGCAAGCCAGCAGAAAAAAACTGTCAGAGACAAAGGTAATGTAAACTACATAATCTAATAATCTACATACTGTGAACCCTCCATATGTGTTAGCAGTCTGTATCTATATGTATATGCAGATGTGCATAGGGCAAGGGACATACTGCAACTGTTAGTGAAGGCTGGACATACAGATGTAGTTGAAGGTTGCTATGTGTACATATCAATGTAGGTTGTAGTGTGTGGCATTGAAAACAGCATGCAGTGCAGGTATATGTCATGTGGTGGTGAACTTCTGTGGGACTGAGCCAGTGAGGCCTGCTACAGCTATACGGCCTGAGGACAGCATAATGCATTATGCACAACACTGTGCAATATCATTCCAGAATAGTATGTCTCACAACTGTTTCAGAAGTGATATTCCCACCATGAAAGGTGGGCAGACTATGTGCCTACATGTGCATGTATATGTACAGCAATGGATGTTTAGAAGTGTGTGTAGATATATAGATATATAGAAAGAGAGAGTGAGAGTGGGGGACATGGGGGCAGATGTACTGCAACAGGTGCCTAGTGACCAAGGCATGGACTGAACACCATTGTTGATACTGCAGTACCATACCCCATTCCAAAACATGTTACCCACTAACTACCACATAGGTGGTTGCCCGCCTACCACTGGAGATGTCAGAAGGGAACATGGGACACAGGTGTACAATAGCCTCCCCTTTGATATCTACAGTGGCACATTAGTCTTGTAATCCCTGTACATGGTACGTGTCATCACAAAAGGTGTGTCAGCTAGGGAAATGTACATCAGTGTACCCCTCTACACCTCACAATGTCCTATGCAGTATGTACCTCCCATGAGAACTACAGCAAGTGGAAAGGCCACAGACATACCTAACAAACACTGATAATGCCCTCAAACACATTCCCTATGCAGACTGACTCTCAAAACCACAGCTAGAGTGCCTTGCATACTTCCTACACAGAGGTTACCATTGCTGGACATACACAGTTATGTCACACCCATACCAGTTGGCCAACCACCATGGCACCACCTCACAATCCGTCCAGCCTACATGACCTAGGGCCCTAATCCTTGTCACTGAACTAAACAGCACATGCTGGAGGTACAGGTTTCTATACACAAATATGCCATACCCTGGCGTAAACCACCCAGCATTAACAAACAAGGCTCCTTATTAGTAGATGTCATACATACCCCTGATGAATGTTATGGAGATAGGTAATATGCCCTGTGAGTCACCTCTGTGTAACCATTTCACAGGAGCAAGTAAAATCACATTACATGTGTCCCAAAGGGCAGGGTAGCATATGGCTAGGCTGCCCTAGGCCCAGGGCCAATAGCATAGTACCTACCTATGACACAATGCACACACACATGTACTCAGTGCAATACCAGCTATGTGACATTGAATGAGTGTGACACTGATTGTGTGCAAGGTCTGTAAAGGTGTGATAGCTTAGTGTGAGTTTGTGTCTGTCATGGTAGTTGGTGTCCTTGGTGTGAGGCCAGAGAAAGATGTGTCAGTTATCGGGATGCAAACATAGTAGATTGGCATATGTTGTGTACTTCCTGTGTATGACTGTGGTGTCCCATCGTAGGCAGAAGCAATACATGTATGCTCAGTAAGTGGTACTGCTGTTGAATCCAGCTCACATATGAACTGTTGTACTACCTGATGTTGTAGGCCTAAACACTACAGTATGGTGTATGTTCACATTCCTGGTAACACTGTCTGGTGTGTTTCCTGTAGTCTGCACAGATTACATACCTCATGCATAGGTATCTGTAAGTAGGGGCACGCAGTACTATAAGGTACACAGTTAATGCTCATCTGTGTTGTCATACATTTGTGTGTTGTATGTATGTGTAATGTGTTTGTAATGATGCCTGTACCATGGCCGCAATCACATGTGTGTTACAGGGTATGTGTGTGTACCTGGCAGCATGTATACTCTGTGACAGCAGTATGCTGGCTATAGTAACAACTGTGCACATATGTCAGGTAGGGGTATGGCATCAAAGACTAGGGTGGATTACCATTGAAACTGTAAATGTGCATTGCATTCATTGCACGGGATGACAATATTCTTCATCCATTAGCTTGATACATACCCCCAGTGTGAGGTTGTGCATTGTATCCCACACAGTGTGCCGAGTGCTTGTGTACTAGTTTGTTGTATGGAGTGTGGCAGGCACTGTCAGACAGTTGTGGGCTGAGCACTGATATGTGGTATCGAACATGTGTATCCCCTGATAGACAAATAGATGCTATATAGGGCAGTTAAGTGATATCAGTACATTAGAATATTAAGTGTGCCACATGACTTGCTCACATATTTTTCTTTTCCTTCCAGGGTGATGGTGCATCAGCAAAACCCACCTTATACAGCAGCAGAGGATCAGGAGATCCACCAGAGCCTGGTGCAAAATTACTGTGTGCTGTTTTTCAGGACCAGCCAGAACCAGCATGAGAGGGCTGCACTGTGGCAAGATCTTGTCCGTCGGGTAAATGACATAGGCATGCATAACCACACATATGAGCAGATACGCCATCACTGCAGTGATTTAATTAGACATGTCCGGCAGCGTGCGTCTGATATCCACAGACAACAGCTTGCCACAGGCTGTGGGGTACCTATCCACCCCCCCTCACCAGTGTGGAGGAGCACCTCCTAAGTGTTGAGGCTCCAGGCCAACAGCAACATCCACAAACATATGTCATCATGGAGGCCGGAGCCACCCAGCATGTTGAAATGGAGCGTGCAGGTAACATGCCATATCCGTCGTTGACTGTTCTCTGTACTGGTAGTTTATGCGTGTGTGAGATGTGTACTGTTTGTGTAGCTGTTAACCTGCCTATTCTTCTGCAAGATTGATATTCTGAGCATAATCTGTACACCTGTGAAAGCCACTTGTTGTACTACTGTACTTTATCATACTCACAGTATCAATGTCACAGTTGTGGCCACTGGCAATCACTGTCATATTTTTGCAGGTCCATCTGGAGTGACATCAAGGCAGCCAATCCATGCTGGTGAGTGTGTCATAACAATACTATTTCTAATGACATGTGCATGTCATATGGAGGTGTAGTCTGTGCACATGTAATACACCTACGCATAATGCATGCTGTGCATGTTTGCTGTGAGACTATGCATATCCCAATATTCTCAATAGATGCCTCACTCACATACAATACACAGAGCATGACACACATGTGTGGCAACACAGTACTGGGCATTGCATAGGCATACCTGATACACATGTACACAACACACACATGTTTGGCATACACACTACACCTTAGCCTGCTACACATGTCCAATTATGACACCTGCTGTATGGCCACCCTTCAGTATCCCACTTATAATCTATGCAGCACACATAATATACCTGAGGGGTAGAGGCCTATCATGTCTTTGTGCAACAGTCTTGAACAAATAATACATTCATGTTAGGCAATGCTCACTATTGACCACCTTACAAACCCATGTAACAAGTGGCTGTGTAATTGTGGATGTAGTCATGTTACTGTACGTCAGGTACAGCATGCTAGCCGCCTGTCTGGCACACATTATTATTGTTGACTGACCACAAGAAGCATGTTGATCATGGCTCACGTTACTACACCACATCCAGTTCCGCCAACCACAAAAGTAGACATAGCAGTCATTGCGTAGCACCGTCATGTGTTTTGTGTGTGTGTGTGTGTGTGTGTGTGTGTGTGTGTGTGTGTGTGTGTGTGTGTGTGTGTGTGTGTGTGTGTGTGTGTGTGTGTGTGCAAATCTATGCACCCACAGCTTGTAACACTTGCACAACATTGTTATGCCCTTGTATACATTGTGTCCCAGGGTGGAGACAATCACTGAACAAGTACACACAAGCATCAAGTACACATATACTGTTATTAACAAGGGCTGTCTACACTTGCACTGCATGTTCCTGTGCAACACATAATCTGCATGCTGAAATGTGTGCAGTGATGTTTTTTTCCTTGTGATACTGTCACCCACACTAAAACAGCATTGTGTATGTGTTGGATTGCAGGTGTGTGTGTGTTTGTATCTGCTGTACTGAGGAGTGTGCCTGTGTGCCTGTGTGCTTGTGTGCCTGTGTGCTTGTGTGCCTGTGTGCATGTGTGCATGTGCGCCTGTATGCCTGTGCACCTGTGTGCATGTGTGCATGTGCACCTGTGTGCCTGTGTGCATGTGCGCCTGTGTGCATGTGTGCATGTGCGCCTGTGTGCATGTATGCATGTGTGCATGTGTGCATGTGTGCATGTGTGCCTGTGTGCATGTGTGCATGTGCACCTGTGTGCATGTGTGCATGTGTGCCTGTGTGCATGTGTGCATGCATGCTAATATCGTGTACACATTTGTAAACTGTGTTTCCTATCTTCCTCTCACATGTTCTGATGTTGCTCTGGTGGAGTGCAGCAGGGAACCAGAAGCCACTGCTGGGGATAGTGATTATGATGATACATGTGTAATGGCACAGGGAGGTGTGACAGGGTCTGTCGTTGGTCAGCCAATTGACACTACACAGCAGTCAACCCCATCAATGCGCACAGTCATCCTGCCGATACATCCATTGTCACCAATGTCCTTAGCTGAGGGACAGCATACAGTGGGCATTGACCAGGGTAGTGTGGTATCATTGTCACATGCATCCCCTCACAGCAGCCATGGCCAGATTCCTGACATGGTACCACACAGGCAGATGTCCATGGGTTCACGTGGGAGCATCCGTGGTCGTACTGCCTCTGTCAGACGTGCCCACAGAGGTCTTTCAACCTCAGCTATGTTCCGGGCTGTAATGCAGGCACAGGCTCGTATGGAACGGTACACCAGACAGGGTCTGAGGGAGCTTAGAGCACATCGCACTGCTATGAATGACACTATGCTTGACATTGTGTCTGCCATCCATAATATCAGCAAGGTCATTGATAGACGTTGGGGGGACACATTAGATCTCTTCCACAACTACATGTCCAGGAGCCAGGACAGTGCAGGATGGTTGAGGCATTGATGTGGACGTATGCCAGCAACATTATCAGCTGGAAGTCATCGTGGACGACAACAAACCCGCAGCCACTCCCATAGTGCCAGTACCAGCCCCAGCAATGCTGGGTCTGTGCTGTCATTAGACAGTCCAAGAAGACCACGTGCACGTGGCTCTGGACAGTCCCTGCAAGGACATGTGGCCAGTTAACAACCCATTGCTTCTGAAGACAGTACCCAGTCTGGCTTAGTACCTGATACTGTCCGTAGCACCCCTGCCAGGCACAGGTACTGTGTTCGTGGCCAGAGACAGTGATCTGTATGACCTGGCAGCTACAGTCTGTGGCTGTCCACCAACAACTGTATATGGCAGCCACATGGTGGAACTCTGTGCATGCATACACACACACATAATGCTAACACCTAGGGCTAACACATACATACACACATTGCAGCAACATTGCCCAATGTTGTACTGTTGTCCCTCACTAACACACACACACACATACATGTCAATTGGATGTGTCAATGGCAGACTCTGGCAAACCAAGTATACACCCTGTGCATATGATGAAACTGTGCCACCTCCTGCCATCTGTAACATTGATGCAGGAACAAGGTAGCATGGTGCTGATGCACAGGGTGACTACATAGCACTGTAGTAATATTATCATGTTGTTGACAGTATAGTGTAATGATATTGTTGTGGGTATATTCGAGCATGCATGATGCATTACCTATGTTTGTATTTGCAGTTTGGAATACACCTGTGGTAATTCCCAAAGTGTACTGTCTGCACATGTACCACATGGCTGTTGTGTGTACCTGTGCCTGCATGTGTTGGGGTGTGGACAGTACATGTGTGATGTTTGCAGCACTGAGGTGCAGGTGTACATTTGTGAACATGGTTAGCATGGAACATGACATGGTTTGACAGTATGCTGTGGGTGATACAGTTTCCAAATGTCAATGGTCTGCATTCTGGTAGTATACACAGCTTACATAGCCTGACATTCAGTGGTCATTACATGTTGTCTCCTCAACTGAGACACAGATGTTAGAACCTGGTGTCAGTGATATCCCTGCAGTACTACACTATACCAGTAGCCATTCTTACTGATCCCCACACATCCCTGGGAACAATACTCTTTGGCATATAGCAGTCTCATGTACATGCCAACACACTACGGATATGTCCATCCATGACTACAAATACATACAGTGGCCTACAATGCATCTACACATGACACACCTAACCACCACAAGGGTATCATACGGACAGATACCTGTTGTCCAAGCCATGCTGTATTGCTGTAATGCAACTGTGGCCTTGACATTGGCATGTAGTTAACATAGTATTCCAACAGTACCATGTAGGTGGTAGCACCCATCATGTAGAACTGGTAATGGTGTGTACATGTGGGCAAGTGTTATCATGTCTTTCCTGTGATATTCACATTTCCAAAGGTATTCTGCAGTCCCTCGGTGTATCACCTAAGCAAGACGGTGTCTGTATGCATATCGGCGACAGTTGCCATACACCTACCCTGGGTGTCCATCACTCACAGACTTTGCTGTGTTTTGCCATGTCTGACATATACTCCAGACATGAACCCTCACCCACATTAATCTATCAAAGCTTTCACGGGTGTGTGTCACATAGTTGGCCTAGGACACAGATCACTGCAGTTGCCTGCATTGTCACCAACATACATGTATGGCCTAAGATCTGGTAAGCTGCAGCACATGCTGGCAAAGGTGACAACTGTATTCATATGGGGCAGGCTTCACACATAGGAACTATTAAAGGTCACAGGTACATATCTGTATGTGGCACACACATACCTGATGTGTGCATTGAAATTACTGTCATAATAATATGTCATACAATAATAAAAGCAAAACACACAACACATTGACAAACTGTGTGACAAACACACACATGGCATTTGCAGGATTCAAACCTCTACCAAACTATGTGATGATACTTGAGAGAGACGCATTAGCACAGCGCGCTATTCACATTACTGGATGATTTCATAGGTTCATAGGTTCATAGGTAGGTACTAGGCTATCAGCAAGTATAGCTATACAAGCCTAGCCAAAAAATGTACCCTGGCTTTCGCCACCCAAGAAAATTATTTTCCTGTGCCCCTGTCAAGCAGAGCCACAGAAGTGATCCCCGGGGTGAATTTCCCATTTCCCATCCGATCATCAAGATTTTTCTTGAAGAGTGCTAATGAGGAGTTCTGTTTGACATAGATAGGTAGTCTGTTCCAAATTATGGGAAGTCTCTGGGACAGGAATCTATCCCTCCAGCATGTTCTGTTTATTGTGGTGACAAGGTAAGGTCCCTAGAGTGTGTAGCTTGGAGGGATTGGGATTTCTTTAAGTGGAGCATGTCCAACAGCTCTGGGTTTGACATAGCCTTGTATGTTAGGCAGAGATCGCCCCTGAGTAGGCAATATGCGATGGAGTAAAGCTGTAGTTTTTTGGGATGGTCTGCATAGGGCATCTGTTTTAGGCTAGTAATCCTCTTTGTGAGGTATTTCTGTGGTCTTTCCAGTTGTTGTAGATGTCTTGTGAGTTACATACCAGAAGGGGCATTGTACTCTATAATGGGTCTAATGAGTGATGAGTAGAGGGGAACAATGACCTCTTTTTTTCTGGATGAGAATACTTTTGTGATGAGATGAGCCATGTAGAAGGATTTCCTGACCACTGTGGCGATGTGATTATCAAAGGAGAGACTACTGTCCACCTGTGTCCCAAGGTCTCTTATCACATTTTCGGCATTAAGTAGATTACCAGCTATGTGGTAGTTCATGGGTACAGAGTTTTTACCAAAGGGGATGGCAATACACTTTTTGACATTGTGCTTCAGGCCATGGCTTTGACACCAGGTATTTGTCTCAGTGCGGCCCTTTTGTAGATTGTCCACATCTCTAGGAGTTTTGATTATGGCTCCTAGATTGCAGTCATCTGCAAACTTTGTTAGCCAAAGACCTTCTGTGCTGGCCTGCACTTCAGAGAAGTAGATACCAAACAGGAGAGGACCCAGGACTGAACCCTGTGGTACTCCAGTTGTCACTGGTCTGATGTCGGATTTGGAAGCCGCTACTTTCACAGTGTGGGTTCTGTCCATGAGCCAGTTGGCAACCCATCTGGTGACATAGGGATTTATACCTAGTTTAGTGAGCTTATCTATAATTCCAGAGTGGGGGATGGTGTCGAAAGCCTTGGCAAGATCTAGATAAGCTGTGTGAACCATTTTACCCTCATCTATGGCTTTGGCAACTGCTTCAAAGAAGTCAATCAGGTTTAGGAGACATGATCTGCCTTTTACAAATCCAAACTGAGTAGGGTCCATAGTTTGTAGATTACCAATGTCTTTATTTATGAGTTCCATGATGATACGTTCCATGGCCTTGCAGACCAGGCTTGTCAGGCTAATGGGGTGGTAGTTCCCGGGGTCCGTCGTGGCTCCCCCTTTGTAGAGTGGGATAACTGTCACAGTGCGACATTCAGTGGGTACAAAGCCTGAGGTGAGGCTATGATTGAACATGGTACTTAGGTAGGGTGCCAGTTCAGTCTGTAGTTTGTGTAGAACACAGCCTGGGATATTGTCAGGTCCCATGGATGCTGTGTTCTTGGCTTTGGAGAGTGTGTTTTTTACCTGTTCAGCTGTGATTATAGGAACTTTGCATTCTTTCGGTATAGAGATGGGCCCTCTAGGGGTGAGAGGGGGGTAAAGTTAGCACTGAACCTATCTGCTAGGATGTTGGCAATATCAGTTGGTTCTGTATATTTAGTGCCATTATGCTGTAACTCAGAGCAGATCTGAGTGTTCCCATTTAGATTCTTGGCATAGCTATAGAATGCTTTGTGGTTGTCTTTAGAGTCAGTGGCAATTTTTTTTTTGTAACTAGCTTTGGAGGATTTTATGAGGGATCTCAGCTTCTTACTGAGGTTGACCAGGGAGTTCCTCCAGTCATGGGATTCTACTCTTTTTTGCAACAATGTCTTTCTTCTGTTGTAGAGTTTGTTTATGGCAGAGGACCACCAGATTGGCTTCCTTTTTTTGGAGGATAACATCTTGGTTCTATTAGGGATAGCATGATCCATGCACTCGTGTAAGTGCTTATAAAGTGCATTTGTGTAGGATTCGGCAGTCATACCTCTATTGTCCATCTGCATGGGTGTCATGAAGTTTTCCACTTCTGTCTTAAGAAGTGTGAAGTTGGCTTTGGAGAGTTTTTTTTATGATGGTTTCCCTAATTGGGGCTGGGGGTGGGATGTGGATGTCTAGGCTGATTAGCTTGTGGTCGGATCTGACCAACGAGGAATTGACCTCTGGTGTGGAACACTGGTTTCCCATGTTGGTAATGACCAGGTCTAGGATATTGCTGCCCCTGGTGGGGGTGTGAATACATTGATCCAAGGCATTGGAATTTATGAATTCTAGAAAACGTTGAGCAAAAGAGTTGGTACATGAGTAGTTATCCCAGTTAATGGTGGGGTAGTTGAAATCACTCATTATTAGGGTGTTGGGTTGTACCCTAATACTTTCCAGTGTATCAAGAAATGAGGAGTGTGAATCCTGGGGCATGGTGGGGGGTCTGTAGCAAGCTACAATTTGGATTGCGGTCTTGCCCAGAGTTAGTTGCACTTGGATAATCTCGGATGCATTATGCTGTGCAACTAGCCTGGAGGTGTGGATATCCTTAATGAATATGGACACACTTCCACCTTTAGTGCTTCTTTCTGGGTTAGGTGGCTGAAAGGTGTGGTATGAATTGAAGCAGGGTAATGCAGGGGTGCTCTCTGGAGCTTTGAACCAGGTCTATGTCACTGCATAGATGTCAATGTTCTCCATTTTAAGGAGTGCCTCGAGTGAGTGCATTTTGAGGTTTAGACTTCTAGCATTGAGTAGCATTACCCTCAGATTTTGCTTACTTGTACCTGTTCCGGTGGTGAATTTGTCATTTGAACCTTGCCTAAAAAAGGCACTATAGGGGTGGCAAGAGTCTTAGCCAGTATCCGGAATCCTAAGGGCGACAGGTGCAGGCCATCTCTGGCAAAGCATCGTGGACTGTCGATCATGTCATCCCAGGCAGACAAATACTGGATCCCATTAGAATGACACCAGAAGCTTAGCCAATTGTTGAAGTCAATCATTTTGTCCTTGTACTGTGGTATCATTCTGGGTGATGGCTGGATGCTACTCAGGGTTAGGGTCATACCTGCCTGGGATACAAGATCAGAGAGCTCCTCCATGTCTCTTTTCATGTAGTCCAGGGAGGTACATCTCATGCCATTCACACCAACATGGACAATGACAGTGTGATATTTGTACTTATTGTGGAGTGACCTGAGTGCATGCATTATGTGGTGGATCCTGGCACCTGACAGGCAGCTGACAGTAACTTTCTCCTTGTTTAGTCTAGTGAGTGGAACATCAGTGTGCCTGACTATAGAGTCACCTATGACTAGAATGTTGGGTACGTTGTTATGCCTTATGGGCTATGGTTGAGTGGCACACTGAGTTTGTGGGCTATGTGTCATTTGGATTGTGTTGGGTGGTGGAGTTTGCTTGCACTTATGCTTTGGATGTCCCTGATGCCTGGGCAGGTATTTATTGAGAGCCTCCATGAATTTAGGTATGTGTTTTGTGTTTCTGTGTGTATTTTGGTGGTGTAGGTTTTGAGGGACTATGTGGTGAGTGTGGTGTGGTGCAAGTGTTTACCTTCTCCTCTTGACTGTCTAGTCCAGTCTTGGGTGAAGAGAGCTTTGCTTCCAGTTTGGCTATATAAGTGCATCTCTCACAGGTTGTAGTGTTGGGTGGTAGGAGCAGATGGTTGTCTGTGTACATGAGGCAATTGCTGCATTGCCCCAAGATGCCCAGATTCATCAGGTAGACAGGATAAATCACTGGGAGATGACCCTTAGACATGCCTGGATAAGTGCTTATTTATTAAGTACTAAAAACTGTTTTCCACTAGGAAGGCAGGAAACGAGCTTAAAATATTTTTTTTTCTTCTGTTTCCCAGATGCTCTCTTTGTACACAGTAGGAGTGCCTAATATCAGAATATGATCTCACTGCACTCAGTGCAGTGAGCAAATGAGATGGGCCCAGATGGAGTATCCACACACAGATTTACAAGAGGGGCAGGCAGTTTCAAGGCCACTAAGATTAACACCAAAACAAAAACAGGAAGGGTGGGTGGGACAAACTGAAGAGCAGAGTCAAAACTTCCAGTTCAGTTAATATTCCTGCAACACAGTTAAATCAATTTAAATACTCCCTTCTCCTGCTGTATTTATAGGGTGCTGACATTATCAGTCTTTCCAAAGAGGAATGTACATCTTTTAGTGTGTTATCCCAGTCTTCAAAAAGGCCATCCTTTTCACAGAGAATTGTATACATACACACACACACAGCGTTTGCAAGATTCAAACCCCTACCTAACTATGTTATACTTGAGAGAGAGATGCATTAGCGCAGTGCGCTATTCGCATTACTGCATTATTTCCCTTCTCCTGCTGTATTTATAGGGTGCTGACATCATCAGTCTTTCCAAAGGAGAATGTACATCTTTAACTATCCCTCGGTATGGGGGATAACAATATCTGTGCATTAACAGACGCCTAGTTCAGGGTCACATATGCACACTGGCACTGCCAGGTTATGTTCTATACCATGTTTCATGACCACAGGACTTGTAACACACAACACAAGTAGGGGGTGTATCGATATACATCACAGATACACACACCTCTGGGTTGGTACCACTGCACTAAGCATGACAGGCCACACATATACAACTACCACTGTGCAAAACTGCCTTTTGGTTTGGTGTGTAGTTCAACCCCCCCCCCCCCATACCCAGTAACCACACTTGGCTTTCCTGGGAACAGTGTAGGATATGCAGGACTTCACACACACCATTATAGTGGTTGACTTTAGGTACACAAATATTGACTGGGGATACCACGCAGGCCCTCAACAACATCACCCTACAGCCACTACAATTTGTGAATCCATGTGCTATGGCACAACCAGTCACCACAGCCACAAGGGGGAATACATATTGGACCTGATCATCACCAACATGGGGACTCTCTATGTTCCACACCACAGGTATGACCGTCATTGTTAAGATCAGACCATAAACAACTTTCCCTGGACATCCATATCCCGTCCCACACCCAGCCAAGGAAATCACTGTAAAGAATTTTTCAAAATCAGACTTTGCACTTGTGAAGACTGGGGTGGAATACTTCAAAGGCCCCGTGCTGGAGGATAATACAGCCCAATCTGCAGACTCCTTTACAAACACATTGTATGAGCACCTGCAGGTATGCATTAATCATGCCATCCCAAATAAAACCATGACTCCTCCAAAACAGGAGACCTGTCAGGTTGACCCCAGCCATATATAAGCTGTACAACAGAAGGAGGAAGCTACTACATAACAAAGCAATATCCCACAGACCCACATAGATCATAACCTCTCCTTTGCTAATCACATTGACAGAGTCATTGCAGAGACCTTTATATAGCCCTCCTTATCACATAGGTGTTTGCATGTAGATCATGGGACATCATTGTGGCCCTCTGCTAGTCACTCATCAGGCCCATGTTTGACTACAATGCCCCTTTTGGGGTGTACCTTACCCAACACCTGCGGCAACTACAGTGAACACAACAGTACCTCCCCAAGAGGATCATGGGCTACACACAGATGTCCTATGCAACTCAACTAAAGGATCTCCAGCTCTACTCAGTTGCTTAACGCCTACTCAGAGGTGATCTCTTAAAACCCTCTTTTGCGCAGTTTTGCATGTTTTTGCACAAAGCGCAATATCGGGCAGTGCCACCTAATTGGGTTTAAACTATTCCTGGCTCCACAAAGTCTGCTCTTCACTTTTTCCCTTAGAACTGCTCTATTTCTCAAATTAAACACCATATTCTCATTCTAAGGCCCCTCACTGGTCCAAATAAGTAATCTTACAAGTTAGCACTAATAAACCATAAGCACTACTTACTCTTATACTCTGCAATTACCTTGTCCCCTATTGGTCCATTTTAATTCAGTTCCCTATATTACTCTAGCATGTCCAAAGGTCAGTCAATGGTTTCCTCTCCTGTCCAGCTGGTGAATCATGGAATTTTGAGGCAATGTTACAACTGTCTCATGTACATGGACAACCCTCTCCTCCTCCAAACAGGTTCAAATATATGTGAGAGATGCAACCATATTGCCAAACTGGAGGCTGAGCTCTCTCATCTCAAAACTGGTGTAACCAGTCAGGAGAAGGTAACCTCACACAACACAATTCCAGTATCACATAGTCCCACCACAACAGCGAACCAAACACATAAAAACACAAAAACATACTCGGAGGCTCTAAATACAAATCTACCTAAGCAGCAGAGACCTCCAAAGCAGACATCCAAGCAAATGCTACCCCAAAACAAAACACGTACAACACATAGCACACAAAGTCAGTGTGCCAAGCAGTCACAGCCCTTAAGGCTGAATAACACACCTGATACTCTTGTAATAGGTGACTCTATTGTCAGACACACTGATGTCCCACTCACCAGGCTAAATAAAGAGAAGGTCACAGTGAGCTGCCTGTCGGGCGCTAGGATCCGCCACATAACGCAAGCACTCAGGTCACTCCAAAGCAAATACAAATATGACTCAGTCATTGTCCATGCTGGCGTGAATGACCTGAGACATACCTCCCTCGACTACATGAAAAGAGACATAGAGGAGCTCTCTGATCATGTAGCCCAGGCCGGTATGACTCTGACCTTGAGCAGCATCTTACCCTCACCTAGAATGATGCCACAGTATAAAGACAAAATGATCGATTTTAACAATTGGCTAAAAGTTTGGTGTCATTCAAAGGGGATCCAGTGTCTGTCAGCCTGGGATGACATGCTCGACAAGCCACATTGCTTCACTAGGGACGGCTTGCACCTGTCACCTCTGGGCTTTTGGATATTGGCAAAGGCTCTTGCCACCCCCATAGTGCCTTTTTCAGGCAAGGCTCAAATGTCAAACCCACCTCCATAGACAGCACAAGGAACAAGAAACTAAGGGTAATGCTGCTAAACGCCAGAAGTCTTAACCTCAAGATGCATGCACTCGAAGCTCTCCTCAGTATGGAAAACATCGATATCTGTGCAGTGACAGAAACCTGGTTCAAGGCTCCAGAGAGCACCCCAGCATTACCAGGTTATACCTCATATCATGCTTTTCGGTCCCAAAACCCGGACCGAACCACAAAAGGATGGGGAGTTTCCATATTTATCAAGGATATCCACACCTCCAGGTTAGTGGCATTGCACGAAGTATCAGAGACCATCCATGTGCAACTGACAGTGGGCAAGACTGCTTTTCAGTTTATAGCATCCTACAGACCACCCTTTCAAAGTCAGGAATCCCACTCGGCTTTCCTGAAAACATTGGAGAACATGAAGATCTCTCCAAACACCATTATATTGGGCAACTTCAACTACCCAAACATAGACTGGGAGCATCACTCAAGCCCCAGCACCTTAGCCCAAAGGTTCCTGGAATTTATAAATGCAAATGCTATGGAACAACTAATCATCACTCCCATAAGAGGGGAAAACATACTAGACCTGATCATTACCAACATGGGGACTCTATGCTCCATACCAGAAGTATATCCCTCATTGGTAAGATCAGACCATAAATTAATTTCACTGGATATCCACATCCCAACCCCACCCCCAGCCCAGAAAACCACAGTGAAAAACTTCTCAGAAGTGAACTTCACACTTCTCATAACTGAAGTGGAATCCTTCAAGGCCCCAGGGCCAGTGGAAACTACGGTCCAAACTGCAGAATCCTATATAAATGCATTTTACGGACATCTCCAGGAATGCATGGATCCTGCTATCCCAAACAAAATCAAAACCCAATCATCCAAAGGCAGGAGTCCATTCTGGCGGACCCCAGCCATAAATAAACTGTACAACAGAAGGAGGAAGCTACTACATGATAGAGCAAAATCCCTAAAAGGGAAGGCATCTCTGATCAGTACTAGCAAAAAATTACGATCCCTCAAAAAAATCCTCCAAGGCCAGCTTTGAGAGAAAAATTGCACAGGACACTAAAGACAATCATGAGGCTTTTTTCAGTTATGTTAGGAACCTGGGATGCAACTCCCAGACTTGTTCTGAGTTGATTCTAAACAGCAAAAAATACACTGAACCCACAGACATCGCCAATATCCTGGCAGACAGGTTCACTGCAAACTTCTCCACCTCCACCCCCCAAAAAGAGCAAGTATCTATCCCGGCAGAGTGCAGCCTCCCAAACATCTCTGATGCTCAGGTGAAGGCCGCCCTCTCCAAAGCAAAAAACACTGCTTCCATGGGACCAGGTGGCGTCCCGGGTTGCGTCCTACATGAACTCCAAGAAGAACTAATCCCTCAAGTAAAACTGCTGTACAATCTCAGCCTCACTACAGGATATGTGTCCAAAGAATGGCGTACAGCAACAGTGGTCCCACTCCACAAAGGTGGCGCCTCTACGGACCCTGGAAACTATTGGCCCATAAGCCTGGCTACCCTAGTCTGCAAGACTATGGAGAGGATCATCATGTAACTCATAAAGAAAGACATTGGGGACCTACAGACACTAGATCCTACCCAATTTGGCTTCATCAAGGGCAGATCCTGCCTTTTGAACCTGGTCGACTTCTTCGAAACAGTCACCAAGGCCATAGATGAAGGGAAGGTAGTCCACACAGCCTATCTGGACCTTGCAAAGGCATTTGACACAATACCCCACTCGGGCATCATAGATAAGCTATCCAGCCTAAATATAAACCCCTATGTCACAAGATGGGTCGCAAACTGGCTCAAAGACAGAACCCACAGAGTCAGAGTTGCTGGAGCCATGTCAGACTCAAAACCGGTCACAAGTGGCGTCCCACAAGGTTCTGTCCTGGGGCCTCTCTTGTTCGGTATTTACTTTTCTGAGGTACAGGCCAACATGGGAGGACTATGGCTCACCAAGTTCGCAGATGACTGCAAACTGGGCACCATAATCGACTCTCCAGCTGACACAAACATCCTTCAAAAAGGTCTCGCAGAGAAGGATAACTGGTGCCAGAGCCATGGTCTAAAGCTAAATGCCAAACCCTTTGGCAAAAACAATGTGCCCACAAATTACCACATAGGTGGTAACCCATTAAGTACAGAGAAAGTAATTAGGGATCTGGGGACCCAAGCTGACAGCAATCTCTCCTTTGACAACCACATTGCCAAAGTAGTTAGAAAGACCTTCTACATAGCCCACCTCATTATGAAAGGATTCACATCTAGATCAAAAGAGGTAATCATGCCCCTTTATTCATCCCTCATCAGGCCCATCATAGAATACAATGCTCCCTTTGAGATGTAACTTTCCCAACACCTGCAGCAATTAGAAAGACCCCAAAAGTGCCTCACCAGGAGGATCGGACTCAAACAGATGCCATATGCTGCTCGGTTAAAAAAACTCCAACTCTACTCAGTTGCATACCGCCTACTTCAAGGCGTTCTATGCTTGACATATAAAGCTATGTCCAACCCAGAATTAATGGACATGCTCCACCTCAGTAAATCTAAATCCCTTAGAGCCACACGCTAGAGGGACTTGAACCTCAGCACAGAAATAAATAGAACATGCTGGAGGGACAGATTCATAACCCAGAGGCTCCCTTCGCTCTGGAATAGAATTCCAATTCATGTTAGGCAGAGCACCTCACTGACTCTCTTCAAGAAGAATCTTGATGAGTGGATGGGGGATCATAGGTTTGTCCCGGGGATTACTTCCGTGTCACTATTTGACAGAGGCACAGTAAACTAAACTTTAAAAAAGGCACAGTATTCTCAAATCAAGGGGTGGCGTAAGCCAAACACAATCGGGCTAGGCTTATAAATGCCCCAGGGCAGATAGCCTAGTATGAACCTATGAACTTATGAACCTATCTATGCCTGACGTATGCAGCCATTTCAAACCCAGAAGTAATGGACATGCTCCACCTCATAACATCCAAGACCCTTAGAGCTACACACTCCAGGGACTTAAACCTCAGCACAAAAATAAATAGGACATGCTGCAGGGACAGATTCATTACCCAGAGGCTCCCCTCACTCTGGAATTGAATCCCAAATAAAGTTAGACATAGCCCCTCGCCAACCCTCTTTCAGCGAAATACAGCCGCATGGATGGGAAATTGCTAATTCACCCCTGGGATCTCCACTGTGTCCCTGTTTGACAGAGGCACAACAAACTAGCCTTAAAGGGTGCCTTCTGTGACCTACTTTACAGAGGCACAGTAGGCTACTCTACTGGGGAGGTGGACGCCAAATACACTCTGCCTAGGCTTATGAATTCCCTAAGGCAGACAGCCTAGTATTGACCTCTGCACCTATGTTTATGTTCGGGATGCACAATATTTGTTGCTGCTCCTGTTTGCAGGTCTTTATTGCCATAGCTTTTCCAGTTTCTATGAACAGCTTGTGTATCTGCATAACATGTTTGATCATGACAGGGTTCCAGCATATTAATATATGTGTCTGTTGTCATTTAACTGTGTCCATAGGGTGGATTGCTGGATCCTGGGAGGTTCCTGGCTTAACACATACAACTTCCAGATATGTGTGACTGACTGCTATACTCAGACATGGCCTAAGTGTGTGAGCATGCCCAGTTCAGGCTTTCCATGCTTTGTTGCCTGACATATGTCTCATTTATCCAAGTGTGTGAGCATGCCCAGTGTGACCTTTCCATATGTTGTGATCTGGAGTCCACTACATCTCTGGTTGTGTGTGAACATGACCAATATTGACATTTATACTGTGAGTGTTGGAAGTCATGTTGTGTTCTTACTGCCAGACTCCTTTGTGTCATAACTCAACAGGGATTATGCTGTGCCTGCAGGGTTTCCATGTGATAGTTTGCAAAGACTTGGCAACATTCTCTCATACTGGCTGAACACTGCAATACTGTCATGGAGTAGTGGTTCAGTACTTTCACTATGGTGCACAGTATCATGGGTTTGAGTCTCATTACTGCTTTAAATGTACATACTGACCAGACTGGTTAAGGACCAGTTGGGCAACTATGAGCATGTTGCATTTTGTTCAGCTATGGCCTACTTAAACCAGGCTTGTCCAACATTGCTGTGTATTCACCAACTTGGGTGGACATTGCCAAACATTACTCCACATTGACCACAGTTGTACTAGTTGGTGTGTGTGATTCTGTTCATAGGTTCATACTAGGCTATCAGCCCTAGGGCATTTATAATCCTAGCCAGAGTGTGTTTGGTTTTCAACACACATTTTATGTGGAGTTTGCCATGACAATTTTCAAGGTTAGTATACTGTGCCTCTGTCTATCAGTGACATAGAAGTGATACCCAGGGTAAACCTACAATCTCCCATCCACTCATGAAGATTCCTCTTGAAGAGAGTCAATGAGGGACTCTGGCTAACCTGGAGTGGGGGTTTACTCAAGAGTGGGGGGAGCCTCTGGGTTATGAATCTGTCACTCCAGCATGTCCTATTTATTTCAGTCCTGAGGTTCAGGTCTCTTGAGTGCATAGCTTGATGGGATTCTGATTTTTCAAGGTGCAGCATGTCCATTGATTCCAGGTTAGACATGGCTTTATACATCAGATACAGATTGCCTCTGGGCAGGCGGTATGCCACTGAGTGGAGCTGCAGTTTCTTTAACTGGGCAGCGAATGGCATGTGTTTGAGCCCTTTGATCCTCCTGGTGAGATACTTTTGTGGTCTTTCCAGCTGCTGCAGGTGTCTGATAAGGTACATCCTACAAGGGGCATTGTACTCAATTATGGGCCTGATGAGGGATGAGTTAAGAGGCACGATGACCTCCCCTGATGTAGATGTGAATACCTTCATGATTAGGTGGGCTATATGAAATATTTTCTAAACACTTTGGCCACATGGTTATCGAATGAGAGATTGCTATCAGCTTGGGTCCCCAGGTCCCTTATCACTTCTTCCATACTTAATGGGTTACCACCTATGTGATAATTTGTGGGCACTTAGTTTTTGACAAAGGGGAGAACAATACACTGTTTTGCATTTAGCTTGAGGACATGGCTCTGGCACCAGTTGTCTGCTTCTATGAGGCCCTTTTGTAGGATGCTTGTGTCAGCTGGAGGGTCGATTATGGCACCCAGTTTGCAGTCATCTGCAAACTTGTTCACCAACAGTCCTTCTGTGTTGGCCTGTACCTCTGAGAAATATATACCAAACAAGGAAGGTCCCAGGACTGAGCCTTGTGGGATGCTACTTGTAGCTGGTTTGGGGTCTGACATGGCTTTAGAATTTCTGACCATGTGGTTTCTGTCCTTGAGCCAGTTTGCAACCCATCTAGTGACATAGGAGTTAATATTAAAGCTGGTGATCTTATCTATGATGACCAAGTGGGGTACTGTATGGAAGGCTTTTGCAAGGTCCAGGTAGGCTGTGTGCACCACCTTCCCCTCATCAATGGCCTTGGTGACTGTTTCAAATGACTCAACCAGGTTTAAGAGGCAGGATCTACCCTTAACAAAGACAAACTGGGTAGGATCCAGTGTCTGTAGGTCCCCAATATGTTTATTTCTGAGGTCCATGATGATCCTTTCCATAGCTTTGTGGGCCAAGCTAGTCAGGCTTTTGGGGTGATAGTTTGCAGTATCCATTGAGGCACCATCTTTGTGGAGAGGGACCACTGTTGCTTTACACTGTTCTTTGGGTACATATCCTGTGGTAAGGCTGAGATTAAACAGTGGTTTTATGTTTGTGTTCAATTCTTCTAGGGGTTCATGTTGGACACAGCCCAGGACACCGTCTGGTCCCATTGATGCTGTGTGTTTTGCTTTGGAGAGGTTGGCTGTTACCTGAGCATCTGTGATGTCAGGGGGCCAGCACTCTGCTGGGGTAGATATTTCCCCTTTTGGTGGGGGGGGGGGGAGTTTGCACTGAAACTGTCAGCTCAGATGTTGACAATGTCTGTGGGTTTGGTGTATTGTTTGCCATTTTTGGACTACTTCTGCGCATATTTGGGGATTCCCACACAGGTTCCTACCATAAGTAAAGAATGACTTGTGATTATCCTTGGTGTCCTGTACAATTTTTATCTCAAAGATGGCCTTAGACGATCTTATGTGTGGCCATAGTTTTTCAATGATACTGATCAGAAATGCCTTCCCTTGTTGGGATTTTGATCTATCATATTGTAGCTTCCTCCTTGTATTGTATGGTTTGTTTATGGCTGGGGTCCACCGGACAGGATGCCTGGCTTTGGAGGATTGAGTCTTGGTTTTATTTGGGATTGCATGATCCATGCATTCCTGAAGGTGTTCATAGAATGCGTTTATAAAAGGTTATGAGGTCTGGGCCATATTTTCCACAGGCACAGGGGCTGTGAAGGATTCCACCTCAGTTTTGTGGAGTGTGACATTTGCTTTAGTGAATAATTTTCACTGTGTTTTTCTGGCCATGGGCTGGGATCGGGATGTGAATATCCAGTGAGATTACTCTCTGGTCTGATCTTACCAGTGAGGGATACACTTCTGGTCTTGGGCATAGAGTCCCCATGTTGGTGATGATCAGGTCCAGTATGTTTTCCCCTGTTGTGGGAGTGGTAGCAAGTTGTTCCATAGCATTTTGGTTTATAAATTATGGGTACCTTTGGGCTAGGGTGTTGGGGCTAAGGTAATGCTCCCAGTCTATGTTTGGGTAGTTGAAGTCACCCAATATAATGGTGTTTGGGGAGACCTTCATATTTTCATGTGTTCTCCAGTCAGCCAAGTGTGGTTCCTGGGTTTAGGAGGGTGGTCTGCAGCAGGCTATGAACTGGAAGGTGGTTTTAGCCACTGTTAGTTGCACATGGATAGTCTCCGATGCTTCATGTTGTGCCACCAACCTGGGGGTGTGGGTATCTGAAAAATATTGACACTCACCCTCCTTTTGTAGTTTGTTCCATGTTTTGCAACTGTAAAGCATGGTATGAGGTGTAACCTGTTAATGCTAGGGTGCTCTTGGGAGCCTTGCACCAGGTTTCTGTTACTGCACAGATATCAACATTCTCCATGCTGAGGAGAGTTTTGAGTGTGTGCATCTTGCAGTTTAGACTTCTGGCATTGAGTAGCATTACTTATAGTTTCCTATCCCTTTTGATACCTATGGAGGTGGGTTTGTGTTTTGAGCCTTACCTAAAAAAGGCACTATGGGGGTGACAAGAGCCTTTGGGAATATACAAAAGGCCACAGGTGATAGGTGAAATCCATCCCTAGCGAAGCATCATGTCCTGTCGAGCATGTAATCTCAGGCTGACAGGCATTGTATCCCCTTTCACTCACACCAGTACTTAAGCGAATTGTTGTAATTGATCATCTTGTCTTCATATTGTGGCCTCATGTTTGGTGAGGGTAGGATGATACTCAAGGTCATGAAATTTGCATATACTACATGGTGGTAAATGCTGTTTAGCACTACCTTACATTGCTTAACACATAGCAATCATGCCTCAGGTGGTACTTCAGGGCCGCCTATGTTAGATGCATATACTGCACTCCCTATACATGTTTGGAAACAGGTAGTGTCAAGTTAGGCATCCCTTTTACTATATGTGCGAGTCAGAGAGAGGTATCATTTCCAGGGTTCCTACTGAGCCAGTGTATGTGCTATGCGTTGCCTCTTTGCCAAGGCCAAGGCATACTGGGCATGCCTCCTTCTGCCTACTGGGGCAGGCTCAGGTTGTTCCTCCTCCGAGTCACGAGCTGCCTGTGATGGCCTTGGCACTGGTGGGGGGCTCTTTGACCCAGCCTTATGCTGGTCCTGCTGCAGCTGTTTTCGCAGAATCATATTATGCAGCAAAGCACATACCATGACAACTTGGGTACATGTAGATGTGTCCAGGCACCGGAACCGTGAATTAAGCAACCCAAACACAAGCTCGATTACATTTCGTGTTTGTGTGTGTGCCTCATTATGGCGTTCCTGTTCAGGTGTGTGTGCATTTCTGATGGGTGTCATCAGCCACAGCTCCAGTGCATAGCCAGCATCCCCCACTAAGTGACCATGTGGGATGTCCCCATTGGCAAATGTCTGGTACAGCTGTGTCAGATGCCAGATATGGGAATCATGGTAGCTTGCAGGGCAGCCAGCACACACATTCATTATTATGCCCTGGGCATCACTCACGACCTGGCAGTTGATGGAGGGGAAGCCCTTGTGGTTAATGTAGGCCCTACCCTGCTCACCAGCTGGTGCTTTGATGCGTATATGCGTGCAGTCTATTGCACCCACTACCTCAGGGTATTCTGCTATTTGCTGGAAGAGATGCATATTGCTGGCCAATACCTCACGGGAATTGGGGAAATATACATGATCACCGACATGTGCTGACATGGCATCCAGGAACTGGTGCAGTACTCTGGATGCTGATGCCTGTGATATCCCCATCATATCAGCAGTTGGTCTCTGAAAGGTACCTGTTGCTAGTATTCTTAGGCCAACACATACCTTATTTTCCACTGGGATGGGTTCCCCTCTGTTGGTTCTGTGTGTGAGGTGTGGCCTGCACAGCTCAACAATTTGCTGCAGGAGGTCTCTATCCACTCTATAGCGCTCCACTATCTCCAGCTCATGTAACCCCTGGTAGGTGACCCTGTGCCTGTACACTCTTCTCTGTCTCCTCACTGTGGGTTGTCCGACAGCATTTGCATTGTCACCACCCTCAGCATGTTGCATATGTCGCCTTATAACAGCAATGGCAGCCCCTAGCATTTTTTGTCTGAGTGTAGCTTTTTCAGTTTTCACTTCTAGTAGCTTACTCCAGTGTTGCAGTGTCTCTTGAGAGAAACAAACTGCACTGTTGTTTGCAGAGTTTTAAGTGCTGGACTGGGCTAGTGTTCTGCCTGTGTAATTGCCTGATTCTGATTGTTTGCACCTGCTAGCTCTACTAGTATTCCCTGGTAGCTTCCTACTATTTGTTGTGCTTCCTTTTTCCTTTCTGTTTCCTCAGGGGGAGCAATGCACATACAAGTGGAAACACACTCACAGCAGCTCACACACGCGCACACATGCTTAGACTGACTAAAACTTGCTTATTCAGGTTACAACACATGCACACCAGTGCAAACACGCTTACAGTTCTTCCAACAGCCTTATGCATGCTTACTCCAGCTTATACGCGCTCACTCACACTTCCACGTGTGCATACACGCTCAGCAAGAAACTTTGGTGTTATCCACAGTATACACCTTCCATTTCTTGGCTTTCCTTGGCCTACCTGTTGACACACCTCTTTCCATGATTTCTAACTGACAGCTAACACATGCCACTGTGCTGCAATGAGCTTCACTACATTCATACATACCCCCCCTTGTGATGTCACCTATCTCCTACTCTGTTCCTCCCTATATCCTACTCCTACACTCCACTGACTGTGCTCATTTGCTATGTAGAAGTGTGATTCACTATCCTAACACTCATTTACATAGGATTGCCTACTAATGTTTGGTTACATGTCTTAGACTGAGCTTCTCCCATTAGCAACCCCTACTCGGTGGCCATGTTGTCTTCAGCCTGCTATTCCCTTACATTGTCATTTAACAATTTTCATAAATTCCATGTTTGTGGCTTTTATTGTCTTATTTTATGATTTTTATAGTGCACCCCGTTTGTGCGGTGCTGCGCTACGCTTAAACATCGGAAATCGCCGAAAAAAATTCTTTTTATTTTAATTTTGCATCTGGGAAACTTTCCAATGGCCGTATATTTGGCCATTGCATGCGTCCTCAACCATATGCAAACTTTATTTGGAGCTGACAAGGCTCCATTGTGCTATTTGCAGAATGGTACTCAGTTGTCAACTGAGTACATTTCTGCAGCTAACACGTCTCCTACTCGGACAGGTTTGTGCTTCCTGGATTGCAAATTTACCTCATTTGCATGCCTTTCAGCTGCAAGGGAGGTAATTTGCATATCCCAGCACTGTCCGTGTAGGAGACGTTTTAGGAGCTCTCTTACACGCCCCAACAGGCTGTTCCTGGATCGCTCGTTGGACATGATGGCTGCATGGAGTCATACTCTACTCGTAGACTCCGTGCAAGCCATCGTGAATCCAGCCCTATAACTTTGCAAAGCTTCAAATTTATCCTATTTTAATAATTTGTACTGATTAGAGGTACATGTTTTATTGTTTTGTTAATATTTGACATGTTTTATTAGTTAAGACACAGGCCCCGGGATTCATGAAGCTTACGCCTAGTGCAGGCGTAGCATAGGCGGTATAACGCCAAATATGGCCGCCGAGCGATTCAGGTACAATCCAATTCCACGTGCACTACCAGCGTAGGCCAGATCTGCACAGCCCTCGGATTAGGTATGCTAATCACCCCATGCACAGTGCCGCACCATGCAAATGAAGGTACATAGCGATTCATGAAGTGGTGCAGGCGTAGCGTAAGCTCACAGAAATGTAAACCAAAAAAAAAACAGTTTACATTTTTCCAAACAGAACATCGGAGCTATGAAAGCGGACCAGATTCATGTATTACAAAGTTAACATATGCCAATGGCTAAATATACAGCCAATGGCATAAGAAAAGATGCGCAACTCCTAAAAAACATTTAATGTCATGTCCATAGTAACGCAAAGTACAACTGCAGGGCATGTGTGCGCAAACGGGAACACAAAGAAAATATATACAAATGTCATAAAATCGCAATGTAATACAAATCATGATTTCACCATAATACTCAATGGTATGCATGGTACACCACAACTGAGCTGCAAGGGTTTTTAAGGGTCTGTGACAGTGTTCGGCACAGTAACTAGGAATTAGTAGTCAATGCCATGCAAATGAGAAAAGTAATAATGAATCGCAAACGTCCCGCCAGAAGAAGGATGTACCATACGGCGCAGCGCTATAACACAGAGGAGTGGTTTAGAGGTATACATGACATCAGCAGTGGGGTGTGCCACCATAGCTGTAAGCACATTGGAGCAATGCAAATCTGGCCTGGCCATGGATAAGCAAAGCCGCAGGACAGAGGTGGGGATATAGTTATAGCATTGTTTAGCTGAGAGCACATATGATGCCTGAAAGTGCATGTGTACGGGGATGAAAACAAGCCCGAAACCCGGTAAGCGGACGCATGCGCCGTGCACCATAGCTCAAACAGGAAAGTTACGGGAAGAAAATAAGGAAATGCAGTAGGGTAATTGGAGTACAACTGAGCAATTAACACCTATTAACTCACAGTGGGCAATCAACAGCAGCTGACAAGTCTGCTCGCAGAAACCTGCAAAACAGGATAGGGGAGGTGTCGGATTGCAAAGAAAAGAGAACTGTCATAGCAGAGCAAAACAAACCTGCAGTAGACCGGCCATAGAACACATTACGCAAGATAAGCCAGGTTTGGAAAGTACAAATGAAAGCAGGCTGCTGGATGCATGCCAGAAAATGGGATGTGAAACATTAAGAAATGTAAAGGGAAGTGCAAGAGGTAATACATGGCAGCCAAATGTAATTCAACACAAAAGGCACCACAATAGTAGTACCTGTCGTAAAACACATAAGATACCCTGTAGCTACGATCATACATACACACCCTATGACATCATCAGTGTTCACAGCACAATAGTATAAAGTGTGAAAGCACCTCACACACACCTGTGTATTCCCAAACACTGCACCATCGGTGTAAACAGATGGGGAACTTTTACAATGTACATGTTGGGAGCTGCCATAGCTGTGATTCATCACCATGTGTTAGAGACTGAAGGTGTTGTGGAGGATGATGCTGACAACCACCACAGGCCCCAGAGGAGGAGAAGAGTGTTCAGACCAAGGGTAACCTACCAGGGGCTACATGATCTGGAGTTAGTGGAGCATTACAGGGTGGACAGGGACATCTTATAGCAAATAGTTGAGCTGTGCCGGCCATGCCTGAGATCCAGAAACAACAGAGGGAAACCCATCCCAGGGGACACGAAGGTATGTGTAAGCTTGCGATTACTAGCCACAGGTACCTTTCAAAGGCCAACTGGAGATATAATGGGGATCTCACAGGCATCGGCATCCAGAGTACTACACCCATTCCTGGATGCCATGTTACCCCATGCCAATGAGCATATATACTTCCCCCGAACTCAGGAGGAGTTGGCCAGCAATATGCATCTCTTCCACCATGTGGCACACTACCCGGAGGTACTGGGTGCGATAGACTGCACACACATACATATAAGTTACCACCCAGTGAGCATGGTAGGCACTACATTAACCATAAGGGATACCACTCTATCAACTGCCAGGTCGTGTGCAATGCCCAGGGCATTATCATGGATGTGTGTGCTGGCAGCCCTGGAAGCTACCATGACTCCCACATCTGGCATTCCTCACAGCTGTATCAGGTATTCGTCAGGGGGGACATCCCACATGGCCACCTTGTGGGGGATGCTGGCTATGCACTGGAGCCGTGGATGATGACTCCCATCAGAAATGCACACACACCATTGCAAGAATGCCATAATGAGGCACAAGCACAAACCAGAATCATCATAGAGAGTGTGTCCGGGATGCTGAAATCACGGTTCCATTGCTTGGACATATCTGGTGGAGCCTTGCAGTACTCTCCAGGCATGTATGCCCACATCTTCATAGTATGTGCCATGCTACATAATATGATCCTGCGGAAACAGCTGCAGCAGGGACATAATGGTGAAGGCCCTCACAGCCCACCGCAATTGCCAAGGCCATCACAGGCACAGAGGGATTCAGACCACAAACACTCTGTGCCAGCCCCAGTAGGCAGATGGAGGTGTGCCCAATATGTCTATGCCTTGGCAAAGAGGGAACGTATAGCAAATACTCTGACAGTGTAGGCCCCTATGGACTGACACACCTCTCCACCTGCACACACAATAAAATGGATGGCACACACACACGACCACCTGTAAATTGTAATGTATAGGTGGCCTACTGTGTGAATCCTACATAGGCAGCCCTCAACCATTGCACACACAACAGCTATTGGAACAAGGAATGTCAATACCTGAACAGTACACGCACCTATCAGCATATGTTGTTACTGTATGTATAGGTTCCTAGCTACATCGGTAGGTACACACCCGATTATCAGAGGCCATTCATCAATCGAGGCAAACAGTGTCTGCTGGCACCACCACATCGAGTAACCAATTGTCCCTCAGTGGAGCAGAGCCAATTGTGGGATCCATGTGTGTAATCACTGTTCCCCACACACTCTGCATGGATTCCCTGGTGTGTTAATGAGGGGCTCCATATAATGTAATCATGGATGTAGTGGCAAAGCATGGGGTGTATCCATGACAGGTATCTGTCACCCCAGCATGCTCCAGCTATGCTTGTGTGAAGGTGTAGCACATTATAGTGTGTGGCTCACTGTGACATACATTCCCAGTGCTGGAGCACATCCATTAAACATCACTTGGACATACCATTAATAGGTCTCATCCATATGTAAACTAACTGAGTTACCCATTTGATTGCAGTATGGTGTAATAGCCGTAGTACAGTTCACATACAAAACGACATAACACGTGTGCAAATCCCAGATGCCCAAGTGGTAAATGCACTGATTTTCGTGCATGTTCCCGGTTCCATGTCCTGCAAGGGACGTTGCGTAATCCCAAAGGCACGAATAATGGATGTTGGATGCAGGTCATCAGATCAGGTGTAGCACATGTTAGTGGGAATATGCGTTGCCCAGTGCTGGTAAGTGTTGTTTAAACATGACTATACGGATATGCGCTAAACAGGGCTTAGCTTCTCTGATTATCGCACAGATCATGGTCAATGATGTCCAGAATAGGTGAAACTAGCATTATTCACCCCTGTACTAATAGTGCCTGCTCAGAAGGGTAAAACGACCACTGCCAGGAGTAGAACACGCAATCATGTACACAATCACCTAACACTAAGCTACCCAAGATGTACCAACGGCAGGTGTGTAATGTGACAGGTTCAAACACAAACGTGCGGAGTCCAGGAAACAGTATACACCGACATACACACAATGAAAGGTGTATTCTCCCTCTCACTCTCTCTCATATCTATATATATATATATATATATATATATATATATATATATATATGTATACACACATATACATATATATGGGTTCATATGAATCCATCGACAGTTCAAAACATCGACAGCGAAACAGCAACAGCGAAAACACCGACAGTTCAAAAGCACGACACCGCATACACTCCATACCAGTACAACAACAATTAACAAACAAAACAAATCCCCACTCCAAAACCCACACACACCACACTAGCAAACCAAAATACTAACAAACCAACACTAAACCTTACATACACAACTATTAACAAACAAAACAAATCCCCACTCCAAAACCCACACACACCACACTAGCAAACCAAAATACTAACAAACCAACACTAAACCTTACATACACAACTATCGACAACCCTAACCCAAACCCTAACCCTAAGGTCCGTCACTAACGCACACTCACCTAACCCGCACCCTAACCCTAACTCACTTAATCCACCCCTAACCCAAAAACTATCACTATCGCACACTCACCTAACCCGCACCCTAACCCTAACTCACTTAACCCACCCCTAACCCAAAAACTATCACTATCGCACACTCACCTAACCCGCACCCTAACCCTAACTCACTTAACCCACCCCTAACCCAAAAACTATCACTACTACACACGTACCTAACCCGAGCCCTAACCCTAACTCACTTAACCCACCCCTATCCCCACAGACCGACAACATCGCACACTTACCTTACTCGCACCCTAACGTCCGTCACTACCACATAAATACACATCCTTTCCCAATTTCGATGTTCTCAGTGTCGGTGTTTTCCTCTGTCGGTCTTCTCGCTGTCGATCTTTTGCCGTCGATGTTTTGAACTGTCGATGGATTCATATGAACCCATATATATATATATACATATATATATAATAGAGATAGAAAGGGTGATAGAGAGATATATGTTGATATATACGGATTCACCTATATCTGCATATATATAGATAGGTCAACGGCATGTACACAACCATGCAGGTAGAAATAAATAGGATACTGCCAACTATGGAATGTGTCACATACCGACACGCATAATCACGAGGCTTAAAGACCGAAAGAACACAGTACTGGAACACTGGAACCGCGTGTAATATTATCATGATATTAAGGGACATTTAGTTATCGCTGCCAGTGTTGCGGTCCACGTAGGTACTGTGTTCAACTGTGTTTGTGATTGCTGTAGTCTGTGTATGTGTGTGTTGAGGGTGCCGTGTGCATTTCCGTGGGACAGTAATGTGTGTGTCTGTGTTTGCATCATGTGTCTGTTAGTGCTAACTCAGAGGTAGATCATTACGGTAGGTGTGGTTACAGCTGGCCGTAGGCATATGGTTACCACCTGTCCCACTTTAAAAGGGACAGCCCCTCCCTGGGCAGTTGTGTCCTGACAAAAAGTATTAAAAAGGGCAAATGTCTGAGATTGTAGGACATAATTATGTCCCATATATTATGTAATAGTTGCATTAAATAGTTATGCCTGTATCTACAAAACGTAAATGTTACATGAAACATGATAAGTAGCTAAAGTGCTACAAGAATAAGTATGTATTCAGGATAAAAGTATGTTCTATCCTGTGTACTGACCATGGGTATGTGTCGGCCTGTAAACACCGATGTGTGTCCTGCAAATGTCCCACTACAGCCATTTGAAAAGGTGGCAACCCATGCCAAAGAGGTTCAGTCACCAACACAACTGCAATGAGTGCAAATATCTGTGACAGAAATACACGAGACAGCTGTCATTTAGTAACATTCCTTTGCATATCACTGTATTTCCAGAGGTATGGAAGTATCAACCTCACCTGCATACTATATAGAAACCAATTAACAATGGCTCAATGTATAAGCCCGTAATAACCATAGTTCAGTCTATTAACTGATAGGTCTTCAATTAGGGAAGGAGCCCACACACATATATGGAATATGTAGAAATACAGTCCCCACAAACCTGTATATGCAATGTACACCCACCTACATCTCCCCCACACCCGAAACAATTGCAGTACAGACTGTAATAACATCACAAACATCCACTCACTCAATTACATCTGCAGAGGCATTAACATACCTTGTGAGAGACACATTTGTAAAGGCGCCGTATGAAATCGTAGCTGTTGTATAATGGAACAGATGGCGATGTTACAGGTTTTGTTTGCAATAGTCCCTTATCAGACCATTGAGATGACAGGTACACTCACATGTAGAACCACATACTCTAGCCATCACATACAATCCACGGCGGACATGAATTCAAAATATCTGTGTCTCTACAAATAGCAGTTGCAATTCCTCACAACAAAACATATACAGGCTGTCTTCCCGAAGGTAGGGCAAAAGGGCAACGCCCATGTGGAGAATTCAATTATACCCCACTGTTGCCATGTAATTGGCGAATGGAGTAGCTGCACAGCTGATGTGCATGTAATAATTTACTCAGGAACACCAATTGGTGGCAGGAAACCACATGTTACAGGTATCGACGTATATAAGGATGACTTGCCATACATTCAAACTGTATGCTCATACCATAGAACCATTTAAACAGTAAAGGTGTAAGAGAGATATTTATGAAGATTCTGAACGCTAACAAGGTATGTAGAACACTCAGTATGTTAGTGTATGTAGAGCCTGTTTTGTATTAATTGAAAGTGTACGCAATGCATAAAGTGGGAAAAGGTATTATGTAGTGATGTCTTGTTGAGCATAGTAACGCTTGTAGAAATTGTGTGTCCTGCTGTGGGCCACAAGGTAAACATCACATACACCACAAGGGATGTTACATGAGGGCTTTAAACAGAACAATTCCACACCACCCGCCGTCACTGGTAGGGTATATCCAACAAGTACGTGCCATAGCAGGGGATAGTATATGTTGATATACTGTCACAGTAGGCATGTGTATGGGCATATAATGACAATAACATGCCTAAGGTGGTCCTGCTGTGCAAGTATGCTTTGCATTATGGGATAATGTGTAAAATATGTGTAATGTACAGTATTGTAGGTAGATATGTCAGATATTCTACACAGCATAACTGTTATATCATGCAAACAAAAAGTATCGTCTATTGGCATGTACAATACACAATAACATGATACATATGGCTTGTAGTCATGTGACACTGTAACAGCATGATAGCTAATTAAACGGAAGAGCTACTCAATTAACCATGCACAAAGGACATGTAATAGCTTTCGTAGTGAATAATTGCTTTAATAAGCACAGTAACGCCAACTCAACCACAAAGCCAGAAACTTTGAAGTACAAACAGGACCACTAAACACAATAACGTATCCAATGTAACGTTTTCATCACCAACTTCGTCAGTTGTATCAGCCATATTTTGAGTTTAGTGTTTTTATATAACATTTAAATTTCGTCACAGTTCAGTTAACCAATCATTTTATCCACATTGTTACACCAAATCATAAAATAGTGATTAAAATTCAAAACACCTTATCAATTGTTAAAATTAAGCTTTCATGATAACATGAAACATTCCATATTTCCCAACATGTATCATGAAAGATATTTAAAAACTTTTTTTTAAAAACTTTAAAAACATTTTTAATACAGCCTTTAAAATTCTCTACTTTTACCATAAATAAAACTTGTGGGTCTAAAATTTAATCACAGCACCATCTTGTGGTCATAACATAAATTACAATACAGAGCACTGATAGAAATTTAATATAATAAAAATACAGGTTTTTTATTGTTATGTAAATTAACCTAAAATATAAGTAAATACCATTGGACCCCATTTGAAATTAAAGCTTTGCAGCTCTCATCTTTAATACTGGGGCCAATGATACCATATCGTTAAGTCCATGATTGCGAGTTGCATCTAAAAAAAGTTGCCAATACAATTCTTTATATTCTATGAGTGTTTCCCACATCCCACCTCTGGGGTTAGTGGGAACAACTTCCAAAATAAAAAATGAGTATCCTGTAGTATCACATTTTGTAGAATGCTTACTAAGTGCATTTTTCTCATTTTTTGTTCTGACATCATATAAGTGCTCGTATATTCTTTGTCTAAGCTTTCTTTCACTCTTTCCAACATAGAAAGAGGGACATTTCTTACAAACAGCTATATATATGATGCCTTTTGTGTCGCAATTGGCAAATGTATTCAAGCCCAGTGTCATATTTCTCGCTTCTAAAAACAAGGTCTCCCCACATTTCAGATGTGAACAGTAATTACATCTCCTACATCTATACAAACCTTTCTTGGGTTTGTTGGTATTATTGCACATATTGGCCTTATTCCCTCTCTCCAGGAAATTTTTTATACTTTTACCTTTTTGGTTAACGTGTGTTAATTCCTTGTCAAAAATATGTTCAAGGTCCGAAAATTTTGAGAAACTGTACCATTCCCTTGAAAAAATATTTTTGACATATGCAGATTGTTCACTAAAAGTAGTGATTAACCCTGTCTCTTTTTCTCCAAACTTGTGCACTTGTTCTTGATTGCAAATCAAGTTTCCTTCTTTACCTAGAATGGGTGCAAAAGTATTTGCTCTTTTAATGTTTACTTCTTCAAGTACTCTATTAAACAAATCCAAGGGGTACCCTCTCTGAATGAAAAGATTCCTTAAAAAGTTAGTTTCTTTCAAAAAGACTTTGTTGTCAGAAGTCATTCTACTGGATCTGACTAATTGTCCTTTCACTACCCCCTTCTTTTGGTGGGGGGGGGTGGCAACTGGTGTAATGCAAAAACGAATTAGAGAAGGTTTCTTTCCTAAAAATTCTTGATGTAAAATTCCCTTCTTTTTTCTCTATATGGACATCAAGATATTTCAATTCTTGTTCGTCAAAATTACTAGTAAATTTTAAAAAAGTAGAAGTACTATTTACATAAGTCAAAAGATTGTTAAAACTTTCTCTGTTACCATTCCAAAAGAAACACAAATCGTCTAAAAACCTAGTATACAGGGAACAATCTTTTAACAAGGGAGAATTAAGTAAAAATTTCTCTTCCCAAAAGGCCATGATAATATTAGCATAGGCTGGTGCACAATGTGCACCCATTGCAACGCCTTTTTCTTGTTTAAAGTATTCCCCTTGGAAATAGATGAAATTGTTTTTTAACACTATTTCCATCAGGGTTAAAGTGTTTCTGAAATCAAAATGTGTCAATTTTTTGCTTGCAATAAGTTTTTCTTCGAACCAAGAAAGACCCAAATCATGTGGTATACAACCAAAGAGATCTATAACATCCATGGTCCCAAAAGAAGTATTTTCAGTGTATAAGGAGGGCTTGATTCTTCTCAACAAATCCAAAGAATCTTTTAGAATATTGTCACACCCATCAAGAACATGTTTGATCTTGTGATCGACAAATTTTGCTAAGGGGGCTGTTATTGAACCTTCTGCTGACACAATTGGTCTGAGGGGGGGTCACAGGGATTCTTGTGTACTTTGGGTATCCCAAAAATGCAAGGAATTTTTGGTTTGTCTACTGTCAAGAACTTGTAGGTATTTTGATCAATAGACCCTTGCATTAGCATATCATAAAGCAACACTTGAATCTTTCTATATGCAATATTGACCTCATTAATTGACACTCTAGTATATTTGTCAGAGTCATTTAATAGGTCTAACATTTTGCCTTCGTATTGAATTGTTTCCATAACAACAACCCCACCCCCCTTGTCTGGTTTCATAACTCTCAAATTGTGATTGTCACTTATAACTCTTAAGGTATTCTTTTCTTCCTGTGATAAATTAGAATGAAAAGATCTTGTTGTCAGGTGGGTTCTGATTTCATTTTCCACCTTTAATTCAAAATTCTTGAGCTGGGGGGGTGTGGGTGGATTGAATGTACTTTTCCGCTTGAGAAATTGTGCATCATTTTCAAGTGTTTTACCCTTGAAAAAAAGTTCCAAATTCTTTTTACGAATAAACAACTTAATGTCTATCAAAAGTTTGAAAATATCAATTTTTTGAGTAGGAACAAAGGTAAAACCTTTTGAAAATAAATCAAACCAACTTTTATCTATGCTAACACTAGAAAAATTATAAATATTGAAACCTTGGAAAGTCCAGGTATTCAAGTTGTTTGTAATACCATCTGCTAGTTCCACCCCTGACGTGTAGTCTGGTGTGACCTCCCCCCCCTCCCCCTGTAGTTTTTTGAATTATAATATACTTTTTCTTGTTGCATCAATCTCTCTGATCTCCTAAGGGGGGGATATTCTTCTATTTCCCGAGGTAATTCTTGTTGTTCTTCCATTTCAGTTTCCCCCCATTCACTTTCATAAGTTTCTTGTCTCCCCCAATTCCCATACCCATTCCTATGAATAGTTTTGGGCCTAGGATAGTGTATATTCTTTTTATATTCTTCCTGGTCTCTTTTAATTTTCCCTATTTTCCTGGTTTGTATCTCTTTGCATTTGGCATCTACTTTTTGAAAAACATTCTGATATTTTGTTTTATTTGCTTCGACAGTGTACAATAAATAATTTAAAATAGCTTTGTTAGTTTTTTCAATGTCAACCTGCAATTTTTCCATCAACCTCTCATTGTTTGTAATTATGGCTTTCATAATATTAATTCCACAATTGTCAAAAATCGAGATAAGTTCAGAATAAAATTCAGACCCTTCAACAACATTGTTAGGGTATTTGCAAACCCTTAAACCTTTAGGAACAATGTTTAAAGAAATACAGTATTTGAGGTAATCATTGTCAATTTCAAGAGTTTTATATTTGATTAAGAAAAATTCTAAATCATTCATTAGAGTAATAAAATTAGTAGAACTATATTTGTTCGGACTGTACTGCAAATCAAAATTGTATTTTGCCTTTAAACAGTCTGAGAAAAGTTTCTGTGTACCTGAAGAGATATTTGGTATGTCCGTGCACACTTGGTGCTGCCTTCTTTGGCTTTTCGGTCTCACAGTAGTTTCTTCTCTTCTGGTATTGCTAGTGTTATTAGTGTTCTCTTGTTCCACAGTGATATGCGGAAACCCATCCAAGCTGTTTTCACAGCTATCCGCTTCCTCACAAGGAAAAATATTGTTCACACTCTCGCAAACACGAACATCCATCCCGGCCTGTTTCCGGTTAACTTCCTGGTTCCCTGGCGGTTGTGTAAAGGCAGAAAGAGAAACAATTGACTGGCTCAGTGGTGTCAAAAGGGCAACCAATTGCGTAAGTTGTCCGATTAACTTCCGCAGTTCCCCTGTCTCTGAGCTCCGCGGAGCTAGATCTGCACTCGGTAGTGGCTCCATAGACACAAACTTGTAACCAGTGGGAGAGCCAAGGGCGAACAAAAAACCAATAAAGTAATGCACCAATTCACCAAATACAAATAAATCCAAGCTCCCGTAGTGAAGAATTGCTTTAATAAGCACAGTAACGCCAACTCAACCACAAAGCCAGAAACTTTGAAGTACAAACAGGACCACTAAACACAATAACGTATCCAATGTAACGTTTTCGTCACCAACTTCGTCAGTTGTATCAGCCATATTTTGAGTTTAGTGTTTTTATATAACATTTAAATTTCATCACAGTTCAGTTAACCAATCATTTTATCCACATTGTTACACCAAATCATAAAATAGTGATTAAAATTCAAAACACCTTATCAATTGTTAAAATTAAGCTTTCATGATAACATGAAACATTCCATATTTCCCAACATGTATCATGAAAGATATTTAAAAACTTTTTTTTAAAAACTTTAAAAACATTTTTAATACAGCCTTTAAAATTCTCTACTTTTACCATAAATAAAACTTGTGGGTCTAAAATTTAATCACAGCACCATCTTGTGGTCATAACATAAATTACAATACAGAGCACTGATAGAAATTTAATATAATAAAAATACAGGTTTTATTGTTATGTAAATTAACCTAAAATATAAGTAAATACCATTGGACCCCATTTGAAATTAAAGCTTTGCAGCTCTCATCTTTAATACTGGGGCCAATGATACCATATCATTAAGTCCATGATTCAGAGTTGCATCTAAAAGTTGCCAATACAATTCTTTATATTCTGAGTCACATCCCACCTCTGGGGTGTTCTTCAAAATAAAAAATGAGTATCCTGTAGTATCACATTTTGTAGAATGCTTACTAAATTTTTTCTGTTTGTTCATCATATAAGTGTTTATTCTTTGTCTAAGCTTTCTTTCATCTTTCCAACATAGAAGAGGGACATTTCTTACAGCTATATATATGATGCCTTTTTGAATTGGCATTCAAGCCCAGTGTCATATTTCTGCTTCTAAAATAGGTCTCCCACATTTCAGATGTGAACAGTAATTACATCTCCTACATCTATACAAACCTTTCTTGGGTTTGTTGGTACATTATATGCTTATTCCCTCTCCAGGAAATTTTTTTATACTTTTACCTTTTGTAAGCGTGTTAATTCCTTGTCAAAAATATGTTCAAGGTCGAAAATTTTTAGAAACTGTACCATTCCTTGAAAAAATATTTTGACATATGCAGATTGTTCACTAAAAGTAGTGATTAACCCTGTCTCTTTTTCTCCAAACTTGTGCACTTGTTCTTGATTGCAAATCAAGTTTCCTTCTTTACCTAGAATGGGTGCAAAAGTATTTTTTTTGTTTAGTACTCTATTAAACAAATCCAAGGGTACCCTCTGAATGAAAAGATTCCTTAAAAGTTAGTTTCTTTCAAAGACTTTGTTGTCAGAAGTCATTCTACTGGATCTGACTAATTGTCCTTTCACTGTTTTGGTGGGGGTGGCAACTGGTGTAATGCAAAACGAATTAGAAGGTTTCTTTCCTAAAATTCTTGATGTAAAATTCCTTCTTTTTCTCTATATGGACATCAAGATATTTCAATTCTTGTCAAAATTACTAGTAAATTTTAAAAAGTAGAAGTACTATTTACATAAGTCAAAAGATTGTTAAAACTTTCTCTGTTACCATTCAAAAGAAACACAAATCTAAAACCTAGTATACAGGGAACAATCTTTTAACAAGGGAGAATTAAGTAAATTTCTCTTCCCAAAAGGCCATGATAATGTAGGCTGGTGCACAATGTGCACCATTATTCTTTTTCTTGTTTAAAGTATTCCCCTTGGAAATAGATGAAATTGTTTTTAACACTATTTCCATCAGGGTTAAAGTGTTTCTGAAATCAAAATGTGTCAATTTTTTTGCTTGCAATAAGTTTTCTTCGAACCAAGAAAGACCCAAATCATGTGGTATACAACCAAAGAGATCTATAACATCCATGGTCCCAAAAGTGTTCAGTGTATAAGGAGGGATTCTTCTCAACAAATCCAAAGAATCTTTTGAATATTGTCACACCCATCAGAACATGTTTGATCTTGTGATCAAATTTTGCTAAGGGGCTGTTATTGAACCTTCTGCTGACATTGGTCTGATCACAGATTCTTGTGTACTGGGTATCCCAAAAATGCAAGGAATTTTTGGTTTGTCTACTGTCAAGAACTTGTAGGTATTTTGATCAATAGACCAGTATCATAAAGCAACATTGAATCTTATGCAATGTGGCCTAAAAATTGACCTCTAATATTTGTCAGAGTCATTTAATGGTCTAACATTTTCAGTATGAATTGTTTCCATAACAACACCCCTTGTCTGGTTTCATAACTCTCAAATGTGATTGTCACTTATAATCTTAAGGTATTCTTTTCTTCCTGTGATAAATTAGAATGAAAAGATCTTGTTGTCAGGTGGGTTCTGATTTCATTTTCCACCTTTAATTCAAAATTCTTGAGCTGGTGTGGGTGGATTGAATCTTTTCCTTGAGAAATTGTGCATCATTTTCAAGTGTTTCAGAAAAAAGTTCCAAATTCTTTCTGAATAAACAACTGTCTATCAAAGTTTGAAAATATCAATTTTGAGTAGGAACAAAAGTAAACCTTGAAAATAAATCAAAAACTTTTATCTATGCTATAGAAAAATTATAAATATTGACCGGAAGTCCTATTCAAGTTGTTTGTACCATCTGCTAGTTCCATGAGTGTAGTCTGGTGTGACCTCCCCACTAGTTTTTGGTTATACTTTTCTTGTTGCATCAATCTATCTCCAGGGTGTGCTTCTATTTCCAGGTAATTCTTGTTGTTCTTCCATTTCTCACTTCATAAGTTTCTTGTCTGATTCATACCCATTCTATGAATAGTTTGGGCCCTGGGATAGTATATTCTTTTTATATTCTTCCTGGTCTCTTTAATTTTCCCTCTGGTTTATATATTGAAACATTCTGATATTTTTATTTGCCCATAGTGTAATAAATAATTTAAAATAGCTTTGTTAGCTTTCAATGTCAACCTGTCCATCAACCTCTCATTGTTTGTAATTATGGCTTTCATAATTTTCAATTGTCAAAAGCGAGAATAGAATAAAATTCAGACCCTTCAACAACATTGTTAGGGTGCAAACCTTAAACCTTTAGGAACAATGTTTAAAGAAATACAATGGGTAATCATTGTCAATTTCAAAAGTTTTATATTTGATTAGAAAAATTCTAAATCATTCATTAGAGTAATAAAATTAGTAGAACTATTTGTTGGACTGTACTGCAAATCAAAATTGTATTTTGCCTTTAAACAGTCTGAGAAAAAGTTTCTGTGCCTGAAGAGATGTTGGTATGTCCGTGCACTTGGTGCCTTCTTTGGCTTTGAAGTAGCTTCTTGCTAGTGTGTAGTGTTCTCTTGTTCCACAATGCAAACCCATAAGCTGTTTTTCACACTATCCGCTTCACAAGGAAAATATTGTTCCTCATAAACACAACATCCATCGCCTGTTTCCGGTTAACTTCCTGGTTCCCTGGCGGTTGTGTAAAGAAGCAAGTGGCTAGTGGTGTCAAAAGGGCAATAATTCTTGTTACCGATTAACTTCCGCAGTTCCCTGTCTCATCTGGATCACACTCATGGTGGCTCCCACAAACTTGTAACCAGTGGGAGAAGGCGAACAAAAACCAATAGTAATGCACCAATTCACCAAATACATATCCAGCTCACATGCAATGCATCCAAGCCAGAAACTTTGGAAGTACAAAGGACCACTAAACCAATGCATAATGTAGCGTTTTGTCACCAAGTCAGTTGTATCAGCCATATTTTGAGTTTAGTGTTTTATATAACATTTAATTTCATCACAGTTCAGTTAACCAATCATTTTATTGACAAAATAGTGATTAAAATTAAAACACCTTATCAATTGTAAAATTAAGCTTTCATGATAACATGAAACATTCCATTTTCCCAAGTATCATATGAAGATATTTAAAACTTTTTTTAAAACTTTGTATTTTAGCCTTTAAAATTTCCTTTTACCATAAATCTTGTGGGTCTAAAATTTATCACAGCACCATCTTGTGGCATAACATAATTACAGGACTGATAGAAATTTAATATAATAAAAATACAGGTTTTGTGTTATGTAAATTAACCTAAAATATAAGTAAATGCATTGGACCCCGAAATTAAAGCTTTTTTTTAAATGATATCAGAGCATATATGATGTCAGAACAAAAATGAAAAATGCATAGTAAATACAAAATGTGATACTACAGGATACTCATTTTTTTTTGTATTGTTACTAACCCCAGAGGTTAAACACTCATAGAATATAAAGAATTGTATGGCTTTTTTAGATACTCGCAATGCTTTGATATGGTATATCTGTATTGCTTAAAGTCC
Source organism: Protopterus annectens (assembly GCF_019279795.1). Classification (NCBI taxonomy): domain Eukaryota; kingdom Metazoa; phylum Chordata; order Ceratodontiformes; family Protopteridae; genus Protopterus; species Protopterus annectens. Next base: position 310,809,980 of record NC_056730.1, read on the forward strand.
AACAATATTACATTAATTTACATAACAATAAAAAACCTGTATTTTATTATATGAAATTTCTATCAATAATTTAACAATTATGACCACAAGATATGCTGTGATAAATAGACCCAGTTTTATGGCAAAATGAAGACACAAAATATTAAAATGTTTAAAGTTTTTGGGTTTTAAATATCATGATACATGTGAAATATGGAATGTTTCATGTTATGCAATTTTAACAATAAGGTGTTTTTTTAATCACCTTTTATATAAGTGTAACAGGATAAATGTTAATTAACAACATGCTATAAAAACATATCTCTTATATGACAGTTGATGACTACAGTGTTATGTGTGGTCTGTTATACTTAAAGTTTCTGGCTTTGTGAGATAGTATGTCATAAGCAATTACACATTTATGTATAATAGCAGGTTTTTGCATTATCATGAGCAATGTGCACACCATGTGAATCTCTATGTATCCATTAATCGGACAATCCCTGTTTTCATGAGTCAGGTCAGTACACAAGAAATCCCTGCAGATGGTCATATTAAGTCTGCACAATATTTTTCCATGAGCGGATATGTGGAACACATGTTCATATCACCGTGAACAAGGACATAATAACACTGAAAAAGCACTGGCAAAAGCCAAAGAAGTGTGGGATAATCTCTTGAGCAAACTCAGACTGTTGCGGTGTTTGTTTGTACACAAATAAGACTCATGTTTGTTCAAAATCAAATGTCAAAATTTCTTTAAACATTGTTCATTTAAGGTTGCAAATGTAACAATGTTGAAGGGTCTGTTAAACTATCTGTTTTTGCAGTGTGAACAATATTGAAATGTAATCAAAGTGAGGTGATATGTGTCATTGAAAAACTAAGCTATTTTTAAATGTTATTGTGAATAACAAAACAAATCGAATGTTTTCAAAAATGATACAATGAGGCCTGACAACAGTAAAGGGTACCATAGTATAATTATCATGGAATGATTATGAAATTGAGGATGTGAATGAAACAGTATTGAAACCCTGGATGAAGGTATCATGGTCAGATTGATGCGGCCAGTATTATAATTCAAAATGAGGGGGTCACACCTCGAAGTGGTGAATATTATTACAAACAATGAATCTGGAGCTCAGGTTTCAATATTTATAATGTCAGGAAAGGTTTGATCAGTACCTGTTCTCAAAGAATGATATCAGGCATAGACAATGGCATTTACCCCAGAAAAGTGGGAAAAATGTCTCAGTGTATCAGCTCATTTTAATTAGGTGGAGTACCTCATCTGAACCAGATCTTTTCATTCTAATTTATCACGAAAGAATACCAGGATATAATGTCATCTGAGTTTCAGACAAATGAGTGATTGCAGGCTGATGTGTCTGACATATACTGTGTCAGAGGTCCAATGAAAAGTTGTGCCACTGATATCTCAATGCAGGTCTGTATCAAAATATACAGTTCTTGACATCAAACTTCCTTTGGAGAGACACAGTGTTGAGGATGTAAGCAGAAGGTTCAAATTAGCTTGTGAACATCCACATGTGATTGTGTGACAATATTCAGATTCTTTATGTTGTGAGGAAGAATCCTATACACTAATACTCCACAGACCATGGATGTTATGATCTCTTTGGATACTGATTGGCCACAAGTGACCATTGTTTCGACATGATGAAATAGTGTTAAACAACATCTAGTACTGGTAGGCTTGGTGCACATTGTACCCCACCCATATTATCATGGTGGGAAGAGAGCCACATAATTACTCCTTGTTGGTTCATGCATGGAAAATTTCAGTGTGTAGTTTTAACAATCTGACTTAATTGCCATTTACTATTGACAACTTGAGGTATGCATGTCATAAGAAGGTTTTACGTGGAGTCTGTGTGGAGCAGTGAAAGTGGACAGTGGAAATATGAAAGTCTTTTGAAAGACTCTTTGTCATGGAGGGTACCCCATTTGTGGTATGAGTGCATATCTTTTGCGCATTCATGAAGGTGATGTGTGGTGTCTGAAGTCAGGAGACTCAACTGCCATGAACAATCTTTATGCATTTGTAGTTTCTCATGCCTTATGTATGGGGAAGTGCGTTGGTGAAGTATGTTTGAAGAGAACATTATGCAATGTGAAACCCAAGAAAGTTTAATATAGTGGAATTATTGCATGTATTGAACCTTGTTTAGAAGCAAAAGAGCATGAGAGGTATAGTTGGTAGTTTGCATTTTATGTTGGAAAAGTGACACTATCTGAGTGATGTCAACAGTGAAAATGCGCACCACAAATGCAGGTATTTTATAACCACTGCAGAGGTAGTGTGGATTGTGCAAGTCTGCAATCAGTTGATTCATTGGCCCCATTAAAGTGAGAACTGCAGCTTATGTGGACAAATATTCAAGGTTATTTAAGTAAAACATGTTTTGTATGGTGCTCTCTGTTAGCCAATGTTATTTATGCAAAGGTCTGTGTATGAGAGATAAAGGCATATTAAAATGTTGTGTATCCATGCTGAGGTGAGTGATGGCAGTAGACAATCATATTTTTGTTGAATATTCAGACAGTGTTACAACTGTGGAATGAATATCAACTCAAAATATGGTGACAGCATGACATACAGAATGGTTCAGTGATGTGCTAAAGTTTCAGCTTGAGGCTATGTAAATATTCTTCACTACAGAGTAGAGGTGCATTTACAGGGTCAGCACTAATGTTGGGCACAATCATGGGTGAGTCTATAGGCAACTTGGTGCATGTTACCTGGAGTGATGTCTGGAGCTATCGCCTTTGTACAGTACAGCCTGCTGATGGGACATCAGTGTGACACAGAGTCACCTATGATGGTGTGTTGGTATGTTATAACACCCTATTGGCTGTATTGAGTCTGTGGGCTATAAGTAGTTGTTGTTTGGTGATGGGGGCTGCCTCTGGTGCCTACACAGAGTATGGAGGTTCTGCAAATGTTGTACTCATACTATGTGTGGTGGTGGAGATCTAGAGACTATGTGATGAGTGGGATGTGTTGCAAATGTTCAATGTCCCCACATGAATGTCAGGTTCAGTCTGGGTTGGTGAGAGCATTACCCCAGCATGGCTACATATGTACATCTCTCACAGGCTGTAGTGTCGTATGTTGGGAGGTGACTGTGTACATGAGACAATTGCTCTATTGCCACATGTTTATTCATATATAGACAGGCAATAGCACTGGCGTGACATACATATATTCAACCATGTCTCACATGTGTGTACAACAGCTGTTGTACTGTAAGCAAGCTGGAAATATGAGGACAGAGAGTGTACCTGTAAGAAATGAGTTGGAATGGGTGCTATAGTAATTAGCAGCTCCTGAAGTGCTTACATGTTCTCAACAAGTGCTGAGCATGAATATGCAATACAGATAGGGTGTTGGATATCAACCCAGTGGAGACGACAGTCATAATTGGAGCACTGCACTATTACCCTGCTGAGTATGCTGCAAGTCTATGAAGCGTAAATATTAAGCAATAGTAGTAAGTGCATAGCATACCTGTGACAGGTCATAGGACATCATACCGTGTTCCAGCTACACTGAGTATACTAGATGTACCTTTATGTCACAGGAGTGTTCTACCAGTGGCCTGTTGACAGAAGCAACACTACAAAGGTGTCTGAGTGACATGTGCATATCACACCAGTTAAAACAGGGTTAATGTTTGTACTCCCCTCATTGTAGCCCATACCACACAGACAAATGGAGGCATCTGTGTATGTAAGGATGTGAATGGCCATGACCTAGGAGCAATAGCTGTCTCAGTGTTCTGGATGGACAACATACAGAATGGGCTTTGTGGGTGAGGTGTGTGACATATGTGCACAATCTGACAGCTGATAATAGCATTGTCATAGGTGAATAACCCTGTACCCATTAACTACCACCTAGGCGGTCAACATTATGGACACTGTGTAAGGGATGGTGCTGTGCAGTTCACCTCCCTGAGTTGGTGACATCTCCAGGCCTATTAGGTAGTCATACGAACCCATGTCATGACAGGGTGCCATCCATGATGAGCATGGAGATCATTGGACAGGCATACTCAGCACTCGGGTGACCAATATCGGATCACATATCACCTTTAAGGGTATTGGCCATGTGGATGGGCTACCAGCCTTCACTCACCTCCACTATGCAGCATGCTGGCTACCTTGCATAAAGACATGTGCTACACTGTGATGTTGGACATGCTAGTACATATCCTGATCTGAAAGACATGCATCATGGACAGCCACCATCCTACTACAAGGATCGCCACATGCTGGACAGATCCTACCACATACTCATACGCCACTGCATACCCCTGTCCATCAAAGCTGCACATGTCATCTCTGTCATACATGACCGCTAGAATATTAACTGTCTGGATCAGTAATGTGGCACTGATGCACCTGGCAAAATGGCGGTTGGATACAGCTAGAAAACCTTCCCCGTACATGCTATAGTTGATAACAATCCCTGCAAATGGCGTCCGGCAGCCATTGTCCCATGTCTATCACATGTGCAACACAGGCAATGCAGGATGTTGAACTGCTGTACGTAGATGTATATGGCAAAACACATGCATGTAAAGGTTTGTGCATTGTCACTGCTCATGTCCATTAAGGCAGTGTATGTGTTGATATGTGACATATACACAGCATCAAGGTCAACAGCATTATTGTGGACACATCCAGGCATGTGCTGATATGTAAGAACACCAGTACAGGCAAACAGACATGCCCACATCAAGACAGCATTCACATGGAGTATGAACAATGTAATGAGGTGACACACATATATGGTGATGTTATCCAATGCATAACGGTGTTACATGTGTGTGACATGTCAGTCATGTCAGTGTCATGCAAAGATAACTGTTCAGATGTACTAGATTTAATACAAATGTATGTGCAGCTGTATCTCTATACATCTCTGATACTGACCTGTCTCCATCATTATGTCTTCCAGATAATGCCTCACCTGCCAGCAGCCGGAGGATGATGCCCTCATCCGTACCTCCATGAGAACTATGAGGTGTTGTTCAGCCATGTGCCAGCAGCATGATGACCTGTGGCAGGAGGAGGGTTAATGATGTGGGTGGCCATAACGCACCTACCAGCAGGTGCAGACACTGCGGACCTGATATGACATGCAAAACAGTGCCAATGCAATCACCAGGTGGAACAGGTGGTGGGCCACCAACCCAGCCCCCTCACACGAGCTACTGGCCAGCCTGGGGACACCCTCAGAACAGCATCCACACACTAGCTGCTATTGTGGAGGTGGGTGTCTCCCAACCAATGAGCCTGGAGTTGCCTGGTAAGTCACTACTGCACATATGACTATTATATCCCATTTAGTTGCATGTGTCACTGTACATTATGTAATGTAACATCATATGCAAGGTATGTTTCTACACATGCTGCATACTACAGTATGCTACCCTGTGTATGCACACATGTGCATACTATATGCTATTGTACAGGCAAATGTGTTAACATGCACAGTGCACCCTGTGGCTGTCATACAGTCATGGATAATGTTCAAACTGCTGTGTCACCCCTATACAGGTACCTCTGGTGCCGCACAGACATCAGTCCATTGCAGGTGAGACTGTCATCAGTATCAGGCATGTTAATGCATAGATCTATTCACCATGTGGGCAGTCAACACTTGTACACATGATGTTTGGTCCAGTCATGATATACAGGTTGCATCTGTCATCATTCACACTGGCTACCCATGTGCAATATATACAAACTAAATGAAACACCGACATGAAACCACAGTATCTGTCATTGCTACATGTGTGGACAGCTGTGCATACAATGGTGGAGGTGTTCAATGTAGGCATATGTACTATACAGTGGAACAACACATGTGTGGTACGCAAACAGTACCACACAGTGAGCTGGGATATGGGCAGCCCACAGGAGTCACCATTGTGTTATATGCCTCTGCAATGGGTGCACACATTGTGATGTGCCATCTGACATGTCCCAGACATGTAGTGTTCTGGCTGCAATATTGTCTCACTATCCCATACATACCCCACATACCAAATATACAACCCGTTGTCTGCATAGCCCTGTGGATGGTGACATATCTGACATCTATGGGTGTATGTCATATGGGACAACACAGACATGTGAGATAGATGGCCATCACAAACATTTGGCCAACACATGTTCACACATGGCCATGGAGGATGACCAGAGACATGTAGCCACACAGTAGATGTGATGTGTATACACCCTGTTGCACATTGTCCACACATGGTCCAACTATAGCCTTAGTTGACTGATTATACAGTTGATGTGGTACACTGGACATCCTAAAAGCCTGTACACAGCTAGTGGAGGTGTCACTTAATTCGACCATATAAGATGTGTTGAACATCATGACTGTGTCATAGCATGACAGTAGTCACCTGTACAGCTTCCACAGACATTGACACCACATCAGGCCACAGATACTGTACATTTCCCTTGCTGCTGTAGGAGATCACTGTCAGCTGTCCACCTGTGTGTGTGTGATACATCAATGTCATGTGGGACATGGTGAATTGACAAGTCTGCCATGTGTGGACATGGTTGCCAGGCAGCTAAGACTCTGTAGTAGTTGTGCAGGGGTGTCATCCGTAGGTCTTCCAGTGACCTGTCACATGACTCAGCATGGTTTGGTGGTGTATACACCTCAGCACGTGGGTCACAATCCACAGTTATGTAATGTGTATGCACACAGTTATGGCTATGCACTGTGTGTGCACACACACTGTATAGCAATATAGATGCCTCATGATGCCATGCAATGGCACAGTGTCTGTCTGTACTTCACACTGTATAGCAATGTAGATGCCTCACGCTACCCTTCCATGCTCATGCACATTTGCTAAACGTGTATTCTATCTGCAGGGCATACAGACAACACCACAATGTGATACCCATTACAACGCTGTACATGTGTCAGGACACCATTCTGTCAGACATGTATGCATGTCAATGCACATGTCAGCAGATTACATGTCAAGGTCACTTCAGCCATGTGTACTGTTAACCTGTGCTGGTCCACATGGTGTATCACAGGGATGCATTCTTACTACCATGATTGTGTGAACTGCATGGCTACTGATATGACACCTGCTTGCTGTTGTGTGCAACCCAGGGAGGTATGCTAACTACCACTATTAATGTCTGAGCTGCATGCCATCTGCTGTATCACATGCATGCTGCATGCCATCTGTCAAATCACATGCATGGTGTGTCTGTGTGTCTGTGTCTCTGTGCCTGTGTCTGTCTTTGTGGCTGTGTGTGTGTGTCTCTGTTTGTGTGTGTGTGTGTGTGTGTGTGCGTGTGTGTGTGTGTGTCTGTGTGTGTGTGTGTCTATTGTAATGTAGAGTCTTTCTTTGCATTCACAGGTGATGTAGGTGCGTTACCCTCCTGCGGTCCATCTGATGTTAGTGTCCCCACAGATACTAGCAGTGATGAACATATGCATGAGGTACAGGCAGGGTTGTCAGGGGCTGAATCTGTGCCAATGGTTGCCATTCCAGCTATGTTCCCCTCTTTCCCGCACACACAGTTCATGCCAACACATACCCATCAGCAGTGGCCATAGAGGAAGGACAGTCAGCGTGTGTTAGCTTGGAACAGGAACGTGTGGTGGCTACAGAAGGTGTGTCTCCACACCATGGTGTCAGTGTAATGACTACAGATGTGCCACACAGGCATGTGGCCAGTGCCGCTTGTAGGAGGGCTTCTGGCAGACATGCACCTGCAGTACAGAGCGCAGCTGGTGTCACCAGACGCATGTTCCAGACTGTGATGGTGGCACAGGCACGTGCTGAATGGCAGAACAGAGAAGGGCAGAGCCGCCAGAGGGCTGCTATCCGTACTCTAAATGACAACATCCAGGCATTTGGCAAATGCTCAACAGCAGATTGCTGATGTCCTGGACAGGCGATTGGGTGACATGGTTGGAATCCTTGATCGTGGCTTGGCAATCTGCGAGTGTGAGCTGTCTGTGCTGGAACATCTGGTAGGAGTGAGGCATAGGCCATGGACAGGCCAGCTACACCACCTAGTGCAGGTCAACGTGAACGAGCAACCTCACATGCCCGCTTCCATAGTGCTGGTAGCAGTGCAGCTGGTGCTGCGCTGTCCACACCAGGACACAGCAGGCCACGTGATGTGGCCCTGGATGTTCCCAGTGGGACACGGTTCCAGTGGACATGTGTCATCGGACAGTAGCCAATCTGTACCTCTGCCTGGTAGTGCCCGCAACCCCTGGCAGGCACAGGTCATGTGGCCATGGCGGACACAGTGAGCTGTACATCCTGGTCTGTACAATCTGGAGCTGTCAATAATACCCTGTGTAGGCCTGACAAAGGCAGAACTGTGTGCACACATACACGCACACAGCAAACATCTGTAGGGCACCACATAATGACCACACATGTCCAATCAGATCACCGGCCTTACCCACACACATGATGTCATCCACTGGTGCAGCCTATGCCCTGGCAAACATTATCACCCTGTGCATATGATGATGCCTGTGCCGCATCCCTGTCATCCACACCATCGGTGCAGGGACATGCTCAAATGGTCTGATGCACAGGGTGAACAGAATAGTGAGAGAAGTGTATATTACATCAGTTGTGTAATGTTGACATGCACCAGACATAATATGTAGTACAGGTTTAATGCATTGTTGTATGTTCACAGTATGTGTCTTGGTAACAACAGTAACAGCATGTTGGTAATGATGCCCTGGTTCCCTACTTATGGTCTACTTGCATGTGCCAATAAGTAGCAGTGTTTGCAGTTTCCCATGTGTAAATGTGGAGTACTCACAGGCATGTATGGCAATACCAGCATGCTATACGTAGCCTCAACCTGACTGTTAGAAAGGCTACCATACCACAGATGTCCACACATCTACTGATCCAGAAGCATGTGGGCTGTTTAATAGGCTACAGTGGCTAGAGACGTGACATCCATACCAGGTCACATCACAGGTATGTTGACATGGTGTGGGGGGTTTACACAGTGGTCTGCCTGATGATAACATTAGAGGCCACTTGATAGCATGAGGCCTCACTGTGTAGCAGTAATACCCTGTCACATTACAGGATGAGAACACACACAGACATACACAGAAACACACAGTAACATGCCCACACTCAAGGAGTCAACAACACTATAACGCACACTCGATACTGTTGAGGTGAGGACCCCTGCTTATGTGGTAATCACCCTCACAGTACTGTGCACCCACACGATGCGACACAGAGAATGAACATGTAAAAGTAGCCAGTAAGGCTGAGTCCGATGGCATCAACAGAGTAGTAGACTGCATCACCATGAGGGGTTGGGGATCCTGTCTGTTCAGCACATCACCATGCAGACATACACCTCACATACACACACACACACACACACACACACACACACACACACACACACACACACACACACACACACACACACACACACACACTGTGGAGTCCACAAATGTCATTTACATACGGATAGCTGACGTGTGTGATACACACCACCCTGCCTACGTATGCTTTCCACACTGCAGTATGTACAGATCTCTACAACAGTGTACAGGGGTGTGTAACAATTGGGATGTATTCCCACCATATGTCATATATGGTCACGCAAACACACATGGCAGTAGTCACACACGCAAACACAGGCAGTACTGTGAATATACACCCATATGATGACATCTGACAGACATGCAGCAGTATTACCGCATTATGTGTACCAACGCTACCTCGCAATTGTGCTGCTATATGCACATGGGAGGATGTAAGTGTTACAGGTGTCAGTGATTTACAGTCAGTAACACCCTGACGCTGTGTAGGTTGTATGTCTTCACCTTCAAGTAACAGTAACATAGCTACTGTTTGCACATGTAATGGTAGGATGGCTTGTGACACACCTGTGAGCTGCCTCGCAAACATCCATCTGCAAAGGTGGATCACCACTTTATGTACACACATCCATCCATACCTGATGTACATCCTACTGCATTGTCAGTATTTCACCATATACAGTGTCAATGATGGGGCTGCATTGCAACTGCATGTTGTAGTTAGGCACAGATGAATGACATACATCAGCTACTGCACATGCATGGTAGCTGCATGCACACACCATTACATGTACATGTGTGTTGGTCCTACATTCCTGTCATGTAGCCATGTTTTGTATGCATTGTACCAGGACATGTGTGATGACATACATACATGGACTGTTGTATGATATGATGGTTGTCATGGGTAACTAGTAGGGAATGTTGGTCAACATTGCTACCTCATGTACTGTTAGCATTCAACAGCCATGGACCTACCTTCCATGTGCATGTGATTGCTGTAGCCACTTGTCTGCACGGAGACAGCAAAGCTATGCTATGTACATATGTGTTGTGTGTGTGTGTGTCCATGTCATATCCACGCACATGTATGTCATATCCAAACATGAGTGTTCTTGGTGTACAGCGACAGTCATCTGTACAGCTGTGTAAGACCCAGGGCCCCTGTTATGTAGAGCTGACCTGGTTAGGAACAGTGTATCATTGCATTGCATAACACATGATGGAACCCTGTCAGTACATGTGTAGTTTGCACAGTTGTTGTAGACCTATGTACAGTCCACTGGTCATGAGTCACATGGTGTGGTAATGTATGGATGTGTGTTGCTGGTCCAAAGACATGGTGATGTCTGAGGGCTACATAGTAGAATGTACATTTACCACTGATCTGCACCTGAGACATCAATGGCTTGAGTGTGTACTGGTCATTACATGTGAGTGGTTCATGTATGTAGGTAGTACCCAAACTGTGCCTTCCATGTTTAGATCCATGTGCATGCAAGACAGCCCTTGCAAACTATGTGTGAGCATGCCAGTACGCTGTGTGTAGATGGACACATTCCAAACTGTGTTATAATGTGCATGCAAGACAGCCCTTATACTACTGTGTGTGAGCATGCCCAGTACGCTGTAGATGGACACACAGTACATTCCAATGGACATGATACTAAGTGTGTGAGCATGCCAGTGATTGTGTTATGTGCTCTTGTATGGCATGGCCATTGATCCTGTATGCGATGTTTCATCCAGGCAACAGATGTCCATATCCCCATGTCAGGATGGATTCCTACATTGAACACACTGGTTGACTGTCTTGAAGGGTGTACTGTCTGTGCATCTGTTCTGTAGTTTGTAATAGTGTATGATAGGCAGTTGTATGCCACCCACTGCCAGTGTTTGTCTATGTCTACCCTGGGACAGTAATGCTTTTAGACTGCTCACTCTATACATTCCCTATCTGCTTTGCCTTTGCGGATGATGTCATCCACCTAGAAGTATGCCTCTGGCATTGCTGTGTTCAGTAATCTCGGTAGCACATTCTGTAACTGTGTGATAAGGTAGTTAGGTGTATGTTTGACTCCCTGCCCTGCCAAGTGTGTGTGTTTCCAGCTGCCTGGGGACAGAGTAATGCTTTTAGATGGCTCACACAACATACATTCCCTATCAGCGTCTTTGCCTTTGCGGATGATGTCATCTGCCTAGAAGTATGCCTGTGGGAGTGCTGTGTTCAGTAATCTGTAGCACATTCTGTAACTGCATAATGCTGTAGTGTGATAAGGTAGTTAGTGTATGTCCAGCCCTGCCAAGTGTGTGTGTGTTTGTGTGTGTGTTTCCAGCTGCCTGGGGACAGAGTAATGCTTTTAGATGGCTCACTCTCCATACATTCCCTATCGGGTATCTTTGCCTTGGCGGATGATGTCATCCACCTAGAAGTATGCCTCTGGGAGTGCTGTGTTCCATCTCTGGCATGTTCTGTAACTGTAATGCTGTAGTGTGATAAGGTAGTTAGGTGTATGTCTACTCCCAGCCCTGCCAAGTGTGTGTGTGTGTGTGTGTGTGTGTGTTCCAGCTGCCTGGGACAGAGTAATGCTTTAGAGGCTCCCCCACATACATTCCCTATGATTTGCCTTGTGGATGATGTCATCCACCTAGAAGTATGCCTCTGGGAGTGCTGTGTTCCAGTAATCTCAGTAGCCATTCTGTAACTGTGTAATGCTGTAGTGTGATAAGTAGTTAGGTATGTTGACTCCCAGCCCTGCCAAGTGTGTGTGTGTGTGTGTGTGTGTGTGTGTGTGTTTCCAGCTGCCTGGGGACAGTAATGCTTTAGACGCTCACCCCATACATTCCCTATGCATCTTTGCCTTTGTGATGATGTCAACCACCTAGATGTTTGCCTGTGGGAGTGCGGTGATGCTGGAACTCGATAGGGTGTTCTGTTACTGCATAATGCTGTAGTGGTAGACTAGACAGGTAGGTGCTCAATTCCAAGGATTGGCAGGTGTGTGTTTTTGGCAGTTATACCATATGTGCTGGTATCTGTGGGTGGCTAGCTGTGGGATTTTTCTGTTTGTTTTGTTGCTGACCTATATAGTGTCCAGAGCCCACATATTCTGCCAAGACACTGGGTTGTCAACACATACATTTGCCAATAGGTCTGGTGAGTAACTGTCAGCAGCCCTACTCTTATCCTTGATAGGTCTGACTGCAGATGCAACAAAACACACGCCTTGATAGTAACAACACTACATGATGCAGGTGGCACATGTAGTTTCCTTTTCATTCCTGTCTAATGCTTTGCTGTCATGTGGTCCGCTGTTGTGATATAAATGCCATATCTACATATGTGTGTACATGTATATGTGTATATATATATATATATATATATATATATATATATATCCATGTATATATGTATACAAATAATATATATGATATATGTAGATGTAGAGGTGGACATAGATGTGAACATATATGTCTGGGGACATTAGCACTATTGAATGTTTGTGCTGGATGATCTGTACATGATAACCTGGGATCTATGTATATCTGCCATGGCATGGTGGTAATGCACATCGTCTGTAGTGTGCAGGGCCATGGGTTGTAGTCGTGTAGACACCGGTTATTTTGTTGCTGGGAAGACCATGGGACATCGAATATGGTGATAGTAAGGCACCTGTTGCCAATTGTGTATGGATCTGAGCGACACTGAGCAGTGGTTATTAATTTGGAGGTTCGGTATGGGTCATATAACTATTGTTTAGAAGACTATACTATGCAGATGAGGTTGACTATAGTGTATCACATTTATCACCAGGGTCCCTGGAGTGTATGTGTGTAGTCAGCCGGGCGCAGGTCTCGAATATAGTTGACAGCATGGGAGGGGGGTCAGGCATACTGCACGCATTTGTGCCTTGGGAGTGCTCCTGCCTTAGCACACCTAAGCTAGGGCATGTCTATACCTGCCTGGCGACATTGGGAGGAATGACAGCAGTGGTGGGTAGTCAGGGTGTGCAGGCTGCACAAACAGGTGTTGGTCAGCACAATCAGCAGATGACATGGCCAGCCCACACCTGAACAGTACGGTAATGCGAGCAAGCAGCATACACACAGGTTTCGTCCGCACTCTACACCACCGGTGTATACCTGCAGGGACATTTCATGACACAGTCCAACCAAATGAGATGGGCTGCAGCAGGCAACATTTACCAACATGTGCAGGAGGCTGGGGCAGTGAGGATGTGTATGCTGCCGAACAACTCTTACTGAGGTGACATAAGACTTTATAGACCAAGGGTGACTTACTAGGGGCTACATGGGCTGGAGATGTTGGAGCACTATGGGGTGGGCAGACACCTCCCACAGCAGCTTATTGACTTGTGCCTGCCCCACCTGACACATCAAACAGGCCGAGGGAAACACATCACAGTGGATACCATGGTATGTGTTGGCCTAGGTGTACTAGCCACAGGTACCTCACACAGCTCAACTGGGGATATCATGGGTATCTCACAGGCATCTGCATCCAGAGTATTGCACCAGTTCACAAACACCATGTCAACACTTGCTAGTGAGCACACATGTCCTCAACACATGTGATTAGTAGACCAGCAATATGCATCTGTTCAACCACATGGATGACTACCCTGGGGTACTAGGTGCTATAGCCTGCACACACATACACATCGTAGCACCACGGTGAGTGGGTAGCCTACAGTCACTGCAGGGCATACCCTCCAACAGCCATATGTGATGGCCAGGGCATGAGATTGAATGTGTGTGCTGTCTGCCGTGAAAGCTATGATGTGTCCGATATATGGCTTCTGACTCAGCTGTAGCACACCAATGCCAATATGGACATCCCTACAGTCTCCTAGTGGGGATGCTGGGTAAACACTGGTGTCATGGCTGATGACACCATCAGCAATGCACACACCTGAACACTCACACCATACTGAGGTGGATGCACAGGCAAGACATATACTTGTGCATGTGTTTGGGATGCTCAGTTCACAGTTCTGGTATGGACACATCCGTGGAGCTCTGCAGTATTCACAAGCTACATGCATACAAGTTGTTATGGTATTTATGCTACACAATCTTATCCTGCAGTAACAGTTGCAGCAGGAACAGCATGGGCAGGGCCACAGCCCAACACCACTGCCAAGGCCTGTACAGGCACAGTGTGACTTGGTGAAGGAACTACCTGAGCAGGGCACAGTCAATCTAAAGCCATGCACAGTATGACCTGCCCTTGGCAAAGAGGCAACACAAGGCATATGCTGACACAGTAGGTACCCACAGTTTCTCTCTGACCCTGCACACACAATGGATGCCAAACATGACACTACCTGTGCTCGGCCATGTATAGGAGGTGCACTGTGTGCATCCGACATAGGCAGCACTCCAGCACCGTCCTCAAGTCAACACACCCAGGGTATCTATTGACCTAACAATTGGCAGTTGTATTAGAATGTGACCCATTGCTATGGTATGTATGTGAGCATACAAGTGACTGTGGTGGCCAATGTTGGGGCAGCAGACAGTACACATCCATAGTGGCACCATGACCTCAGCATACGGGGTCACAATGGTAGCCTGTAGTACACAGGGTGTCCTAACCCACTGCAGATTATGGCTGACCATCATGTGTGTCCTGTACAGCCCACACACTTCCATGCAGCTGGACAGGTGACCAATACAGACAAATGATATACAATGGCCTATGGATATGCCCAATGAATGACCCCAACCCCTAAGACACACACAGACTACAGGCCAGGCAGTTTGATGTTTGTGAAAGCTAGATGTCCAACACCACTGTGCTGGTAATTTAAAGCTGGGAACTGATGTACACTGGTATCCCTCCAACCAGCAATTTAGGTAGGTCCACACTGACATGGAGTACCTGGCATCCAGTACAGGCGGCAGATGTGTACAACTGTTGCTGCCCCCATCAACCTACACATGTGAGAGTCGTGCACCACCCACGGTGCTGTGTAGGACTGTGGTTGTGGTTGATGTCCCCCACACTATGCAGACATGTAGCAACTGTCAATGCCACATGACCATTAGCTACCCTGCAGACACAGCATGACACCTGTCTGTGTAGAACGGAGAGGTCAGCAACACAGTACTAACTATCTGGACATGCACATGCATACAGTTGACCATACTTCATGCTCACACACATGCGGTATGATGGTAATGTGGCGACAACATATAACAGTCATACTGCATGCTCACACACTGAAACACAGGACGCCAGGCATGCATACACCAGTGGTGGACATATCTGCCAGTACATTGCTATACTGTTGGATGTCATGCGCTGTATGGTGTGTGTGTGTGGTCTATTGTCTGTACATATGCCATGGTCTACAAATTCACATGAGCTATGTGCAGGGTACTGCTACCAACACAGTATAGGCGTTCTTTGTCATGGACAGGGACCTTTGGATACAGACTGCAAGGCACATCCAGCAGGTGGAGCAGTTGTGTATGGGTTTGTACAGTGTTAAGCACTGCTGACCTCTGGTCAGAACCTTATACGTAGACTCCACATTTCTTTGACAGTGCACTACTGGCATATTAGACAAACACGCTTACAGCCGCCACCAACATTTCTGCTTACATTTTTCACTCACGCTGTGTGCGATCCTGTGATCACACATGGACTACATGACTACAGTATCTGGCAACCATTTGCTGCGGCACATTTGACTGTATACTCGCCTGTCCAGTGCTAATCATATTATGGTCCTCATATATGCTCCCCATCTGTGACACATGGGAACCGATAATCTGCAATGCTGACATGTGAATATGATTTTGTTCCAGCTGTCGGGCCTACCATGCGCGCATACCTACTTGCCCACCTTTCAGATTGCACAACAGACTGGAGTGACACCTTACAACATTGGACCTCCCACCTCCTGTAGATATGTTCACCTTTATTGCTGAAATAACCTCTGTTATGTACATGCATTCACAATGACATATATATTTGTTTTGTGGCTCATATATCAACACCTGTTGTTTGTGTATATATTCTCGTCACCTGAGTGTGACAGTTATATGTATTGTCAATATATGTGTACTGTTACATGTACTAATTAATAGTACACATATATATATTATACACAACATTATATGTTACAAATATATAACCTATTATCTCATATATCTATATATATCATTATACTTGTGTATATATATATATATATATATATATATATATCTGTATATATATATCTGTGTATATATATATATATATATATATATATATATATATATATATATATATATGTATATATATCTTTCTTATCTATACATCTGTGTCCGAACCTATACATTTCGGACATACACTTACACATGCGTATGGTTTTATCTCTGCTTCAACAGCATACTATTGCCTTAGTCATTATGACACGACACTTCACCGTGAACTTGTGATCAGTATATTGCACGCTATCTGTGACAGATGTCCACTTTTCATGTCTGGGGTGCCGCTGATAAGTGGATGTGATACAGTGTCATTCGACCTATTACTCATGCACAGCCTATTATTCCTGCTACTGTGTTTGTTTCTGTACATTCATATTATTACTGTTGATAGGATGAGTGTTTGTGTTACTGAGATTGTACAACATATTGATGTTCATGTAGTTGTGTCTTTCTGCTTTTCCTGGTTTGGGGTTGTCACAGCAGAACTCTTCACTCATGGGTGGCATAGGTTTTACGTGCTGCCAGCCCTGACGACAACGTGACAACGCATTTCCATTCATGTCTCTCCATGCAAATGACGCCTATCTGGGAATCACACGCACTAGCTGACCTCCACGGGCACCATTGCACCCGCAACATACCCTAGCACTCCTGTGTCCATAATCGCATCCATAGTTTCTCCTGCACACCTGTTGAGTTTCCACGCATAACAGCCATTATACACCTGATATCAGCCATGACACACCTTTACACATTGCCCTCTCATGAGCGTTGGGGCCCTACACATGAACCTGAGCTTGTAAAGTCCAGGTGCTTACCATCTCCAATGGAGTTTCCCATGTCTGCGAGCACCAGACATTTTCACCTGCCACTGTGACATCAGATGTATTCACTATATTCATTGTGGATTAACCCACCAGAGAACATCCTTTTGTTTAATTTCTCAAAATGTTTAGGTATTTTAATACCATGACAGGAATGAACCTCATTTTTAGGTCAGGCCACAGTGCTTTAATCTTTGTTATTTGCCAAGAGTGCAGCTGTGCCTGCAGGGTTACTTGCAATTGCAGTGTCTTTAAATGGGGGATCACATCAGTCGCCCTGCTAGACAGGGGTCCAGGGAAGTAAATAGTGTGGGAAGAAATAGCCAGGGAATAGTTATGGCTAGGTTTGTATAGGCCCTAGGGCCGATAGTCTAGTACCAACCTATGAACCTATGAACCTATAAGAGAAATGAGAAGCAGCAAAATTTAATAACTGTCATCTTACTAACCCCCCACCTCGAGATGCCTACAGAAGGGATTTAGAAATACTTTCACACTTCTACAGAGAAATGTGTTAACAGTTAAAGGGCATAAAACTCTACCTGGCTGTAAAGAAACCTTATCCAAACAGAGTTATTTGTGTGAAATGATCTTCGTAGTAAGGTCTGCCCTTTTGATGAAAAAAATATTCCAGCAGCAGGTTCAGATAAACTCAATTGATATTTAGACTGTTTTTCTATGGTAATAATAATTTTATTTTACATTTGCACCATTTGCACCTTAACAACTGTAGCCATGCCAGACTGATTACCTGATTACACACACACACACACACACACACACACACACACACACACACACACTATATATATATATATATATATATATATATATATATATATATATATATATATATATATATATATATATATGGGTTCCATACAAATAGTGCACGGAATGCTCCGGGTGTTGTACTGAACTTCCGTGCAGTACTCACATACCTTATGGTTAGGGCATGGATCATACCATGACCTGTGACCTAACCCTAAGGTCCATGATGACTGCAGCGCAGTGAAGGATATAGCAATGTCCTCCACTATGGTGCGATAGTCACGAACCCTAGGGTTAGGGCATGGGTTAGGGGAAGGGGATAGCTTTACTAACTATCCTTTTACCCTAACCTGTGCCCTAACCCTAAGGTCCATGACTGTCGCACCATAGTGGAGGACATAGCTTGTTTTTTATGTCCTCCACTGTGCTGCAGTGTTTTCGGTGAAGTGCACTTACTCAAAAGTTCACTTTTGTTAAAGTGAACTTTCGCAGAAGTTGTTGTTGTTGTGTCTTTCGGCTTTTCCTGGTTAGGGGTCGCCACAGCGGAACTCCAGTCCGCTAATGATTGGCAGTAGATTTTTATGTGCCGAGTTGCCAGCCCTGACACACAACCTTCAACGAAGGTACGCCCATTCACATATGTCTCCAGGCAGAAGACGCTATAGCTGAGAATCGAACGGGACAACGTCTTACTGTCAGGCGACAGCGCTACCGCAGCACCACCACCGCAGTTGTGAGGTTTCCTATTACAAGTTCAAAGTAGTGAACTTTTATTCTTGTAATAGGAATCCATATATATATATATATATATATATATATATATATATATATATATATGTGTGTGTGTGTGTGTGTGTGTATTCGTATATATATATATAGATGTAAAGAGAGAAATAGATGACATGACTGACTGCTGACTGATGATCTAAAGTATTTTTTAACTTTGTCAGTTTTATTTTTGTATATGTAACACGACTTTTCAACAATAGTATTTAATGTACACATTTTCAAATATAATGCTTGTTCCACATTTGTCTACCATATTACATAACGTATTTGCCTTTGTACCCATAGCTAAAAATATCTTGAAACTTACATCATATTAGAAAATAACAAATATTCCCTGTATTTCTACTCATTTGTATCTCACATATAACCATATGACCCCCCCCATATTCAGATGTATCATTCTTCCCAAAGTCTCTGCTTTACACATTTTGTACTGTATTAAACAATATATGCAGAATTTGGGGTACTTCACTCCCATGTGTTTCGACTTTCAGACAGTTACCTCAGTAAGGATACAGTGTAACTTATCTCGGGTAATCCCTGGTGCTAGATGTAAGACTACGACTGTTCATAATCCACTACATCTGTGCACAAAAAAATTAACTTGTTCACTGTACATAATCAAAATATGTCTAGATGAAACATTACTATCATGAGAGAAATAGAATAGCAGCCTTGAATAACGTGGCACAACAATGATGCAATGTATGTCCACATTCCTGATTTAAGAGGGTAGATATTGAAGGGAAGATGAAGCTGTCTAGGGTCTAGTTACAACTGACAGATGTTTTAGAGCACTAGTGTTTTGCTAGTAGTTGTATAAGGGAAAGTATCTCAGTAGCTTAACTTCCACATGCAGTGAAGTATGTATTATGACATGAGTGGGGCAGCATAAAAAAGCAAGCACATTTAAAGATTCTGCAACTGCAAGTAATCCTGCAGGAACAGCTGCACTCTTAGCAAACAACAAAGATTAAAGCACTGTGGCCTGACCTAAAAATGGGGTTCATTCCTGTCATGGTATTAAAATACCTAAACATTTTGAGAAATTAAACAAAACAATGTTCTCTGGTGAGTTTATCTGCAATTTTCCACTGCATACATCTGATGTCACAGTGGCAGGGGAAAATGACTGGTGCTCGCAGACATTGGACACTCCACTGGAGATGGTAAGCACCTGGACTGCAGAAGCTCAGGTTCACCTGTGTGCAAGGCTACACCTTCACTGTGTACTGTGGGAAGATGTCTATACCTGAAGGGACAGACAGCACCACTGTCCCATTAGATTATGACTAAGGCACTTATACATCATCAGCAGCAGCAGTAGACCTTGCATGAGTACCATCTTCAACCTGTTGCCCTGGCCCAGCTTCTTCAGGTATCGCTGCAGCAGTGGCCTGGCCAGTGAATCCAGAACAAAAATATACTGGAGTGGGCATGAGCACCCATGCTACCACTGTACTCCTGTGGCACAAGAACCTGTGCTACAACTGTGCCCTGTAGCATGAGCACCTGTGCTACAACTGTGCCCTGTAGCATGAGCACCTGTGCTACAGCTGTGTCCCCGTGGCATGAGCATCTGTGCTACCAGTGTGCTCCTGTGGCATGAGTACTTGTACTACAACAGTACCCCTGTGGCATGAGTACCTGTGCTACAACTGTGGCCCTCTAACATGAGTACCTCTGCTACTACAGTGTCCCTGCAACATGTTTATTAAAGGAGACCATACATGAAGTAGCATACAGTTCCAAACTACTTAATCTGAAATCATGTCTTATCAGAATACCTGAGGTTCCTATGACAAAACATAGGCAGCATATGGTGTTGTCTGCCTATTATATATTTCTGTTGAGGTGTTCTACAGAAATCTGCTTTAAGGGCTATTGAAAAAATGCATCATCTACTGAAATGCATAGAATTTGGTCTACCCTTATGCCAGAACTCAGGTTTGATCCCAGTATCATTGTTCCCCTGCAGGTTACTGGAAAATTCTTTGGCTGCATTACTGTTTTGCTCAGGATGATTCCCCAAGGCTGACCTGTGAGCCACTATAAAGTGTGCATTTACTTAAGCATACTATTACATATCAGGGACACACTTAGTAATTGTCATAATATTTGAACTCTGCTCATCCACAGTACTGACATTGCGGGCAACGATCTGTCACATTTCGTCCCATAAAGGCTGATTATCATCTCTTCCTTCTGATAGACACCAGCCATGGGCCTGAGTGGTCATAGCAGGATGTCATCTTCAGCATGGCTGAAATTATTAAGCCTATTTCATTAGCCTAAACCTGTGGATAAGCAGATATGTCTGAACATGGAAAACATGGCTATAAACTGGAAACTGCCTGGAATGGTAGGATCACATCTATGGATACAGGGGTAACCTACATAAGCCATACTATAGTCATAAGGACACATATGTTAAAGTGCAGTCCGGAGCCAGATGGAGAAACATACAGCTGATTTAGCTGCCACAGACTGGCATATATGCAATCCATGCAGGGCCTAGCCACATTGTGAAAGCCTACTAGTATGCTCTTAGGGAAAGGACATTATCCCTGGAGCCAACCCTGGGAGACAGCCAAGGAAGCACCGGTGACATAACCATGCTTTACTGCAGAGAGAGAGATACAAATGTATAACAATGCTGTCACCAACACTATACGCCACCATATACAGCCATCAGAGTATACTGCTTCCATAAGAACTGACAGGTATTTGCAAGCGCAGCTTGTTCTGATATTGTGAGCTGTCAAGTTATCGATACAAAATACATACAGATGACATATGCAGATACACATATTTATATTGCTAGGCTTATATAAATTGTGTAGGTGTACAAGGGTACATATCCATAGGAATGTAGGCAAAGATAATTTACCGCATACTTGAAGAGTACAGTATCCCAAAACAGGGATGCATATACATCCTGAGTGTACTACTGCTGCTTCTTTAAACACTGCTACCAGCTTTGCTGAAATAGCTCTTAAAATCTGTGCTAGTTAACATAAAAATGGTGACATGTTCTTTAAATGTGTAACTTTATACCAACTTGGATGCCACATAGGTAAATGAGACTGCTAAAATGAATATTTGTGAATCACATTATTTCTCTGTCATGCATATGTGGCAAAAGTATTAGCTTAGTGCAAAGGCTCTGCTCTGAATTCTTGTGATCACACACTTGTGCAGAAGACATGTATGAGTACACCTGATGCATTTCTGTAAAACTGCTGGTATACTACCTGATAGTCTTTTTTTACATTCACAGGTGATGTAGGTGCATTACCCTCCTGCGGTCCATCTGATGTTAGTGTCCCCCCAGATACTAACAGTGATGAACATATGCATGAGGTACAGGCAGGGTTGTCAGGGGCTGAATCTGTGCCAGTGGTTGCCATCCCAGCTATGTCCCCCTCTTCCGCACACACAGTTCTCATGCCAACACATACCCCATCACCAGTGGCCATAGAGGAAGGACAGCCCGCGTGTGTTAGCTTGGAACAGGAATGTGTGGTGGCTACAGAAGGTGTGTCTCCACACCATGGTGTCAGTGTAATGATTGCAGATGTGCCACACAGGCGTGGCCAGTGCCGCTCATAGGAGGACCTCTGGCAGACATGCACCTGCAGGACAGAGCGCAGCAGCTGGTGTCACCAGACGCATGTTCCAGACTGTAATGGTGGCACAGGCACGTGCTGAACAGCAGAACAGAGAAGGGCAGAGGCTACAGAGGGCTGCTATCCGTACTCTAAATGACAACATCCAGGCATTGGCAAATGCTCAACAGCAGATTGCTGATGTTCTGGACAGGCGATTGGGTGACATGGTTGGAATCCTTGACTGTGGCATGGCAATCCGTGAGCGTGAGCTGTCTGTGCTGGAACATCTGGTAGGAGTGAGGCATAGGCCATGTGGACGTAGGCCAGCTACACCCCCTAGTGCAGGTCAATGTGAACGAGCCACCTCACATGCCCACTCACATAATGCCGGTAGCAGTAGCAGTGCAGCTGGTGCTGCGCTGTCCACACCAGGACAAAGCAGGCCACGTGGATGTGGCCCTGGATGTTCCCAGTGGGGACACGGTTCCAGTGGACATGTGTCATCAGACAGTAGCCAATCTGTACCTCCGCCTGGTAGTGCCCGTGCAACCCCTGGCAGGCACAGGTCACGTGGCCATGGCCGGACACAGTGAGCTGTACATCCTGGTTTGTACAATCTGGAGCTGTCAATAATACCCCTGTGTAGGCCTGACAAAAGGCAGAACTGTGTGCACACATACACGCACACAGCAGTAACATCTGTAGGGCACCACAATAATGACCACACATGTCCAATCAGATCACCGGCCCTTACCCACACACATGATGTCATCCACTGGTGCAGTCTATGCCCCTGGCAAACATTATCACCCTGTGCATATGATGATGCCTGTGCCACATCCCTGTCATCCACACCATCGGTGCAGGGACATGCTCATATGGTCTGATGCACAGGGTGAACAGAATAGTGAGATAAGTGTATATTACATTAGTTGTGTACTGTTGACAAGCACCAGACATACTATGTAGTACAGGTTTATAATGCATTGTTATATGTTCACAGTATGTGTCTTGGTAACAATGGTAACAGCATGTTGGTAATTATGCCCTGCTTCCCTCCATAAGGTCTACTTGCATGTGCCAATAAGTAACAGTGTTTTCAGTTTCACATGTGTAAATGTGGAGTACTCACAGGCATGTATGGCAATACCAGCATGCTATACGTAGCCTCAACCTCACTGTTAGAAAGGCTACCATTCCACAGATGTCCACACATCTACTGATCCAGAAGCATGTGGGCTGTTTAATAGGCTACAGTGGCTAGAGACGTGACATCCATACCAGGTCAAATCACAGGTATGGTGACATGGTGCGGGGGGTTTACACAGTGGTCTGGCCGATGATAACGTTAGAGGTCACTTGATAGCATGAGGCCTCACTGTGTAGCAGTAATACACTGTCACATTACAGGATGAGAACACACACAGACATACACAGAAACACACAGTAACATGCCCACACTCACGGGGTCAACAACACTATAACGCACACTCAATAGTGTTGAGGTGAGGAACCCTGCCTATGTGGTAATCACCCTCACAGTACTGTGCACCCACATGATGCAACACAGAGAATGAACATGTACAGGTAGCCAGTAAGGCTGAGACTGATGGCATCAACAGGGTAGTAGACTGCATCACCATGAGGGGTTAGGGATCCTGTCTGTTCTGTATGGTAGCATACACCCTCACACCATGCACCAGACAGCCACACATCTACACACACACACACACACACACACACACACACACACACACACACACACACACACACACACACACACACACACACTGTGGAGTCCACAAATGTCATTCACATACAGATAGCTGACATGTGTGTGATACACACACCTTCCCTGCCTACGTTATGCTTTCTACACTGCAGTATGTACAGATCTCAACAACAGTGTACAGGGGTGTGTAACAATTGGGATGTATTCCCCACCATAAGTGGCATATATGGTCACACAAGCAAACACACATGGCAGTACTGTGAATCATATCACACAAGCAAACACACATGGCAGTACTGTGAATCATACACCTGCTATATGATGATACATCTGACAGACATGCAGCAGTATTGGCCACATTATGTGTACCAACACTACCTTCGGCAATTGTGCTGCTATATGCACACAGGAGGATGTACATGTTACAGGTTTCAAGTGATTTACAGTCAGTAACACCCTGATCGCTGTGTAGGTTGTACGTCTTCACCTTCAAGTAACAGTAAAATAGCGTACTGTTTGCACATGTAATGGTAGGATGGCTTGTGACACACCTGTGAGCCGTCTTCAGCAAACATCCATCTGCAAAGGTGGATCACCACTTTATGTACACACATCCATCCATACCTGATGTACATCCTACCGTACTGTCAGTATTTCACCATATACAGATGTCAATGATGGGGTTGCATTGCAACTGCATGTTGTAGTTAGGCACAGATGAATGACATACATCAGCTACTGCACATGCATGGTAGCTGCATGCACACCATTACATGTACATGTGTGTTGGTCCTACATTCCTGTCATGTAGCCATGTTTGTATGCATTGCAATTGGTGGACATGTGTGATGACATACATAACACATGGACTGTTGTATGATATGATGGTTGTCATGGGTAACTAGTACAGAGGGAATGTTACCTCGGTCAACATTGCTACCTTATGTACTGTTAGCATTCAACAGCCATGGACCTACCTTCCATGTGCATGCGTGTGATTTCTGTAGCCACTTGTCTGCACGGAGGACAGCAAAAGCTATGCTATGTACATATGTGTTGTGTGTGTGTGGGCCATGTACATATCCACTGCGATTACATGTATGTCGTGTCCAAACATGAGTGTTCTTTGGTGTACAGCGACAGTCATCTGTTACAGCTGTGTAAGACCCAGGGCCCCTGTTATGTGTAGAGCCGACCTGGTTAGGAACAGTGGTATCATTGCATTGCATAACACATGATGGAACCCTGTCAGTACATGTGTAGTTTGCACAGTTGCTGTAGACCTATGTACAGTCCACTGGTCATGAGTCACATGGTGTCGCAGTAATGTATGGATGTGTGTTGTTGGTCCAAAGACATGGTGATGTCTGAGGGCTACATAGTAGAATGCGACATTTACCACTGATCTGCACCTGAGACATCTGTGATGGCTCTTGAGTGTGTACTGGTCATTACATGTGAGTGGCCTTCATGTACATGGGGACAGTAACACCAAACTGTGCCCTTCCATGTTTAGCATCCATGTGCATGCAAGACAGCCCTTTGCTACAACTAAGTGTGTGAGCATGTCCAGTACGCCGTTGTGTAGATGGACACACAGTACATTCCAAACTGTGCCCTTCCATGTTTAGAATCCGTGTGCATGCAAGACAGCCCTTCGCTACTACTAAGTGTGTGAGCATGCCCAGTACGCCGTTGTGTAGATGGACACACAGTACATTCCAATCGGACATGTGATACTAAGTGTGTGAGCATGCCCAGTGGCACCTTGTGCCGGTTATGTGCCTCTGTGTATGGGCATGGCCATTGAAATCCTGTATAGCGATGGTGGTCATCCAGGCAACAGATGTCCATACCCCATGTCAGGATGGATTCCTACATTGAACACACTGGTTGACTGTCTTGAAGGGTGTACTGTCTGTGGCGCATCTCGTATCTATGTAGTATTGTAATAGTGCTCCATAGATAGGCAGTTGTCCCGCTCACACCACTGCCGTGTGTTTGTCTATGTCTACCTTGGGACAGTAATATGCTTTTAGACTGTTCACTCTCTATACATTCCCTATCAGTGTCTTTGCCTTTGCAGATGATGTCATCCACCTAGAAGTATGCCTCTGAGAGTGCTATGTTCCAGTAATCTCAGTAGCGCATTCTGTAACTGTGTAATGCTGTAGTGTGATAAGGTAGTTAGGTGTATGTTTGACTCCCAGCCCTGCCAAGTGTGCGTGTTTCCAGCTGCCTGGGGACAGAGTAATGCTTTTAGATGGTTCACTCCCCATACATTCCCTATCGGCGTCTTTGCCTTTGCGGATGATGTCCTCCACCTAGAAGTATGCCTCTGGGAGTGCTGTGTTCCAGTAATCTCGGTAGCACATTCTGTAACTGCATAATGCTGTAGTGTGATAAGGTAGTTAGGTGTATGTTCGACTCCCAGCCCTGCCAAGTGTGTGTGTGTTTGTGTGTGTGTTTTTCCAGCTGCCTGGGGACAGAGTAATGCTTTTAGATGGCTCACTCTCCATACATTCCCTATCGGCATCTTTGCCTTTGCGGATGATGTCATCCACCTAGAAGTATACCTCTGGGAGTGCTGTGTTCCAGTAATTTCGGTAGCATGTTCTGTAACTATGTAATGCTGTAGTGTGATAAATTAATTAGGTGTATGTTCGACTCCCAGCCCTGCCAAGTCTGTGTGTGTGTGTGTGTGTGTGTGTGTGTGTGTGTGTGTGTGTGTGTGTCTCCAGCTGCCTGGAGACAGAGTAATGCTTTTAGACGGCTCACTCCCCATACATTCCCTATCGGTGTCTTTGCCTCTGTGGATGATGTCATCCACCTAGAAGTATGCCTCTGGGAGTGCTGTGTTCCAGTAATCTCAGTAGCGCATTCTGTAACTGCGTAATGCTGTAGTGTGATAAGATAGTTAGGTGTATATTCGACTCCCAGCCCTGCCAAGTATGTGTGTGTGTGTGTGTGTGTGTGTGTGTGTTTCCAGCTGTCTGGGGACAAAGTAATGCTTTTAGACAGCTCACTCCCCATACATTCCCTATCGGCATCTTTGCCTTTGCTGATGATGTCATCCACCTAGAAGTATGCCTGTGGGAGTGCGGTAATGCTGAAACTCGGTAGTACGTTCTGTTATTGCGTAATGTTGTAATGTGGTAGACTAGACAGGTAGGTGCTCGATTCCAAGGCATAGCAGGTGTGCGTGTTTGGCAGTTATACCGTATGTGTTGGTATCTGTGGGTGGCTAGCTGCGGGATGTGTTCAGTGTGTTTTGTTGCTGACCTATATAATGTCCACAGCCCGCATATTCTGCCAAGATACTGGGTTGTCAACACATACATTTGCCAATAAGTCTGGTGAGTAAATGTCAGCAGCCCTACTCTTACCCTTGATACAGTCTGACCCGTGTGATGCAACAAAACACACGTGCCTTGATAGTAACAACACTACATGATGAAGGTGGCACATGTAGTTTCCTTTTCATTCCTGTCTAATGCTTTGCTGTCATGTGGTCCGCTGTTGTGATATATATGCAATATCTACATATGTGTGTACATGTATATGTGTGTATATATATATATATATATATATATATATATATATATATATATATATATATATATATGTATATATGTATACAAATAATATATATGATATATGTAGATATAGAGAGATAGTCATAGATGTAAACATATATGTCTGGGGACATCAGCACTATTGAATGTTTGTGCTGGATGATCTGTACACGATAACCTGGGATGTATGTACATCTGCCATGGCGTAGTGGTAATGCACATCGTCTGTAGTGTGCAGGGTCATGGGTTGTAGTCGTGTAGACACCGGTTATTTTGTTCCTGGGAAGACCATGGGACATCAAATATGGTGATAGTAAGGCACCTGTTGCCAGTTGTGTACGGATCTAAGCGACACTGAGCAGTGGTTATTAATTTGGAGGTTTGGTATGGGTCATATGACTATTCATTAGAAGACTATACTATGCAGATGAGGTTGACAATAGTGTATCCCATTTATCCCCCGGGTGTGATGCAGGTCCCTGGAGTGTATGTGTGTAGTTAGCCAGGTGCAGAGCTCGAATATTGTTGACAGAATGGGAGGGGGGGTCAGGCATACTGTACGTACTGTGCCTCGGGAGTGCTCCTGCCTTAGCACGCCTAAGCTAGGGGTGTGTCTATACCTGCCTGGTGATATTGGGAGGGACGACAGCAGTGGTGGGGTAGTCAGGGTGTACAGGCTGCACAAACAGGTGTTGATCAGCACAATCAGCAGATGACATGGCCAGCCCACACCTAAACAGTACGGTAATGTGAGCAAGCAGCATAGACAAATGTTTCTTCCACACTCTACACCACCAGTGTATACCTGCGGGGACATGTCATGACACAGTCCAACCAAATGAGAAGGGCTACAGCAGGCAACATAAACCAACATGTGCAGAAGGCTAAGAGCAGTGAGGATGTGTATGCTGCCGAACAACCCTTACTGGGGTGACATAAGACTTTATAGACCCAGGTGACTTACCAGGGGCTACATGAGCTGGGGATGGTGGAGCACTATGGGGTGGACAGAGACCTCCTACAGTGGCTTGTTGACCTGTGCCAGCCACACCTGAAACATCAAACAGGCCGAGGGAAACCCATCACAGTGGATACCACGGTATGTGTTGGCCTAGGTGTAGTAGCCACAGGTACCTCACACAGCACAACTGGGGATATCATGGGTATCTTACAGGCATCTGCATCCAGAGTATTGCACCAGTTCACAGATGCCATGTCAACACATGCTAGTGAGCACATACATGTCCTCAACACACGTGATTAGTAGATCAGCAATATGCATCAGTTCAACCACACGGATGACTACCCTGGGGTACTGGGTACTATAGCCTGCACACACATACACATGGAAGCACCACCCGGTGAGTGGGGTAGGGCCTACAGTCACTGCAGGGGCATACCCTCCAACAGCTAGGCCATATGTGATGGCCAGGGCATGACATTGAATGTGTGTGCTGTCTGCCCTGGAAGCTATGATGATTCCGATATATGGCATCTGACACAGCTGTACCACACCAATGCCAATATGGTCATCCCCTACAGTCTCTAGCGGGGGATGCTGGGTAAACACTGGTGTCATGGCTGATGACATCCAGCAGCAATGCACAGACACCTGAACACTCACACCATAATGAGGTGGATGCACAGGCAAGACATATAATTGTGCATGTGTTTGGGATGCTCAGTTCACGGTTCTGGTATCCGGATACATCCGGTGGAGCCCTACAGTATTCACTAGCTACATGCACACAAGTTGTTATGGTATTTGCTATGCTACACAATCTTATCCTGCAGTAACAGTTGCAGCAGGAACAGCATGGGGCAGGGCCACACAGCCCAACACCACTGCCAAGGCCTGTACAGGCACAGTATGACTTGGTGAAGGAACTACTTGAGCAGGGCACAGTCAACGAAAGGCCATGCACAGTATGACCTGCCCTTGGCAAAAAGGCAACACAAGGCATATGCACTGACACAGTAGGTACCCACAGATTTCCCCTCTCTGACCTGCACACAGTACAATGGATGCCAAACATGACACTACCTGTGCTCGGCCATGTATAGGAGGTGCACTGTGTGCATCCGACATAGGCAGCCCTCCAGCACCGTCCTCAGGTCCAGAACACCCCCAGGGTACATCTATCGACCTAACAATTGGCAGATTATTAGAATGTGTATTTACCCATTGCTATGGTATGTATGTGAGCATACAAGTAACTGTGGTGGCCGAATGTTGGGGCAGCAGACAGTACACATCCATAGTGGCACCATGACCTCTGTAGCACATACGGGGGTCACAATGGTAGCCATTAGTACACAGGGTCTCCTAACCTACTGCAGATTATTGGCTGACCATCATGTGTGTCCGTACAGCCCACACACATTCCATGCAGCTGGACAGGTGTGGACCAATACAGACAAATGATATACAATGGCCTATGGATATGCCCAATGAATGACCCCAACCCCCTAAGGCACACACAGACTACAGAAGGCCAGGCAGTTTGATGTAAGTTGTGAAAGCTAGGACGTCCAACACCACTGTGCTGGTATTTAAAGCTGGGATCTGATGTACACTGGTATCCCTCCAACCAGCAATTTAGGTAGGTCCACACACTGACATGGAGTACCTGGCATTCCAGTACAGTAGCGGCAGATGTGTACAACTGTCAGCTGTGCCCCCCATCCAACCTACACATGTGAGAGTCATGTGCACCACCCACGGTGCTGTGTAAGACTGTGGTTGCGGTCAGATGTCCCCCACACTATGCAGACATGTAGCAACTGTCAATGCCACATGACCATTAGCTACCCTGCAGACACAGCATGACACCTGTCTGTGTAGAACGGAGAGGTCAGCAACACAGTACTAACTATCTGGACATGTGACACATGCGATACAGTTGACCATACTTGGCATGCTCACAAACATGACGGTATGATGGTAATGTTGGTCGACAACATGCATAACAGTCATACTGGGCATGCTCACACACTGAAACACAGGACGGCCAGGCATGCATGCACCAGTGGTCCGGACATATCTACCAGTACATTGCTATACTGTTGGATGATTGCGCTGTATGGTGTGTGTGTGGTCTATTGTCTGTACATATGCCATGGTCTATTGTTAATTCACATGAGCTATGTGCGCAGGGTACTGCTACCAACACGAGAATAGGGCGGTTCTTTGTTTGCGGACAGACCGACACCTTTGGATACGGACTGGGTAAGGCACATTCCAGCAGGTGGGAGCAGTTGTGCATGGGTTTGCACAGTGTTAAGCACTGCTGACCTCTGGTTACAGAACCTTATACCCGTTTAGACTCCACATTTCTTTGACAGTGCACTACTGGCATATTGGTAGACAAACACGCTTACAGCCGCTCGCTCACCAACATTTCTGCTTACATTTTTCACTCACGCTGGGTGTGTGCGATCCCTTGTGATGCGTATTACATCGGACTACATGACTACAGTATCGGGTATGTGTAACCATTTGGCGACGGCAGGCATTCGACTGTATGGACTCGGCGGCCTGTCCAGTGACGTAATCATATTATATGCGTGTTCCTCATATGATCTGCTCCCATCTGCCTGATACATGGGAACCGATAATCTGCAATGCTGACATGTGAATATGATTTTGTTAACACAGCTGTCCGCCGAGCCATGCTACCGCATACCTACAGTACGTTTTCCACCTTTCAGATTGCACAACGGGAGACTGGAGTGACACCTTTCAGGTGTGGGGGGTACAACGTTTATTTATTGGACCTCCCAGTCACATATGCCCGGGCTGTAGATATGTTACCCCTAATTGCTGTAAAGTAACCTAGTTATGTACATGTCTATATCTACAATGACATATATATTTGTTTTGTGTGTATGTCTATATATCAATACCTGTTGTTTGTGTATATATATCTATCTAAATGGGTCTACCTGAGATGGTCGACAAGCCATTTGATCGACTCTCATTTGGTCAACAATTCATTTGGTCGACAAGCATGTTATGTGGGGGGCTTCACCCCCCACCCCCCCAATGTGGGGGGCTGTGCCCCCCACACACCCTCTAACTATATATATCAACTCCAGGGTCACACAACATTGGGGAGGGGGGGAAATCTGCCTGTCGACCAAATGAGAGTCGATCAAATGGCTTGTCGACCATCTCAGGTAGACCCATCTATATATATCCGTATTATATCCTTGTGTGTGTGTATATATATATATATATATATATATATATATATATATATATATATATATATCTGTATAAATATATCTGTGTATATAAATTAATATATATATATATATATATATATATATATATATATATATATATATATATATATATATATATATACACATGTTCTTATCTAGGTATACATCTGTGTGTCCGTTAACCTATACATTTCCCGGACATAGACACTTACACATGCGTATTGGGTTTTATCCCTGCTTCAACAGCATACTATTGCCTTAGTCATTATGGCAGTGACACTTCACTCTGGTGAACTTGTGATCAGTATATTGCACGTTATACAGCGGACAGATGTCACACGGTTTTCATGTCTGGGGTGCCGCTGATAAGTGTGATGTGA
Source organism: Protopterus annectens (assembly GCF_019279795.1). Lineage (NCBI taxonomy): Eukaryota > Metazoa > Chordata > Ceratodontiformes > Protopteridae > Protopterus > Protopterus annectens. Next base: position 310,842,501 of record NC_056730.1, read on the forward strand.
TACAGTGTCATTCGACCTATTACTCATATGCGCAGCCTATTATTCATGCTACTGTGTTTGTTTCTGTGCACATTCATATTATTACTGTTGATAGAATGAGTGTTTGTGTTACTGAGATTGTATGCCAACATATTGATGTCTTCATGTAGTTGTGTCTTTCTGCTTTTCCTGGTTTGGGGTTGTCACAGCAGAACTCCGTTCCGCTCATGGGTGGCGTATAGGTTTTACGTGCTGGGCTGCCAGGCCTGACGCACAACGTCCGACAACGATACGCCCATTCATGCATGTCTCCATGCAAACGACGCTCTATCTGGGAATCACAGCTATGTACTAGCTGACCTCTACGGGCATCTCCATTGCACCTGGCGCAACATACCCTAGCACTCCTGTGTCCATAATCGGATATCCATAGTTTCTCCAGCACACCCGTGTTGAGTTTCCACGCATAACAGCCATTATACACCTGATATTGCAGCCATGACACACCTTTACACATTGCCCTCTCCAGAGCATTGGGGCCCTACACACATTTTGTACCACCTCGTGTATTCACAGGCTCACCATCCATTCATATTTGCACATACGTGCCTTTCCTGGTGTTATGGATTACGAACGGTTTGCGGGTTACAAGTGTAAGTGGTCGCAACATGTACTACATTCCGTCTGTTTACAATGTTGATGTAGCAATTCAACGATGTTATGGCCACTGGTATAACCCTGCCTCTGGTGTGAATAGCGGTGCTCTACTCACACTTGTGCAGCTTTATCTGACATACGCTGTGAGCACTTTATAATTCCTTACTTGCTTTAGATTCCCTTCACAACCCTTATTTTTGCTTTTGTATTTCGGCGTTCCTTACATATCTATATATTTATATATATATATATATATATATATATATATATATATATATATATATATATATATATATATATATATATATATATATATATATATATATATATATATATATATATATATATATATATATATATATATATATATATATATATATATATATATATATATATATATATATATATATATATATATATATATATATATATATATATATATATATATATATATATATATATATATATATATATATATATATATATATATATATATATATATATATATATATATATATATATATATATATATATATATATATATATATATAGAGATATATAATTGCATATTTCTGTTATGTCTGTGGATATTTATCTATACACACATCTATCTATATATATATATCTATATAAAAGTTACAGCTGTACAAGACAACATACATTTGTTATGCGAATAGCTGCGTACACCCGCAGGTGCACTTGCATCTACTTATTCTGAGTTACATATGTTTACTGGCACTTCTTTGGGATTACATGTTTCTTATTCCTTATGAAAGTACCACTTTGATTGATGGAATCCGGTTAATGAACCCATGCGAACGCGGTCACCTTTACCTGTATAAATGTTGGCTTTACAGCACAGAGGCATTCTTTACACAATTAATATGTGCTATAGTCGTACTTGAACCGGGAATGCCTTTACGTTAGGCGGATGCTCTAACCACTACACTATTGTTGTTCTGGCTCATTTATATGTATACCCATGGTTCATAGCTACTCTGACATATGCCTCACCACTTCCCTTACACAGCAGGCATCCATTCTCCTGCTGGGAAAACCGCAGTACTACACTTATGACATTCCCTGTTTCCTACTGCTCTGGACCCGTGCTGCATGTCTACTCACTTCAAGGATATTCAGAACTCCTACGTTTATAGTCCTCGCACATACGCATTTTTGATTGTCAGGGTGTTCATGTTCTGGTCCGGGTTTAGGCTTGGCCGATTGGTGACTAGAACTGCCCTGGTGCTGTTCAAATATCAGATGTAGCACATAGACAGAGTTAGTCCCGATTTTAACATTCTACCTGTGTTTACAGACACAGGTGTTTGGGCACCTCTGACCACATTATTATGTCGGTGCTACATAATTTAGGGCAGGGAGTGGTTCCACTACATAATGCAGAGGGGGGGTTTCCATGTGTTTCCCTTCCCATATGACTATTTCATTCATTTATAGATACAATGAATATTATTCTGGACATCAGTTATACATTCACTACAGGTATGCAATAGTCCTGTCAACAGATGTGACAGCTGGTTGGTGTACTTATGTGTACGGACCTCTGTGATACACGGGGACTTGTTTCTACAGTGACAGGGACAAGGCTATGACATCTCAGGGACAATCACGGACCATATTAGTACTATTAACTTGGAATGTGTTGACAGATTCGTAATACTACTAATTTTCTGCAGTTAAATGCATCTATTACTCTTCATTGTTGTAAGTAGTCATTCTCATTCAACACCTTTCCTCCAAAGGTCACTGGCTTTGTGAGTGGTTAAGAGGCTGGCCAGTTATTCTGCGAATGCTCTGACCACTGGTAGCATTGACAATGTCATATGTACAGGTTGGGATATATTCTGGGAGTGGGGACACCAGATTGTTTAGGCCAACACATAGCCATGGTCAGTGCAGGTTTAGAACAATCATTAGTTTCCTAGCTGTGAGCCTATACCTTTAGCACTTTTGTTGTTTGCCAGTTCCTTGTATGAATTACGTTTATGCTATCCTGACGTGACCGCTTTAGGCAACTGTTACATGCAGTATGATACATAGTTATTTCCTACAATCACAGGACATTTGGCATTGTATTATTGTTGGTCAGGTCATACCTGCACACACAGTAATTGTCCCTCACACAGTGGATCAGGGGGTATCTTGTTTACGTCAGTGCCTTCATCACCCTTATTCCATGTGCCACTATGTGAATGTGTGCAATATATTCTCTCGCTTATTCATGTCGGGACACATGCGTCACGGGCAGGTGTTTGATCCTGGGTAGTAGGTTCTGCACGACCATCTAGGGCTGGACAGTCTCGTGCACCACTACTGCACATTCCAACTTGTGTCCAGATGTCTACAGGACTGGACATCGTGTCTTGATACCCATTCTAATGTTTACACAGGTTACTTATCCCATGAGGGATATCCAAAAATTTAACAAGACCGATAATAACAAGACCGATACCGACCATTCTTCTGGCATTACGAAAATGTGCTGGGGGTTTTACTTGCAAGGGATACATAGTTTGCAATCCTGAAACCGCCTAGGGTGACACGACCTACTACATATGTGTAGTGGTCACTATGTGTAGATGTGGCTGCGCCAAACTAGTAGGCCAAGTATGGCTGGATTTGGTGGACGTTCAGGTATGGGGGCGGGTTGTGTGCTGTGGAGGGGATGCTAGGTAGTCCATTATGCATCCAGGTGTGTTGCATTTGATATGGCCAGTTCCATCAGGACCAATCTGTGGGTATGTGCCGGTGACATTTCTGTACATTTGTATCGCACATTTTAATATTCATATGTTTGTGGGATTGTGTTCTACAGTATGGCCTGTATTGCAGATGTGTATACATGTTTTTGTGTTTCTTTCTGCTTCTGCTCCCTCATACACCTCCAGTTCACTTATTCTGCATACGACACAGTCTCGCCTTTGAGGATTATACCATTACCCATCCCCCACACACACCCATATTCCTGACACTCCATCCATCATTGCTTTGGTTGATGGCCCATGACACGGTCAAGGTAACACATTGCATACCCTACATATGTCAGGTACCTGTATGGTTGTGTGGACTACCCTGCCATGTTTTACCTTCCACATGCTATACCTCACTCACATAGGTACACGCCCATACTTAACTTTCATGACATGGTTGGTATACCCGGGTAATACCTGTTCAACTGTGACACATCCTGACAAGTTCAGCTTGGACTGCAGATGTGCGGATTTTGGCTGACTGTTCTAATCATTGGTAGGATGCCACCTTTTCCTATGTCCAGGATGGGATATATTCCGGACACATATCCGATTGTACTGGACAACACGTACCCACAGTCAATGCTACGGATAATACTGTTCCTTTCAGCCTACATGTTGCCTTATTGTTGTAGCAGTTTATATGCTCCTTCTGTTTCATTTACATGCATATTCTATTTCCTGTCACATATGGTATGTTAAATACGGACATACCTATTGTATGTGACTATTACATGCGTTGTGGGATATAATTCGGTCATACGGTCGCTAGATATTTACATTTATCGTGTTTTTTGTTATGGACAAATCTGCCCAGCTGTGTACCCTCCCTCACAATATGGGTCAGCTGGTGACCCTGACCATTGGGCTGGACATACCTATTGGCAGCGTGCTAACATATGATGCGTTTCACTTCCACTTGGTATAACTATCTATACTGCGTTGGACTACGGGCACACGGTTTTCAATGTCATTTGTTCGTGGGATAGGGACCCGTTATTCTCTACTGTGCATTTGTGTTTGCTTCTTCATTTTGTGTTCGCAGGAACTGTCTTGCATGCTTTGCATACGTTTCAGTATCCACGGACACTGACAGATGTGATTACTATTGCTTGCAAATTGTTATATGCAAGCATTTTAGGTTGCACATCGACAGCTGACATTTCCACGCCTATGTGCGGCACTTCGACACGCCCTATGCACTCGCGCTCCTTTCCTATGCATGTGGCTGTGGTGGCAGCGTGCCTTCATTAATATGCATTTGGCACTACTGCACCATCTTCATGCCACATGGTCAGCGCAAGCCTAACGCCGGCCTTGCACCGAGCTTCATGAATCCTGGGGAGAGTGTTTTAATGACTTATGCTATCCTTTTAATCTGCTTTAATTGTTTAATTGGTTAAATGTTTAATTTTTCAAATTAAGTGTTGATTGGTTATTTATATAGTATATTTAAGTAAGTCCGAGTATGGAAATGTATTTGTATTCTGATGAAACTCTACTTGTTAGGGGACGAAAGTATACAATATTGTGTTTGCTTTTAATAAAGCAGTTTTTATCCATTGGGACCCTCTATCAGTGTGTGTATATTTTGGTTAATGAAAAGGAAGAATGACCAAGAAATCTTGTGACTCAGAAACTCTCCAAGCAGAGATGAGATCCAAGAGGTGGATGGTTTTCCTAATATAGAATTTTACAGAAGTGGAAGATGCTGGTTCAGAGGGAGGCAGTATACTTTTTTTCTAGGGTAAAATTGAGATCTGGGGGGATGGGTTTTCTTGGTGGATTAAGATGCAGGACTCCCCCAAGAAAAAAGCCTGACTTCTGACCTAACCATAATTCAAGGGCTAAGAGGGAAGCAGTCATTGATAGCTTGCAGGTGGCCTTTTATAGAAGAGTACGTCAAGCCTGATTGAAGAAGGTCACAGAGACATTGCAGTACAGCAGGAACTTATGATAACAGTAGGTCCTGATTATGTCTGTGGCACTAAGGGCATTACAGTGGCTGAAATTCCATTATCTAACCTACTCACAACTTCCACATATCCATAATATTGTGCATAAACTTAAAAACAGTCTATGCGTTTCCAACCTCACAGAAATATATAACTCTTCCAGGCCACTATGCATACCTCTCAATTGTAGTGTCCAGTTTTTGCCTCATATTTTTGGTCCGTTTTTCATAAAATGGTGTTTTTTCCGGAAAATAAGTGAGAAATCATTGAAGACTGAAGTTAGAAAATAATGACAGACATCTGAGTTTCAGACTTCATACCCTTCAAAAAAATACATGCTAATGCAAAACCCATTATTCTCTCAACATTCTAAGTTTGTAAGAGCAATTTTTAAAAATTCTCCCTATTTTGTGGTCTTTGGCACACTTTTATTAATGGCTTTGTCCACATTTCTTGTTCTAAGAGGTTGAGAGGCATGCCACTATGTTCATCAGACAAATACATGTGTAATGTGTCCAAATCCAACAATTCTGCTGGCAAATCACTACTCTCCAATGACCATGTCCCTACATTCGGAAACTCCATTACACTAGCAACAGGAAAAGAGCACTTCCTAAAATCATTTAAAACTCCACTAAGATCCTATCTACTCAGTCGCCAGCTCTGTACATGTGATGTTCCTGAATAATCTCCAAACCCCTATAGTCATCACTTTTTTATGTAACTGGTCATAATTCGGTAAGTAAATTGAGGGAAGAAATAGCCAGGTAATTGTTATGGCTAGACTTGTATAGGCCCTAGGGCCAGTAGACTAGTACCAACCTATGAACTTATGAACCTATGAACTTCTTCACAATCTCTATCTGATTATCATCTATCCCTCTCCACTACAGTATTTATCTTCTTTTTACCTGGACCTTCTCAATATTCCTTTATAAGTTGTAATTATCTTCATCCAATAATTACTTCAGTATCTCACACTCAATATGTATTTTCAGCTGATTACATTTGAAAGTAACTATACTCTTATAAGCTTGATATTAGCTATTATTTTGCTATATTATTCCTTTAACTGTCATGTTTTCATTAACTATCATATCATTACAATTTTATGTATGTTCATTTACTAGTCTATATATGTTTTTGATTAACTGTCATATCATTATTAGTCAATGTATGTATGCGCATTTATGTAAATCTTGTACAACTGCCTTCTACTTATTCTGTAAAATGGGGCGTTTCTTCCCGGGCCGTCATTGAAAATGGGACATGTGCTCAGTCAGATGTTTCCCATGAACAAAAGCAGTAAATAAATAAATTAATTTATCCAGTATAAGATTTTGTAGTAGTGGGTCTCCTGGCTTCTTGTACAACTAGAACAGCCTCTTCACAGAAGGAATGAAAATTCTATCATCCATAGGGTCACTCTGAGAGATGGCAGAGTTTGGTGGAGCAACAATTGTTTTTGCTGAGCTAGCAGTTCTGGTTGAAGAGGACTCCTTCTGTAATTTCCCTTTGTCAGGTGAAATAGTAAGGAAAATCAATGCTGCCACAGCCAAAATGATGCCAATAAAAGGAATCTGAGTGCTTCTTTTTGTGCCTTGAGAAGAATTTTTGAAAGAGGAGACAGAGGAGGAAAAGCATAGAGGAACTTTCTTGTCCATTGGAAGGAGAAGGAATCTGTTCGCCAGGCTGTTGGCCAAGGGTCCCTGGTGCAGAACTGGTGGAGCTGATGGTTGGTTGTTGACACAAACAGGTCTATTTCAAGAGTGCCACACTGCAGGATGATGATTCTGAAGACCTTCCTATCCATGTGAGTCCTCCAGGGAGCAGCTAAGGGAGTGTGCTAGCACACTGACCTGAAAAGGGATGAAAGTTGCAGTGGCCATAATGCTCATTTGGGTTGCCAATTTCCATGCTTCCTGTGCTAGCATGCACAGTTGGTAGGACCTGGTGCCTCCATGTTTGTTTATGTATGGGTCTATATTAGATAACTTAAATGACAAAAGAGCAAACCCTCTTTTACCAACACATAAAACACGAACTCACTAAATACTGAAGTTACGGAATAGTGATTTTTTTTTTCCCAGGGAAAAAAATTGCTTGGCCATTCTCAGGACTTTGCCATTTCCTCCACTATGGTACGATCTCAGAGTTGGTATATTTAAGTAGGGGGTGTGGGGGGCATAGCCCCCCATTTTATTTTGTGTTCTCAAGTTTTTCTTTTTTTTGAAACAGCGATTTATTTCCCTGGGGGAAAAAATCTCTGTTCCATAACTTCGGTGTTTAGTGAGTTCATGTTTTATGTGTCGGTAAAAGATTGTTCACTCTTTTATCATTTTGGTTATCTAATATAGACCCTTATGTACCACATTACTGTGGTGTTGTCTGTGTACACTAGGAGTGGCCCAGGTTGCCAATGGTAGGTGAAAATCTGAAAGGCTTGCAGAACAGCTATCATTTCTTTCAAATTGATATGTTCCTTCAGGAACTGAGGTTGCCATTTCCCCTGCACTTGGTGTGATCTATTCAAGCCCCCTATGCCTTATCTGAGGCATCTGTGTGAACCTGTTGAAGAGGAGGAGGTGTTGTTAATGTCAGCCCTTGGTTGAAGATGAACTGTCCCTTCCACCAAAGTAGCTCCTTTTTAAGGCAAGGCAGGAGAGGAATCAGGGTATCCTAGGTGTGACAGTGCTGGGACCACACATATTTCAGCTAGCACTGGAATTTTCTTATGTGAGATCTGGCTGGAGGGGTGCAGAGGGATGGTGGCTGCCATGAATCCCAAAGTCATTAAAATCTCCCTTGCTGAACAATAGGTTGTGTAGGAGAGATTTTGGAAATGACTGGACAGACTGTAAACTTTCTCCTGAGGAAGAAAGGCATGTATTTACTTTGGGTTACTATTGAATTGTCGACAGCTTAGGTTGTTGAATACTTAATCATCGACACCTAAGTGTCAAAAGCTTACAATAATGAATGGCCACATCATCAAATTCTTTCCTTGGGAAATAATTTGCATGACCGTTATCGGGGATTTGCCCTTCCCTCAATGTAGAGTGATCTCAGAGTTGGTATATTTAGTTAGGGGGGTGTGGGGGGTGAAGCCCCCCACTATGTTTGGGTGTGTTTGTTTATTTTGTTTATGGACGGCCACCAAAATTCTTTCCCGAGGAAAGAATTTGATGATGTGGCCATTCACTATTGTTAGCTTTCGATGCTTAGGTGTCAATGTTTTAGGATTCGACCACCTAAGCTGTCGATGTTATTATATAGACACTTTTCTTTGTGTCCAGTCTACAGCCTAGAAACACCAGATCCTATGTAGGGACCATATGTAATCTTTTCTAGTTTATAGTATAACCTAGACCAGTTAGAAGATGGAGGACGAACTGTAGAGGCTGAAGAAGACTTTCTGGAGTGAGTGAGCCTAGATCAGTAGGTTGTTCAAGTAAGGGAACATTTGAATTCCCTGAGTGTGATAGAAGCTACTACTGGAGCTAGACACTTTGTAACACTTTGGGAGCTGTGGAAAGACCAAAATGTAGAACAGTAAACTGAGAGAAACCTGATGAATCTCTTGCACGAAGGAAGAACAAGTATGTGTAAGTAGACATCCTTCAGATCTACTGACACTAAGAAAGCCTGGAGGGTGGGGATAAAAGGTAGATGAGTTTGAAGAGATAGAGCATTTTAAAAATGGTAACTTCAGGTAAGTTTTTAAGAAAGACTGGTCTAGGATGTATCCCCACTGCCTTTCTTTCCTTGGGAATAGAATAATCCTGGAGTAAAACCCTTTTGGGACCTGCTCAATGGTGCCCTGATTCAAGAGGTCTTGAATAAATGGGGCCAAAAGGGATAATTGGTTTTGAGAAGGTTGTGACATTCCTTTCAGAAGGCGAATATTTTCCCAAGACATGGCATAACCATCCCTGTTGATGTACAGGACCCACTTGTCTGTGGTAATAGCTTCCTATCTAGCCAGGAAGAGTGACAGTCTCTGTGACAGAGGGGTGATGGGACAGAGGGGAGGGGAAGGTAGTCATAGTTTTTTGCTTCTTACGGGGGCCTCCCCTCTGAAGGTTCCCTTTGGGGTCTTGCAGACTACCTTTTCCTATGGGTTTTCCTTTGTTTCTGAACTATCCTAGGATGCCTTCTAATGAAGAAGGTAGATTTAGATGGATAAAGTCTATGGTATCTAAAAACTTAGAAGAGTAGGAGCTGTCTGCAGTCTTTCATTGTCTTACCTTGGTGTTAGAGAGTTTTGAACAGGCTGGCCATTTGAGGAACAAACAGTAAGTCTTTGTCCAAGGGTAAGTCTAGAATTTTAGCTTTGAAATCCTCAGGTATAGCCTGACTGCAAAGCCATGCATATATGTGGATAACAGTTCCAGTGGCAGTTGCACTAGAAGAAGCATCCACAGCATCATGACTGCATTTAATGATGTGTCTGCCAGTCTGTCTAGCCTGTGAAAGTAAGCTCTGCATTTGATGTTTAGACTATGTTGTAGGAGGGTCTGATATAATGCTGTTAAAGGAATGAAGGACAGAGATCAAATGCTTTGTCATTTGAGTTTAGTAATTAATTGCACTAAAGGCTAGGGTAGCAGAGGTACAAACCTTCTTTCCCCATCTATCCATAGCCTTACTATCTTTGTAGGGCATTTGCATTAGGCAGAAGCTTATAGGGTCATCTAAAGACAGAGATACTAAAGAAGGGTCTCCGACTGGGTTCTTGTATAAATATTTTAGGTCATCAGGCATCTTGTAAAACATGTTGGGTCTCTTGGGAGTTGGTGGTTGAGATTCAAGTGCAGAAGAGGAGAAATGAAAGGCAACCTTGGAAAGCCTCAAGGACAGAAGGGACTGTGGACGTGGCAGGGGATCCCATCTCCAAGAGAGTGTAACACTTCTTATGAAATTCAGAGATCTGCATGGATTCCATTCAAAGTGTTTCAAAATATGTTGTATTGTTGCCCCAAAGTAAGCTTTCTCAACAGAGGAATATGGTGAGAGGAAGTCCTCTTCATCAGAAGAGATTTGCCTTGGGGAATGCAGCTGAGAGGAATAGTCCAGAGAATGGTGAGAGTCATAGTCATCTTCCTCATCAGAAGAAGAGGAATCCAGGATATGTTTTTGGGGAGTATCCTGTGGCTGTGGGGATCCAAAGGTATGAGGTTTCAAAGACTTAAAAGATTTGAACGACCCTGTGAGAAATCTATCCATTCCTTTTCCTTAGCTGTTGAGGGAGCGGCAACATGCCTACTCTTCTGTGTTTGCTTTTTAGGGGGGACATCTACCTGGATGTGAAGCAGAGGTGCGGAACCTTGTCTGACTTTTATTAGAGACCTGAGATCTCTTCCCTAACTCTCCTTTGGAGTTGATGAGACATAGTTTCTCAGATGTATCAGCAAACTGCAAGGCATCAGGAGCTATACTGACCTCTGACAGGGTCTTGGAAGTCGGCAACAGAGAAGTAGCCTGATGTACCACAGGTTATGCAACCTCAGTGGGTATGCTGGAGCCAAACATTGGACTGCAAATCTATTTGACACCTCTTTAGTTTTTTCTTTGGTGGCAGAGTGATGGCTGAGGATGCTGACTGAGCCATATTGGACTGGGCCAAGTGTTTAAGACACTGGGTGTCGAGAAAGGTGTTGAGACTAGAAAGCCTTGATCTAAGGGTTTTTGGAATGAATGATTGACAGATTGAACAATATTTGTGATCATGATCCAGGCCTAGGAAAAAAAGACACTTGGTATGCAAGTCCTTGTATGGAGTCTCCTATTCGCACTTACCCCTCCTAGGTGACATCTACAACTTTCAATTAAATATCATAAGATAGAAAGGAAAGTTCCCCATTATGGCACTTATCTGGATAAATGATTGTAGCAAAGGTATCAATGACCAAACAGCCTGATGGATACATGACCATCCATAGGACGTATGACCTACGGAAGGTAAAGTTTTGGTACCCCGGCCAGACGTCAGCCATGACAATCTAAATGTCAGGAATACTGTGTCAGTGATTTCCGTCAGGACATTCAGTGGAATACAGAAGCTGGGAAAAAAACTGTCAGACATGAGAAATTAGGAGCTTGCTAGAACAGCAATAAAGAGGGAGGAAATGAAGGATGTTTTAGTTTGATGATATGACATCAGAGATCCCACCATACCTATCAAATGTCCAGAATCTTGCAGCATGTCCACATTTTGCCTTGTATTTTTGGTGTGTTCCTTACAACATTTGTGGTTTCCTGGCAAATAATTTCACTAAATAATGACAGTCATTTGTATTTTGGGCTTCATATCCTTCAAAAATGCATGATAACACAACACATTTTATTACAGCAACTGTCTAAGTTTATACATGCAGGATTTAAAAAATTCTGAGTATGATTTTGGGCATTTGTCTCCCCATTATTTTAGATTCTTATGCTAATAGACTGAGAGGTATAGACCCACACTGGTGCAAAAGAGAGAGAGAGAGAGAGAGAGAGAGAGAGAAGAAGGTTAGAGTAATAGAAATAGGCACAGCATGGACATGGGGAGAAAAGTGATTGTTGAGTATGTAGAGTGCACTTTACTTTAAATAGTTACCTTTGTGTGCAGCATTAAAGAAGCACAGTGTTTGTAAATTTGTTAGATCATATTTTCAAGACTGTTTAATATCACTTGAGAGAAATAGTTGCTTCAAGATGAATATTTGTTTCAAGGTATCTGTTTGATTCTACCTGCTTTCACATGAGGAGTAATGAATGGCCACTGGCACGGCATGCGTAATTATGTTTTCAGCTTTATAAATGTGTCTATGAAACACTACAGTAATGGTTGCATTTAAATATATGTGTCTGTGTAAGTTTTCATTTCATTTATTTTTAAATGACTATGAGATCTGCATGAGCTGCATAATGCAAAAGAAATGAAAAACCATCAAAACACAGAAATAAACTTGGTGTGCTGGGAACAGCTTTCTATATTTACTGATAGTAACCCCTTTTTTGCACAAGTGTTGTGGTACGTCCGTTTTGCTGATGATGTTTTTATGTTATAGAACGGAAATGACAATGAACTCAAAAATGTTATAGATTATTTACATAGCACTACTGAGTTTTTAAGATTTACTTTTAATAGCTCAGATTTAGAAATTGACTTTCTTGATGTTAAAGTCAGAAAATATGATTGTAATGAAGTTATTAGTAGCATTTACCAAAAACCTGCTAGGAAAAATGCACTATTACACAAAACAAGTATGCATCCTAGGCATATTCCTAGAAATACACTGAAAGGACAGGTATTTAGAGTTCTACGCCTACATAATAAGGACGATGATGCTAAAGCAGCCCTTGCAAATTTGAAGTTAGAGTTTTTAGATAGGGGCTATGCGACAGGAGAGATAGACAAGACCATCACTGAAGCATGGAAATTAAGAAATAGCAGATGCAGACCTTATTTTACAACTATGACAGATAGAGAAGACAGAAATACTCATACTGCAGACACTAATCATTTTCCAGCAGTTTTTCAATACTCTAGCAATGTAAATGAAAATACGAAAATTATAAAGAGAAATTGGCATTTACTTCACGAAGTACCAGAGTTGACTAATATAATCAGTGAAACTCCATTATTTTCTTTCAGGAATAACAAGTCTTTAAAACAACATTTATGTTATAGAACAGAACCTAATAGATTTGATTTTTATACACATGTTGTTACTTTTCCATGCAGACGTTGTACTGCATGCAAGTATATTCATAGTAACAAGACATTTATTCATCCTTTACGTAAATTTACTATAACCAGCTATAGTTATGCTGATTGTAGGACTGCTAATGTTATATATTTTTGTTTCTGTCAAAAATGCTTTCATATTATATAGGAAAAACCAACAGGGCCCTGAAAGACAGGATCCTAGAGCATGTTAGAGATATAAATAATTCTAAAGAGACAAGTACACTAGCAAGTCATGTTAAAAAAACTGATTTGTCTCACACTTTTAAGTTTTTTGTTATTCAACATGTCCTCTCCAATATACAGGGATGTTGTTGTATCTTTCGGCTCCGGTCTGCTAATGATTGGCAGTAGATTTTTACATACCGAGTTGCCAGCCCTGACGCACAACCTTCAACGAAGGTACGCCCATTCATGCATGTCTCCACACAGAAGATGCTTTAGCTGAGAATCGAACAGGACAATGTCTTACTGTGAGGCGACAACACTACCGCAGCACCATATACAGGGAAGTGACTTAGAAAATACTACAGAAAGCATAGAACAAAAATGGATTCTTAAGTTGAATGCTGAGAAATATCCTGATTTGAATGGAAATAGTTCCTTAAAACCTTTTTTAAAAGCCAGATCACTGAAGCACTAGAATTATTATATTATTATATTTCTTTAAGCATTTTAACTGAGTCTCTTTTATATATATTTAGTGTAATGTTTTAACCATTTATCAGTATATTTATGCATATTTATTTATGTTTTTATGCATATCTATATTTACATATATTTAATGTTATATATTTTTAAGTATTGGAAAATGTGACTATTGGATTGTCAGCTGACTTTATTGCATCTTCTATATAAGCTTTATTATGTAAAACTACTGTGTCTGATGAAGCAACTAATGTAGTTGTGAAAGCACTAACCATCTTTATTTTTTCTATTTTTTGGTTTGAATACAATACACGTATGTTTGTGTTAACTTGGTGCATTTTATCTTATTTTAGGTATCTGTTTTATGCACCTTGTTTTTACCCTGAGTCGTTCACATTCTTTTTGTTTGGAAACATGGGAGATACTCTGATTAGGTTTTAGTAATAATTAATAGTAAATACATACTCTGATTAGGTTTTAGTAATAATTAATAGTAAGTACATTGCTGCCCCCATGTGGAGGGCAATCTGCGTACATTATTGTGGCTTACTTTATTGCAACCATAATGAAATTACATATCCTGTGTAAAGCAAAGGTATATTAGATCTACATGGTTCTGCTATTTTTGAGTTATAAGCAGCAGCAACGTTCCTATCTTTGACCTTTTATTTTTGTGCGCACGAAAACTGACACTTTGATTTTACACTTGATGCAAGGAAACTATTACTGTCACCCTGGAGCATGGCTAGCAAGTTTAGGCTTGTAACACTCATGCTTCCATCTGTAGAAAACTGTTACTAATGTGGTAAGATGTTTTATGAAATAATGCACACACTTGTTCATAGTGTTTGTGTTATCATTTTCAGTAGTAATCATTCTTTAAGTGGCTATTGTACAACACAACATTACAGATAAAAAAATAAAACTGATTCATGAATAGCCATATGTATAAATTAATTCAATTAATGGAAGACCTCAGCATGATTAATCCTTTCAAGACTCTATTAAGTCAACAAAGGTGTTATATATGATAAGTGATATAACACCACAGACCCTATCTTACAGTTTATATTAAATGTAATTAGTAATTTCCTGCTCTATATTTTCTTTGGATGTGATAGTGGTTCAGCTTCATAGACTCCTGCTCAGTATTGCCACTGGTTGCTGGTGATTTCTCATCCAGTGGTCAAGGTTTTATTTGAATAGGGTCAGAGATGATCTCTGCTTCACATGGATGGGGAGTCTATTCCATAACACATTGATTATTTGCTTTGTTACATATCTGTACACTCAGCATGTTCTATTTATGTCACATGTGAAGTCCAAATCCTTAGATCTAGTGTTTCTAGTGCTGTTTGTTTTGTGGATGTGCAAAAGATCCATCAGGGCTGGATCTGAGGCTGCCTTAGGAGCAGGGCATAGACCATCTCTCTGGAGCCTATAGGATACTAAGTACAGAGACAGGGCCATAGGGTGATCTGTGTATAACAAGATAGCCATGCCATGGATTCTCCTGGTATGGAACCTTTGTTGGCATTCCAACTGTTACAAGTGCTGGTTAGGTACATGCCAAAGGGGGTATTGTACTTAATTATAGGTCTGATAAGGGCAGACTAGTGTGGTACTATAACTTCCATGGACCTGGATGTCATACCTTTACCTAAAGTTGGGTAACACAGAAAGATTTTTACTTTCTTACCATCTTACTATAAAGTGAAACATGAACAGAAATACAAGACATAATTCATATAGCAGCTGCAATGCACTTTGTATGAAACTCATGAGAACTGAAAATGTAATTACACAGGCCACAGCAATGCATCTTAGATTTAAGCAAGATATATAAAGGCTATGCAATGTGTACTGGTATATTCCTTTGCATGTCAATACAAAACTCACATGAACATCAAATATTTATAGCTGTAGAGTTACAGTGCCTGCTTATATGGGCACCTATCAGATTCACAAGTGGAAAAAAGGGGTGTATAGAAGATCAGGAAAAGGAGATTATACCAAGCCAAGGGACACGCAGAAGGACATTATATACCAGTGTGCACTGGGGGCAGGCATCACCATTTTGTGGAGATATTATCCCCTTTTTATATAAAGGAAAAAGCAAGAGGGGAAGGGTGAAAGAAAATGAGGGCAAAGAAGAGGCTAGGTTAATCATGGACAAATGTGGGCCCACTAGGATGGTGAGACATAGGATGTACAGACACAAAGGGAAGACAAATGGGGATAGTGGAGGTTGAATAACGCACACAATATGAGGCATGACACAAGAAGAAGGGGTCATACCATGGAAGGTATAAGAGGAAGTGTAACCATCAGCATGAGATCTGCCTCCCTCTCTGGTAAGGACATTACTGTGATGCATCATCTAATGGAGGACTAGGCCAGGCAGTGATACAGGCAATGCATTTCTCTGATGCCTTGGTGGTCAGGGCTTGTTAGGATCTGAATCTGCTATCTCTTCCAACAGGCTCTCAGTTCTGGCCATCTATCTGCTGACTGCTCCATCCAGTGCAATCTCCAGCACCTCCACCAGCTGTGGCCTGGACTCTAGGCAGTGCGGCTTAGATATCAGCAAGTCAGAGTTAGGGCCCACCACTACTGAGGCACTCCCAAGTTCATCATTCTCTCCTGCTTCAATATCAGCAGGGATGTGTGCAGATTGAGCTGCCTGCTAAGCACATCTATCATCCTGGCCTGCAGGAAGAAAACTCAATTGGAATTTTACCATAAGTGAACTTATCCTACCAATGGACTGGATACATTTAAAACCCATAGGTTCATAGGATGATAC
The DNA here is from genome assembly GCF_019279795.1 of Protopterus annectens. Taxonomy (NCBI): domain Eukaryota; kingdom Metazoa; phylum Chordata; order Ceratodontiformes; family Protopteridae; genus Protopterus; species Protopterus annectens. Next base: position 310,859,052 of record NC_056730.1, read on the forward strand.
TTAGAAACCTAGCCAAGAATTTTGCTCATGTTCCCTTAAAGTCAGCACCTGTTACCCCTGTACAGCAGGGACACAAGGGGGATCTCATGGTTGTATTTTCTGTTTCCCATCCAGTCATCCAAGTTCCTCTTAAAGAGAGTTGGAGAGGTACTCTTCTTGACATGGAGAGGGAGTCTATTCCACAGATGAGGGAGTTTTTCAGACAAAAATCTATCCTGCCACATACAGTATTTATCAACAGAACTAATTCTGCTTAGCTTTTATTCTCTCCTGCATCCTGAGATAAGTGAAATGGTACATGTCTCGTTCTGCCTATAATGAAAGAGAAAGCATCAATGGTAGAACTTTTACAAATGTGAAATAAGATGGTGGAACAATATTAATAGAGTGCCATCCAATATGTGTGTCTCAGTACTTGCATCCCAGGCAGCAAGTGAGTGTGCATCCTCTGTGCATAACGTAAAATACCTACAAAGAAATACAGCCCTGGCACACAGTGGGTTGTACTGGCTAGCATGTTGGTATAGGTCAGTAAAGTAACTCCATATAAAAAGCCCTTGAAAAGTGCCACTAAAAATGTATTTGACATATTACACTGCATGCTACAAATACCTCCATCTGAAGCACCACACAATAGTCCACAGATGTGTTACACTGAATGAGACAAGGACCTGTTAGGAGTAAGAACAGTTTCCTCCAAACATATCTGAAAAAATACAATGCATTCTACATAAAATACGATTTTAAGGCATTGTTTCCTAAGCACTAAGCACTATCTCCCAAACATGGAGTGGTGATACTGCAAGTTATCATACTAATGCCTGCACTGTACTCCTATATCTTAAATAGGAATACATAGCCAACTGAGAGAATGCTACAAGAAGAAATCTTCCTTTAAGAATGGTTTCTTTGGAGAATTTCTATCAGTTAGATAATATTCATTCTGTGCTACCACTGTGCTCCTGTGGCATGAGTACTTGTACTACAACAGTGCCCCTGTGGCATGAGCATCTGTGCTACTACAGTGCCCCTGTGACATTAGTACCTGTGCTACAACTGTGGCTCTATGGCATGAGTACCTCTGCTACTACAGTGCCCCTGCAACATGTGCATTAAAGGAGACCATGCATGAAGTAGCATACAGTTCCAAACTACTTCATCTGCCATCATGTCTTATCAGAATACCTGAGGTTCCTATGACAAAACATAGACAGCATACGGTGTTGTCTGCCTATTATATATTTCTGTTGAGGTGTTCTACAGAAATCTGATTTAAGGGTTATTGAAAAAATGCATCATCTACTGAAATGCATAGAATTTGGTCTACTCTTATGCCAGAACTCAGGTTTGATCCCAGTATCATTGTTCCCCTACAGGTTATCAGAAAATTCTTTGGCTGCATTACTGTTTTGCTCAGGATGATTCCCCAAGGCTGACCTGTGAGCCACTATAAAGTGTGCATTTACTTAAGCGTACTATTACATATCAGGGACACACTTAGTAATTGTCGTAATGTTTGAACTCTCTTCATCCACAGTACTGACATTGCGGGCAACGATCTGTCACATTTCGTCCCATAAAGGCTGATTATCATCTCTTCCTTCTGATAGACACCAGCCATGGGCCTGAGTGGTCATAGCAGGATGTCATCTTCAGCATGGCTGAAATTATTAAGCCTATTTCATTAGCCTAAACCTGTGGATAAGCAGATATGTCTGAACATGGAAAACATGGCTATAAACTGGAAACTGCCTGGAATGGTAGGATCACATCTATGGATACAGGGGTAACCTACATAAGCCATACTATAGTCATAAGGACACATATGTTAAAGTGCAGTCCGGAGCCAGATGGAGAAACATACAGCTGATTTAGCTGCCACAGACTGGCATATATGCAATCCATGCAGGGCCTAGCCACATTGTGAAAACCTACTAGTATGCTCTTAGGGAAAGGACATTATCCCTGGAGCCAACCCTGGGAGACAGCCAAGGAAGCACCGGTGACATAACCATGCTTTACTGCAGAGAGAGAGATACAAATGTATAACAATGCTGTCACCAACACTATACGCCACCATATACAGCCATCAGAGCATACTGCTTCCATAAGAACTGACAGGTATTTGCAAGTGCAGCTTGTTCTGATATTGTGAGCTGTCAATTTATCGATACAAAATACGTACAGATGACATATGCAGATACACATATTTATATTGCTAGGCTTATATAAATTGTGTAGGTGTACAAGGGTACATATCCATAGGAATGTAGGCAAAGATAATTTACCACATACTTGAAGAGTACAGTATCCCAAAACAGGGATGCATATACATCTTGAGAGTGCTACTGCTGCTTCTTTAAACACTGTTACCAGCTTTGCTGATATAGCTCTTAAAATCTGTGCTAGCTAACATAAAATGATGACATGTTCTTCAACTGTGTAGCTTTATACCAACTTGGATGCCACATAGGTAAATGAGACTGCTAAAATGAATAGTTGTGAATCACATTATTTCTCTGCCATGCATATGTGGCAAAGGTATCAGTTTAGTGCAAAGGCTCTGTTCTGACCTCTTGTGATTACACACTTGTGCAGAAGACATGTATGAGTACACCTGATGCATTTCTGTAAAACTGCTAGTATGCTACCTGCTAGTTGGAAGTCATGACATCTGCACATTTCACAGCTACCATTTAACACTTTGGGAGCTTGTAACCATTTTCTGGGGATAGGTGTTTGGCAGTGGCTACCTCGGCAAGTGCCCAGTGGAGAGGGCAAACATTGTTCATTAAGGAAAACAAGCTCATGGTCTATCTCCTTAATGGTCATTTTGGGCAGTGGTTACTAGGTCACTAGGCTGGCTTATTGTATAAAGTCAATATTTTGTCAGATCTGCTGCAAGTTCATAAAAGAGAGCTCAATGAATATTATCTAACTGATAGAAATTCTCCAAATATATGCCCAACAAAACTATGAGCAAAAGCACATTTTTAGTGGACAGGCCTCCCTTCACTCCGTTTCCCATAGGAGCGACTCTGCCTTCACTCTCCCTTACTTACATGTAACATCTCCAGGGTCACACAAGTTTGGTGAAGAAGAAATCAGCTGTAGAGGCAAAACATGTTCTAACACTATCACAGTCTTCCAAAGTGTAGAAACCATTCTTAAAGCTGAATTTTAGGAAGATTTCTTCTTGTAGCATTCTCTCAGTTGGCTACATTTCAATCAAATGGAGATATTCCTATTTAAGATATAGGAGCTGACAACAGGGGAAGAGTACAGTGCAGGCATTAGTATGATAACTTGCAGTATCACCACTCTGTTGGTCCCCATGTTTGGGTGATAGTGCTTAGGAAACAATGCCTTAAAATCATATTTTATGTAGAATGCATTGTATTTTTTCAGATATGTTTGGGGGAACTGTTCTTCCTCCTAACAGGTCCTTGTCTCATTCAGTATAACACATCTGTGGACTATTGTCTCTTAACAAATTCAAATCAGCATGTTTCTTAGAATGAGCGTTATAGAAACAATTTCATAAGGCTGTACAGGGGAAAGACAGACACATTGTATACAATAAAAAATGTAATATTTTGCCATGCGTAATGACTTATAAAGGAAATGTGTTGCACTGCATGTATGAAATTGTTAAAATGTAACACTGACACCAAGTAGCATAAATGAATTGATGCATATTACACGGAAAAAGTTGTATTACATTGTATCAGCTAAAGATCCAAATGTAAAAGACAGAACACATTAATGCATAAAGTCAATATTGTATGTGGCAGTCTGAATCAGTGAATTTATTTAGTAAATATCCAGTTATCTTCCCTACATAACTTTCATTTTTTTTGTCTGATGCATGGAGACAAGGACTTATTTTAGTTAAAAACAAAGGTTGGTATAGCTGCTGTTTACACATTTAGCTTTTCTTTTCATGTATTTAGTAAGTAGCTTTTGCCTCCACTGTCATTTGCATGTGTTGATACTCATTTACTTGTTGTCCTAGTGGTCACAGGCAGTGATTTATTATATTGCATATATCTTACAAAGGTAGCCTATGCTGACTGTAATGTAAGGAAGTGATAATAATTAGTACCGCTATAATGCACAATTTCTTTACTGTTTCAAAATGCATTACAGAAAATAAATAACCCAGCCAGCAGTGGTCCACATGGAGACTATCAATATTCTTTCCTGTCAAGGGCTTCATTCATATAAAGAGACAATACATTGTTCTCTAACATAAAAAAAGATTTCAAAGGTGCATAACAACTTCTGTCATATTTATAAGCAGTACTCAAGCTGTGACACATGGCAGTCTCCATGAAAAACAGCTGGCAGCAGTTTGACTGCTTTTAAAACCTGCAAGCCACTTCATGCTGCCACACAAGTAACAAAAGTGCAGCAGGGTGACGTGCATATCAGCCTTCAAAGATTGTAGATGAAAGGGTAGCAGAGCCAAGTGTGTTATAGCCTTTAATCTGTAAACCTATAGAAAAACACTCTGTGGTCTTATACTTTTGTTCTGTAAGTAGCAGTACATTGGAGTAGCTAAAACATCATGTATTGCAAAGAATTATGACTATGTCTCTCCACTCATAAAACACCTATGTGCTCTCAGCATGGTTGCCAACATTCACCTCTTGATATATAATTCACTCTGCTGTTGAGGTCAGATTTTTGACATCTGTATCTCAAACTTGTAACAAGTTGGGCTAGATCATCTATACTGGATTTAGCTAGGCAGGTATAACTGTTCATTGCTTTGTTCATTATAGGCAAATACCACACTCCAGAGATTGCACACATTGTTCTCTGATCAGCTTTAGACATGTAGGGTACCTCAGGCTGAATTTGTCATGCAACAATGTATGCTATTGCTGTTCAGCAGACTTTAACATTCACTTATCACACTTGAATGACTTGAATGTGTACTGGTTATATTGTTGTCACCCACTAGAAAACTTTTTCCATTTCCTAATATATGATTTTCAAGTAGCAGGCTTTCTTGCCTCTTTTAGTACTGCATACCTTTCAGTTGTACAGATTTTTGCAGAATGACCAGATTTTTGCCTCAGATTTTTAGTCTAGTCCTCATAAAAGTTGTGGCTTTCTGGCAAATCATTTTAGACTGAAATCACTAAATAACATTAAATAATGACACACATTTGAGTTTCAGACTTTATATCCTTTAGAAAATACATAATTATGCAAAACCTGTTATTAGGTTCATAGGTATTCAGGGCTATAGGCTTTGTACATTCGCCCATTGGCCATTATTTTGTATTGTCGTGTGTTTTAGTATGGGGAACTATATGGGTATTTTTACCTATTATTTTGCTGTGCCTCCTGTCAAGTGGTGATCCTGGTAAGTCCTGTATGATCTCCCATCCCATTGGTCAGATTTCTCTTTGAACAAGCCAGCGGTAGCGCAGGCCTCTTCAAGCCTTTTATGTTCCACAGCATAGGGAGTCTTTAGGATGAATCTATCCCCTCCAGCCGCGTCGTCCTACGTCCTATTCGAGGGTTTCGAGGTTTAAGGCCCAGTGGCCTGTGGATCTAGATTTTTGAGGTGAAGCATATTCAAATCTGGGGTTTGACATGGCCTTGTATGTTAGGCAAAGGTCACCTAGCTGGAGTTCTTTCAGGGGACAGAGATAGGACAGATTTGAGACCCTTATCCTTTTGGTGAGAACTTTTGTGGCCTCCCTGGCTGCTGCAAGTGTGGGTCAATTCCATTTCGACGGGGCATTGTGCTCAATCATTGGTTTGATGAGTGTGATGATGAATGACTATGACCTCCTTGATCTAGATGAAATCCCTTCATGATAAGGTGGGCAATGAATGACAGACTACCTATCAACCTGTCCCCAGGTCCCTGATAACTTCTTCTGTGCTCAGTGGATTGCCACCTATTTGGTAGCTAGGTAACCTTGTTTTTCATTCTAGCAACTTTCTACGTTTATAGGAGCAATATTTAAATTCTGCCCCTATTTTTGTGCCCCCCCCCATTCTTTCTGGCTTTTCCAGATTTCTTACACTGAGAGGTTGAGATGTATGCCTGCTGCTGCACATCCTTAGAAATCAGGTGCCTAAAAGGAATTAAGGCCCTATCTTCCAGGCAATCAATTGAAGATGATTGATGTTGAGGTGCATCAAACACCCCTGTTCTTGTGTGAGTAGAACCAGTCTATGAGGACGTTTAAAGTAATTGCCCCTGGCTATTTCCAAAAGAAGGGAGAACCACAGTTGCCTTGGCCAGAAAGGAGTCACCACAATGATCTTGGGGGAGACTTTCTGAATCTTCAGAAGTACCTGGGAAATTAGTGGAAAGGGTGAAAATGCACACATGAACATTCCTGTCCAAAGAAAAGAAAAGGCATCTGTCTACCAGACCTTCTTGTAATGAGTCCTGGAACAGAATTTTGCCAGTTGATTGTTCAGAAAGGAGGCAAGGAGGTCTACTTGAGGAATTCACCACAGAAGGATAAAATCTTGACAGACTCTGGATCTAGTTTCTCTTCATGAGGGTCTGCACTGGTCCTGCTCAGTTTGTCTTCCACAAAGCTATGCTTTGATGGAATGTAGGGTGCCTGAATTTTTGTGCTGTGAAGCTATATCTAAAGATAACATGGCTAGTCTGAAAAGGAGGGGGGGTACAATCTGGTCCTCCGGTTGTTTGTTGATGTACCACATCACTCTGGTGTTGTCTATAACCACTTGAAGAGTTCATGAGGACCAAAGATGGTTCAGAGAATTGAGTGCCTTGATCAGGGCAATCATATCCTTGATTTGTATGTACTTGCATCTGTCCTTGGTGTCCCCACCCCCTGCACTTTTACCTCTGACGAATCTGTTCCCCAAGCAAAGTCTGAAGCATCTGTGGTGAATGACTCCTTTGGAGCAGGGAGGGAATAGGGTAGCCCTTTATTCTGAATGTTGTCTTCGAATCTCAGCTTGTGCAAGAGATGTCTACACCAAGAGAGAGAGATTCCTGACATTTTGAAAAAGAGTCTTCAAAGATAAGCAAGTCATCTAAATATGGAAAAAGTGGATACCCTGTATCCTGCAATGAGATATAACTGGAGCTAGACACTTTGTAAACACTCTTAGAGCAGTGGATAGTCCAAAGGGTAAGGCAGAGAACTGATAATGTGATCCAGCCACAGAAAACTTTAAGAAAAACCCACAGTCTGGATGAATAGGAATGTGATGATAACCATCTTTTAAGGCTAGTGTTACCAGAAAACTTGAAAGAGGAAAAAGAGGCAACAGGCTGTGAAGTGACATCATTTTGAATTTGGGGACTATCACAAACAGGCTTAGGAAAGAAAGATGCAGAACTATTCTCCAAGTGTTATTCTTTCTTTGGGACTAGAACATCCTGAACAAAACCTCTTTCCTACTTGGGAAAGAGGGACTGGTGGTATCTATCCTTGGGCAGCATATGATAAAGAACATGTGGAAACAAAACAGTCTGATCTGCAGGATGAGGAATGCCCCCCCCCCCCGCAAAGGAAGAATTTCCAGCAATTGTCATGTGTAAACTTGATGAATGATTTTTCTGTACCCATTGTCTGAAACAATCTGCTGCCAAAGAGAAAAATGGAGATTCAGACTTTCTGGAAGAAAAGGAGGGACAGGGTGGTAGGGTTCACAAGGTCTCTTGATAGTCATTCAGAATGTTTAGAGTGCCTTTGGTTTTGGGAGATTTCAGAATTCTTTTTGAAACAGCCTTGTCAGTTCTTCTTAAGTGTCTGTTTACCTGAATTCTATTGAGACTGTTTATTATGCTGTTTACCAATACTGGATGAGGAGAAAGAAAATCCTTTAGACAATTTGGAAAAGGAGGGCTTAAAAATCTTAGATATTCCCTGGAACAGCTTGCTTTTTTCATTACACTTTTTGATCACCTCTGCAGCAGAACAGCCAAACATTAAATCTCCATCCACTGGAGAATTTAAAAATCTAATTTTTAACATAATCTGGAAGGTAATGAGAGTGCAGCCAAGCAAACCTCTTTAAAATGGTACCAGTGGCCATAGCCCTGGAAGAAGTAACAACAGAGTTATATACACACTGCAAATAATGAGTAGAGACCTGAGCAATAGAAGAAATTAAGTTATTTAAAGCAGATGTTTCTTGACAAGAAGAAAATGCAGATAAAATATTCCTCATAATTTCACAATATGTCAACATAACTTTTAACATATGAGCCTGACAATTTCAATTTAATATTCTGAAATTCAAAGTTGCAGAAGTATATACTTTTTTCCCTAACTTCTCAATAATTTCCCAAAATTATTAGAAAGAGCAGGATTGGAATTAACTAAGTACTTAGCAGCAGAGGAGTCAACTAAGGCTATAGCTGCTTGGTCAGGTTTCGGAAGAGTGTATAAAAATTTAAAAGACTGAGGAACTTTGTACATCCTATCTGCCTTTTAAGGGACAGATGGCTGACTATTAGGATTATTGCAGGCAGTAAGGCACACATCCCCTTGGATTTACTATTCTTCCATGCAGGACTAGCTTCGTCCTGCATGGAAGTGGCCATTTAGGAGAAGGATGGCAGTGTGCTATGCACATTAATGAAGGCGCACTGCCTGAGCTCCTAATCTTACACGGAGCATGTGTGCATTGGGCATGTCTGAGAGCAGAGCTCTCAGAATATACACGCCCCTAAAAAGAAGAACAGCAGAAAGCCCTAAAAGAATAAGTGGGACCACTCATAGGTGTACACATACCCCTAGCAACATCCCCCCACATGTACAAGAGCAATAGTTAACACAAAAAATATAAAGATATATTTTTTTTAATGGAACAGATTAAATTTAACTGTAGGTGCATGGGTTTGCCCATTGCTTATCTACAGTTAATGCAGCTTAAATGGCAGAAGAAGATAAAAAGCAAGATATATGCAAATGAAGCAGTATAGCAATAGTGTAGTGGGCAGAGCATTCACCTTTTGAGCAGTCATTCCTGGTTCGAGTCCCACTGGAACATATTCCATTTTCCATGTCAAATCACATTATGACCAATATTTTTAGTTGCATAACCTACTAAATAACATATATTTGTGAACTGGAGTACTGCATTAAATGCAGATGTGAGATATCAGTGTCATAATGTTGCAAAGTCCACAGATAATCACATGTGCCCCATACAGTATATGTACACAGGAATCAGGGATACAAATGGAAGGTAAAATGTGTAACGAATGATGACTCCATACAGATTCCAAATCCCCCACCTTCCCAAGAATCATTAGACATTACTGTCTAAATTACTACAGTGGTAAGCGGAGTAAGCACTAGTAAGCAAGTGTAAGCATTATTAAGCAGTAGTAAGTGGAAGTAAGCATATGTAAGAACCAGTAAGTGGGTTTAAGCCTGTCTGCGTGGGGGTAAGTGATGCACATACAGGTTAAGCAATATGGAAGCTAACTCTCTGTAAGCATATTTAACCGAAGGTTAACAGTGCTTGCCCTCATGCAAACCCATGCAAACCCGCTTACAAGTGCTTAAAAGTTCCTTAATCACTTTGTATTCAACAGCCACTGTTCTGCCCAGCAACAAAATAAACAGCCTTACAGGTCTTGAACCTAAGACCCTATATACTATAGTCACAGCAGTTAACCACCAAGCCATCACAGCAGTACATAAGACTGAGGTATCACCAAACAAATCCTCACTATAGTAAAATCAAATTGAACATGTGAAAGGAATCAGTATACAGTCATATGTTCTATAACATACTACATAACATAAATATGTGAACTGGAGTACTGAAGTAAGCCCAGATGTGAGGTGTAATTGTAATAGAGTGTTGAAGCCCCATATTAAACACAAGGACCCCATACAGTGTATGTACACATGAATCATGGATACCATACACACACACACATATATATATATATATATATATATATATATATATATATATATATAAAACATGCAATGAATAATAAATCAATGCCAAAAGCAAATGTAATGCAAAGTAAATATTAAGCAATGCTAAGCATTGCACAGGCCAGCTTAGTAGGTGTAAGCAATGTGTAGGCCAGCTAACGCAATTTGCCCAGTGGTATACCCCTTTAAACAATGCCAACCTTAGCTAAGCAGGTTTGCCCATAGCCTAGCCTTTTCAAAACTGTCCAATCATGGCAAAGTGTGGGAAATTGGCCCTACTTAAACCCAACAGGTGGGAATACATCTCATAACTGGTTGTAGCTTCCCCTTGCAGGCACCATGTCAGGAATAGGACAGGGAGTGTGCTTTCGGGCGCACCACATGGGCATCCGGGAGTCCAGAGTCATGGCAGGACTCCTTGTCAAAGTCCATGAGTAGAGACTGCTGCAGGGCCAGTATCAGGGTTCCCAATATAAAGCGGAAGACTGGGACCACATCGCCTGTGACCTCACCAGTGCCACTGGCATACCCCAAACTGGTGAGCAGGTCAGGCATCGCTATGCCAACCTGAAGCGGTGAAAGGGAGATCTCTTGGATCAGTGGATCCAAGAGGCTAGGACAGCAGTGGAGGTCCCAGCTGTGTGTAAGTATGACTCCACTACCTGTTTAATAATTGCCAGCTCATGTATGTTATGGATAGGTATGGCTAAATATTCTTCTTATGTCCTTCACAGTGGCAAGTGAGCAGGCCGTGAACCAGGAGGCCCATGGATGTCGCCTGGAGAGGTTGTGAAGCGAGGGACGTTAGTAATACTCTTGCATGTATTATCATAGGAAATAAATCTAAAAGTATTAGTAAGTTAATTGCCAGTATAAAACCTGCATTGTTTAAAGCAAGTACTGCATAAACCAGAGAATATGGCAGGAAGAGTCTCATATAGTTTGTATGTAAATAAAAGCATAATAGCCTGACAATAAAGTTCTAACTGCTGGACTGCATGTGTTTACTCTTTTATCATATGGTAATGTAGATTTGCAATCACGTAATAGTACTGTTGTATTAAGCACTGTTACCCACACTGTGCAAAATAAATAAAATGTGCAGGAATGTCTGTATATGACTAGTGTAATCCCCAAAGGTCATTTAGTACAACTGAGAGAGACATAGACAGAAAACAGTGAAAAGAGAGACAACAAAATCTTAACAGCACATCCAACTGAGATGTGAACTGTTGTATTTTTAGCACACACAGCCATGGTTCGAATCCTGGGTGTGGTAGTCGTCTGCATACAGAATCATACCCCACAACTGTACAGATATGTCAAGAATGTCGAGTAAAGTGACCCGTATATGCTGCCTGTCCATCTGTCCCCCTGGGAAATCAGTGGAATGATCACAGACGTATAGGCAGCAAACAAGAAATGCAACTGATTGTCATACATCTATAAGAACAAACCTGTCACACTAGCAACTCCCCAAAATGTTATGAGAGTAATAAGCCATGTATGACCCATCTACAGCCCCATGTTGTCAAGCTGTGACAAGAGTGTATACAGTAACAGAGTGAGATGTATGTGCATAATACTAATGTGAAATCTGGTACTTTGTGTGGCAACATTCAGGTAGTGCTAACAAACATTGCTCCCACAGGTACATCAGATACGAACACTGTGCTGAGAAATAAAAGCTTGATACCCTGTACTGATACTGTTTACTCTGGTATTGTATGGCATTGTGAGTGTTGCAGTTACTCTGAATAATAAGGTGTCACTGATCACTGTCATTCACACTGTGCTACAAAATATAACTGTCTAGGAAATTCTGTATAAGAGTGTTGTAAGTCACTAAAGGTTGAAGAGGGCAATAGTCTACATATATCCAGGTTCACCTGCATGTGGTCAAGACATGGCCAGAGTCTGTGCAAAAAGGCATGGACAGGTATGTGCATAACAGCAGCCTGGAATCTGGGAGTATGTGTAGAAACTGTTAGTGTTAACAAACAATTCCTCCACATGTATACCAGGTAAGAGGTGTATACTACAGGTAAAACCAGTGCATGTATATAGTTGTTGACAGCCATATCACTGTCCAAACTAAGGCAATAGGGTAGTGTAGTAATACTTGTAAGGTACAGATAATAGCACTGACTAGGAAAGTAATGCAAACTACAGTAATATACTAGTTGTTAATTGACATTTTTCTCCCCCCACTATATCTCCAATGCTACACTAAATACCCACTTCAACTGCTATGTGATGATGCCACTGTAATGTTGGGACATATGTCCTCTTGTTTGATAATTACATAAATCTGTTTCTATGCATGTGCTATGTTAAAATATTTCAACATTGGTGGCATGGTGCCATCAGTGTACCTGCATGCTGCTGTTATTACCACTCTGGTTCCATATATGCATGTGTTCCATTTGATATGCAGCTGTTCAATATCTGGTGTCTGGATTAATGGGAATACCTATGTATGCTGTTATACCTAATCCTGGAATGTGTTGACTATTACTATCCCACATATGTTGATAAACCATAAACCCCATAGCACGTATGGGAATGCGGGTCCCAGCGGACCCATCTGTCCCACCTCAGCTGGCCGTGGCACCGGGCACCAGCACATCTGGGGCCCAACCCAGGACCTCCTTGTCCATTGGTTTTGCACCACCTTCAGGTGGAACTGCCTCAGGTCATGGGGCTCACCCAGCCCAGGAGCTGGCACAGACAGGAACCTGCAACCCATCACCAGGTCTGGGTTGTGGTGTGTAGCGAGCATCACAGGGAGGTCGTAAATCTGCTACTTTAGCTCAAGGGTCGTGTCACAACTAGAGGGTCAGCCTGGCTCTCAGACACAGCCCCCAGAACAGCCAACTTCGGGGCTGTAAAGTTGCAGTGGTGACTGCCCATGGGTGGGGACCTTGGTCCCACTATTTTCACTAGGGGGTTCATGGGCTTCCGATTTCACAACACTCCTCCCCATCAAGGTGTTTACCCCCCATATGTGTCATATACCACCCCTGCATGTGTCTTGTTTGTCTTGTCGGTCTACCCAACCTGCCTCTCCAAATATACCTACTACCCCCTCCCCCAACATTCCACTCTCACCTGAAAAAAAACAAAGGGCAATCTGTTCCCAAAAAAGAAATATCGCCCCATACATAGCTGTCCATTTCACACATGTGTCCACTGGACATATGTAATCTGGTCTAATTGGCATCACAACATATTATTGTTGTCCTCACCCCTCTCTCATGGGTTTGAGTGTCCAAATCTACATCCAAATCAGTGTAAATGCACAGCTGTTGCTGTAGAAGAAATGAACAGCTATGGACCTTCCCTACACCCTCCTGCACATCCCTAACTATATCCCCCCTACGGTCCTTCCCTCTTTGTTCCCCTTTTTCACCACTTTCCTATCAACCCTTTTTTTTTTCTTTTAGAGAAATTAGTGCAGGGGTAAGTGGGAGCAAGCACTTTTAAGCAGCAGTAAGAGGGTTTAAGCCTGTTTGTGTGGGGGTAAGCAATGCCTACACAGGTTAAGCAATTAAAAAGCTAACTGAGTATATGGAACTGTAACCGGAAGTTAGCAGTGCTTACCACCGCACAAACCCACACAAACTCGCTTACAACTGCTTAAAAGTACACTAATCACTCTGTATAAAATGGCCCTTGTTCTGCCCAGCAACAAAATAAACAGCCTTTGTAAGGCACAAACCCAGGATCCTGCACACCATAGCCAAAGTGATTTACCACTAAGCCAAGATAGATACACATAACTCTGATGTTTTCACAAACTTATCATCCAGCACAGTCATTCAATACAGGACATTTATTTAAACTTGTTGATGTGTGTGTGTGTGTGTGTGTGTGTGTGTGTGTGTGTGTGTGTGTGTGTGTGTGTGTGTGTGTGTGTGTGTGTGTATTTATATCTAAATAAATATAACATATCTATATATGTATATATATATATATATATATATATATATATATATATATATATATATATATATAATATACACGTATGTATATATAAATATAAACATATATACATACATATGCATACATCTATAGATATATATGTCTACGTCTATATATATATATATATATATATATATATATATATATATATATATATATATATATATATATATATATATACATACAGCAATAAATATATGTAAGCATAAATATATATCTATATAGGTATATACAGACATATATTGATAGATATAAAAGAGAACCTAACAAAAACATATATGTCCACATGCACCATTAATGGGGGTGAGGGGGCCCTAACAACATACGTCTTATACATATAGATACCCCCCACAGCCAAACACGGCTGCCCTGCAATACAATACCAACTGTTGCAAATCCCATAACCAGGACCTGACACAACATGGGCACAAGATGTTAACAGTACTCCATCCCACCTGTATGATGTCAGGCTGGTATCAGTAACATATCATGCAGTACAGTCTGGCTACCATAAGGAATGTACAGTGTGGAAGCAATCAACATTCCTAAGACACATATACACAGACACATATATGCTGATACATATATGTATATATACATATATATAGATATATATGTAACTACACATACACACACAGGGATATGTATAGGATGATACATATGTAGAAGGTGCACACAATACGGAACAGCCACTATGCCTACAGTTGCCACCTGACCAACTGGGCACTGTATGAACCACCCATACAAATGACAATTGTTGCCTGCAACATATACTCACAGAGATGTCAAAGGATATAACACCACACACAGGTTTGCATACATGGAAAAGCTTTATTTGTGTACTATTACAGTTGTATATGCCATGTCATATAGCTGTTTAGACTCTGACATACATATAAACAGAGTAATGCAGCTGTGAAACAGTTATATTAATTCAGTAGTCTGGAAAGGCTGACATATGTTGCTGTTCAGGCAGAGGCCTTCAAGTAGTACAATAGTAAAAACAGACTGGGCCACAGGATTACACTCAACCAACAGTAAGTAATGCAGATGTATTGTCCAGCAGCCTCTAACTACACCCTGTACATAATCCCTAGGGGTAAATACCTCAGTTGACACAATGAGATGTATCTGTTACATAACAAGGCATAACTGACACCATCACAAACACACTGACAAACAGAACAGTCTGCATGGCAGGAAGCAGTAGACCTGCATTTACCCAATATGAATTATATGGTAATGTACATCCAGATACCTAAAGGCAGCTTACCCTTGATACTCCCACATGTTGTAACAGCCTAGGTTAGTTATGGTGCACCCCCCCATAGACTGAATAATACAGGGCTATATACCACTGTTACATACACTGGCCTCTGGAGTGCATAAAGGCACACATGTATTGTGTAGATGAAGCCCACACATATATGGACCCAACCCCACAATATGTGTGGAGGCCACAGCAACAGTGGACTGATGGCAGGAATGGCAGCATGACATTCTCACAGCCCACTACATAATAACCCCTGACAGCATGTCATATGTACAAAGCCTGGTATGTAGGTGGAGGACAGAGGCTTGAACACAGGCTTATATGTGAAATACAGTTGTCATACACTAAGCAAGTCGCTGGTGTTACAGCATAGTCTGTAACATACCCTTAGTCAGGAATATGAAGTTAGAAACAGACATGGATGTATCCATGTACTGATAGCATTCAACACATACACTGCCAGTGATATATCTGACACAAGACCTGTGTGGTGGACAGACAAAACATTATAGGCACACCTCTGGCAATCACGTGGATAGGCCTACAGTTGTGGGCTATGCAGACAGACTGCATTCCAAGTTAAACTAGTATGGACAGACATACCCTGTAACACTGCTGCTATACAATGCATGCAACAACACTACTCACATTCTGTCTGTAGTTCTGGAACCCCCTACAAATATGTAGCTGGCCTGAGTGTGCAGGTTCTCTTGTAAGAGGTATTGCTACCTGCCGTCTGTAACACTGCTGCCCACACACAGGAAGGATGTCCACCATACAGGAAAGGTATAGGGATTTTTAGTAGTTGGTTGCCATGGCAGTGGTAATTGGAAGTACTACACAGCATGCTGCATGAAGGTAGCAAGTGGAGGATACTGATTGGTGCAGAGGACATCACCTGATCATGTGCATCACCTACAAAATCCATGCTGCAATCTATTCAAAGCAGCTCAATCCATTTACTCGAGGGAGACCGAGAGAGTGATTGAAAGGCAAAACCAAAAAAATAAATAAAAAACATCTAGCAAACTATTCAGAAGAGACTTCATTCCCTAAACAGGTGAAGTATATATGCATGTAATTGGCTGTAGTACTTGGTCCATAATAATGGGATTGATGATTTGGAATGATGTATATGTGCCATCAGGTGTTGTTGTTGTAATGATTTTCAGCTGAACAACTGCTAAGGACAATAGAGTCTGTCCCTGTGGGTAGTGGGCCATACCCGTCAAACGTGCAGAGCAGCACTGACTGATGAGGTGTAAGCCATCATAGTGTGTGTTGTGTAATGGGAAGTATTATATTACTGTAGCCAATAGCTGGTGCTGCAAGTAATGCCATAATGAAGGACATGTGGGTTCCACAGCCCACCTCTTGCAGGATACTCAGGTTAACCTGTATTATAGCACGCAGAAATGCCATAGGTGTGCAATAGGGATACCTGCAATCTGGCACTACATATACCCCCCTAATGTCAGGCTGTGCCCATATGTGGCACTCATCTGTGTTGTAGTACGACAGAACAATGCAGCTGTGCAGGACGGTGTTGTAAGATTGTGGACCTGATGTCTGAATGTATCCCATATATAGGTATGCATATGTGTATGTATGTATATATATATATATATATATATATATATATATATATATATATATATATATGTTTCAAAACACCGCAGATGTACCCAATAAATCAAAATAACTCCACAATCCCCTTGCGACAGTCAGCAGATGGCACCAATTCGTAAAAATACTAAAACGCGTACTTCAGCGTACAAATACGTTTATTAAAACAAAAAACATAAGCGCTTTCACGGATTCAACCACTTCATCAGATGTAACATTCAAATAGTACTCTCTGCCTATATATGGTAAAAATTCAAATGTTCACATTTGCTGAATTAATCAATTAGTACAATAGAGTTGAATTAAATTAAAGTGCTAGTGCTTCCTAAACATAGTAACACAGTGAAGATCTCACTAAATTCATTCTACAAACACTACTGCTTCTTAGATGATATAATAGAGCGTTGCGCACTTCATTTCTAATCCGTGTTAACTAAGCTAAAAACTAAAAACCACTGATAAATGTAACAAAGTGCTACGCAAAAAGCATAGTATACATCTTCCTTCAAACCATGCTATGCGCCTCACTAGCTAAACATTCAAATACAATTAAAGTGCTAATGCTTTCAAATAAACAACGTAGTATATTTCATTCCAATAAACGCTAAGTACATATTAAACTAAGCAAGCAAAAATTCAAATCAATATGTTAATATATCTAAAAATAGTTAATGCAAAGAATTGGCACAACCACTCTCTCACTGTAATTATACTACATAACATAACTAACTACTATAACACAATATAATTCATACAGAACCTATCTATATACAATAAAATACTAGTATTGCAGAAATAGGTTCAATACAGTAAGTGCCAATACTTCATAAAAATAGTGGTACGACCACTCATCATAATTGAACAGCTGCAACACTATACGAACTCATGCAAAACCCATAAATATATGCAAGTATATGTAATACATATATATTAAAAACATACAATAAAAATACAATAAAAATGCTATATATAAAATGAACTATATTTACTATAACTAATATATATCTTGCAACTATACATCTGTGCTCCTACGTGTAACATTTAATCAAATACAAATCGAGCCTATATTCATGTAAACGCTAGTATCATAAGTATATTATCTGAGTTTCCTAGCTTTTAGAATGACAGCGTCTCTATTAAACCCATTTAATATATATGTACCTGGACCTGTACCTGGACTTGCCCATGGAACACCTGGCAGGCACAGTCCACGTGTCTAAGGGTGGAGGCAGTGAACTGCACTCCCTGCCAGGTATGGCCTGCAGCTATCTATAAACACATATGTAGGGCAGCCACATGGCAGAACTGTGTGCATGCATACTCACACACTATACAAACACACCTAGGGTAACCCCATACCTACACACATCACATCACCACACCTAGTTCACCTCATTACACCCCTCACCCACACACATGGTGTCAAATGTGTGGCCCACCCTCGGCCTCTGGCAAACCATAAACACACCCTATGCATATGATGATACCTGTGCCACATCCCTGTCATCCATACCATCGATGCAGGGGCAGGCTAATATGGTTCTGATGCACACAGTGACTGTACTGCAGTGTAACATGTTGTAAGGAGTAAAGTGCAATGCATATATGTCAGGTAGTGTAGCCATCCAACAATGATGCATTATAGCTATTAGTAACACTGGTTGATTGTGGTCTCTATAATGTTATCCATTTGTGTCATAGGTGTACATGTATCAGCACGAGGATGGCCTGCAGTCATATTCCACAATGGGGTATGGTACTGTGGTGACACCATGGCTGTGACATATCTGAGGTACAGTTGAACACATGTTACAGGTTTGTATAACGTTATTGCCTGTGCCACATGAACAGGTGTCCCACTGGGGTATGTATAATCTGCAACCTGATGTAGACCCATCCACATACACGCACAGTCTTACTTGGCAACACTGGAAATAGACCCCTACCTAGGTATGTAGTGATACTGAAGTGTATGGCTTCCATTGCACACACCATACAGCGTTTAGGGTGAGGTGTGTTCCAGGTTACATGTTACATGCAGAACATCCCCAGACATGTACAGTATGCTAATGGGGGTTGTAATGGGTGTATATTCAAGAGAAATCTCGACGAATGGATAGGAGATCATAGGTTTACCCCAGGGGTCATCTCTGTGTCACTACTAGACAGAGGCACAGTAAACTAAACCCTAAAAGGGTGTAGTATTCTCATCCTAAGGGGTGGTGAAAGCCACACACATTCTAGCTAGGCTTATAAATGCCCTAGGGCAGATAGCCTAGTATGAACCTATGAACCTATGAACCTATATGGATAATGCATAGTGTGACATTCCTTCATATACACATTAACAGACACATAACAGGCAGACAAATGTCCAAGAGACCTGGGCCTATCGCTGCTAACTTACTTGACCATGTGTCCAATGTGTTACAGGTAGGCTGCACACAGCACATGCATAACTGGCCTGGATTGTGGTATCAGTTACCTGTATGGTTGATGGTGACAGTGGTAACCATAATGTGGTACATGAGACATATACTGGGTGTACCTTAGTGTAATGACAGTGTACACACAACCCACATCTCCCAGTGGATATTGTACTCCCTGAAACCCATGATGACACTCTGACATACCCACCATCACACATTGGCCATGACTGTATACAACCCATTGTATATCCCAACAGTGGTACTACAGGGATATGCATCTAATGCACATGCCACATGCATAGCAGAGTGCTGTATTGTCATGCCTCACCTATGGGCAGCAACAGCACTATCTGTACTACTGTGTGGCAATGGGTATTGTAATAGGAGTATGTGACCTTGGAATGCTGTACCCTACAGATATACTGACATGCACACATACATACACTTGCCAGAACGCAATGGGTATCCCATGCATATCAACCCATTTGTACAACAATGTTGTGCTGGTACTGTAAGGCTCATGTAGCCGGTATGGAGAGGAGCTTAATAGGGTACATGTAATGTCCCATACAGCAGCAGCAACAACTGACTATGGCAATGGGTGCTGTGGTGGTTGTGAAGGCCCACATGGAATTCCCAAGTACAGGTGCGTTAACAAAATGACACTGCTATACTCAATCATGCACACGTATACATGTGTCAGTATTGGGGTGCATTTCTGCAGGTGGTCATAGCTGTGTACCTAGCTATTGTTGAAGGAGAGATGGATTGTGTAGGGGTTGTGTGTACAGTGATATCCTGCCACCTCCCATGTAGTAGCAGGCAAGCTATCAATAGACACTACTGTGGTGACCCTCAGGGGGAGAGTGACATGCATCAACCAATCCTCCAGGTGCCCTCTGCACATGGCCACTGAGGTAATCAAGTTGACATGTATGCAACAAGCATTACAACACATGGTTAGTGTCTGTGATGGAGACCTGTACCCAAGCATGTTCTGTTGACTGTGGTAGTGTATTGTAGTGGAGGTATCCGTGGCATGTGGTGCATACAGGGTGTTATCTCCAATATGTGCCAGTTCTTACACAGCTGGGCAGACATGTCACTGTCAATCAAGATTAGGTTGCCTGTACATATCCCAGCTGGATACCTACCATCTGCCCATCTGTACAGGGGCTGACAGACATCAGCTTGGCAAGTAGCTATGCAGTAGGATGAATATGTTGACAGATAGATGTTTGAAAACAATGTGTATGCCATAACTACATGTCAGGAGCCCTCACTAACATGTTCTGTATAGACAGTAGTCTGCAGTTATCAGAACATTACCCAGTAGGGGTTATATTCTGTGACAGAGCTCACACACCAGGGATACAACAGGGAGGCCTCAGAGTTGAGCTATGCCTGCAGGTGTGCCTTTTGTTAGTACTACATTCAGCACTCTAATCTTGTCTGGGTAAGCACTTTCAACAGTAGTACCGCTATGGTAAACTACATGCCAGTGTTACAGTGCATACCCTGGAATACTACCCTTGTATGTAACACATTCACATGGATAACAGTGCTGTACAGGCCTCATATACATCTGTGTCCCACACATGACACTCACACCCCTTGCTACTTTAATGGCAGCACATAGGCACATGCATTATACATGGTATTATACACAGTTATTAAAGATGTCATTACCCTGCTATGTTATCAGACTGGGATGTTAGCACTGGTTACCATGGCTGAGCCATGCTTAGCAGGTATCAACATTGCTGCAATATAACAGCTAAGCTGATTTGCGCACTGGTAAGCAAAGCCTACACTGTGTACGCTCCTGTACATTTACCCGTAACTTAGCACCGCTTAGCTTCGCGCAAACCCACGCAAACACACTTAAAGCTGCTGAAAATTGCCCAAACCACTCTTTATCTAACAGCCCTTGTCTTGCCCAGCAACAAAATGAACAGCCCTTGCAGGTCTTGAACCCAGGACCCTGTACACTATAGTCACAACACTTAACCACTATGCCATGACCACTGTGAAAACAGCTGTTGTTTTTCCAATATATCTGTCAATACACATATTGATTAGTATTGAACAATTGCCTTTACTTCCACAGTTGTGTAGTACTTGTTACTAATATGAATGTTGCATCACATATGATGTTTTATCATAATGCACACATAGCAGATACATATGGTGGGATACATCGGAGTGGGTATACACAACCGTGAGCTTTACACATGACAGGAATATGGATAGATATACATATAATAGGCTGATATATGTCTACATGTACATACACATGAATATTCATACATATGTCTGTATACACATCTGTATAGTGCAACATATATATGGCCATGTGTGCATCTCTTCGTATGTATATATATATATATATATATATATATATATATATATATATATATATATATATATATATATCTGTAGCTATATATGTATGCACATCCTATGTGTACAGATATATATATGTAAATATCTATAACTATATGTGCATACATATCTATTCTGTTATACCTATTACTGTCAATATATATGTAGATATCCATATGCATATGTGCATATATATCTCTATCTGTTTATGTGTAGACATATATTGCTGTGTATATGTATATATATATATATATATATATATATATATATATATATATATATATATGTGTATATGTATATATATATATATATATATATATATATATATATATATATATATATATATATATATATATGTACATATACATATCCATCTGTGTATGTCAATACATATATGTGTATATATCTATATAGATATATGGATAATTATATATACATATATGTTCACCATATGCCCTGAACATGGATTGGAGCCCTACCTTAGCCCAAACAGTCCCAACCACTTAGTGCAAGGGGATGTCAGGTATGTATTGCACGTATATATGTAGACTATTGCTACTGTAATAGAGGTTGTCTTCACAGACATGTTGTGTATGGGAGGTTACATCTGCTTTTAACATGTGCACCATTGGCTACTGACAGATATCCTAAGGACATCATAGTACAGTACCACTGCTAACACAATAATGATCCTGTGGACTACAGCAGAGATATGGCAAATAAATGTGGACAGTTTGACACACTCTGGTCAGTCCAGGGGTATACATAGAACCCCTTAGTGCAAGACATGTGGACCAAGACTGACAATGTGGATGTTAACAGCCATATAGATGGGTATATCATGTAAATACTGGTATACATTTGTCCCCATAGGCTATGCATTCACACACCTGTGTCTTTCCTGACACATAATAACTGCTGGTACAGAGGTGCCATGGCTACATACTGCCCATGAGTTAGTGACATACATCTGTACGGCATCCCACTGCTTTGTCTGACATACATGACTGTTATGGTGACCTGGCAGCAGTACATCTGGCAAGTATCTGGACCTAACATCACACTGGGTAAGTACACTAAGCTGCTAGTCATGTAACAAAGCACTGTGCAGGCTACAGGCAGACTGGCGCAACACTGGCCTACATTTCTTATGGGGGAATACACATGTACATGCATATATAGCAGGCTCTACAGGCATGTCGCAAAACAGAATAACAGACACCTGTGTGAAAGTGCATAACCACAACCAATGTAAACACATCCACATATGGTAAGCTAGTGTAATATTACAGTATATGGACTATCTAATCAACACCATCCTCATATGTGCCACTTACACACTAACCCTACATATACTGGGCCACTACACAGTGTGTTCCAATGGCTGTCTGTGGCATGGGACTTATGTGTGTTTGGCCCTACAAACATGTAAGCTGATAGGGTAACATACAGTGGAGCAGCATGTAACATCAGATAGAACAGGACCAAGAACAATGACATCTACCACTGTCTGTACACAGGCCAAGGTACATATTCACAATACACACACTGTCAACAATCACCATACATACACAGACCTCAGTACTATACACACAACCACAGCATGCCAAGGTTATGTCCTCAAATATAACCCCTGCTATACATAACATGTGTAGCAGTCTGATATCTCACTAGCTTGTTATCAGATATGATGTCAATAAATTATGGTGTACAGAACATATGCACATCTTACTGCATGACACATGAACAAAGGATGACAGAGTTGTGGCTGGAGGCACAAACACAGGGCCAATATTGACATGTTGCTGTGATAACCTCATACATTTACTGTTGTAACAGGGCTTGTTGTGACATATGTCCTTGGAGGGATATGAAGTCAATAACTCTCATGGCTGTCACTATGTACTGACTGCAATCCTCACACTATGCTTCTGCAATTCACAGATAGGTGCTCTGTGAGTAAATGCAAAGTCGCAGTTAGTCACAAAACCAAGAAATGAGATAATTCCACAGTAAAAGACCACCGATCAACGAAGTATACTGAAAACTGTCTTTAATAGACGTGACAAGGATGAAAAAACGAACAGCAATCCAAATAAAATCGAGCGCTTTCGCCTGGTTAATACCAGGCTTTATCAATGATCTTGATAAAAAAGCAAAAGGCAAAAGGCACCACACACTGCCGAGTCTGCAGATGACCCTACAGAAGGGGGTTTACTCAGAAACATAGCACTGTCATGACAGGTATTAAAACATGTAGACCAGCCATATCCATATCCACACACACCCTGTTAAACCAACCTTACTCCAAATGCAGAATAACAACACTTACATTCTGTAATCATGTCAGGCACATCCCCCTCCTGTGTGTTTGCCTGTTTCTGCAGTGTATGTTGTTAGAGGTAAATCCCCAATCCATCGTTGATACTGTTTGCCAAATACCAGATCTAGGTCCTGCTCACAGTGAATGAAAAGGCCCAACACCAACATGATGTTCCTAGATATTGGAGTGTGTTTCCATGCAATTGGCTATGGGAATGTTACCACAGCTGTTCCACATGCAATCAGCTAGAGAGGGCTGCAATTCTTGCAGAGGCCATCAGCTGATCATAAGCATCACTTACAAAACACATGCTGCTGCCTAAGCAAAGCTGGTGTAGTTCTCCACATCAACCAGAGAGGGAGTGAGAGGCAGACAGAGGCAAGGATAAGTCAGGGAGGGGTGAGAGAGTAAAACCTAAGCATGTATATGTCACATACCTACCAGTACAGGGTATCAAACCCCTGACTAAGTATGTATTGCTATCACATGTATATACAGTTACTGGATGTGCCACATAGCTTACATGTTGAGGAGCTCTCCAAATGTATATGTGATGGTGAGTGACATCTGCAACAGTGATATGGTAGTGATACAGTAGGTGTAGTACATATGCTTGTCCACATGAACAGGTGTCAGTATCAACACAGCCACACTCTCTCAGAAACTCACAGACTATGACACACTTGTCAGGGTCAGGAATACACTTTTTCACTAGTTAGTTTGCCACAATACAGTACTGTGCAGGTATCACATGCACCACAGGGGTTATCCAGAGGTTATGTGGGAGCATCGGACATCAGACAGCATGCTTCAGTATGCCAGTGGGAGTTCTAGTGAGTGTGAATGTAGTCAAAAGCATCATACACCACACACACAGACACAGGGTGCCAGTACTGACATGCAAGCGTGCATTGCTTCACAGTTGTGTAGTGGTTGACTGTGCCAAAAGACTAGGTGAAGAGTATACCTTGGCATCAGGCCACATGACAATGGTCTGCAGCGTGGCTTAAGGGTGTGGTGTCTGGATTGGCCCACACAGGTGGGTATTGTATTCACCATCCAGTAACCTGGGTAGCTATTGTGTGTGGCCATTGCTGTTCAATGCTTGCCATGTATGTATTCTTTAGTCCATGACATGGACACTGTCTGGGATGTGCACATGTCCCACAAGCATGTACAGTGACATGTGGTACTGTACCTGGGATGTCTGGCCTATGTGTACACAGATTGTTATAATCGGATGTACCTGTCCTGACCTCATGTGCTGGGAACAGCTAATGGACAGCAAGTTGACCCTGCACCTACATGGATAGCATGATACAGGTATTCCCTGGTGTCAGTGGCATCTGTCCATACAGGGCATGTGCAAAAGGCATGGTATGTCCTTTGTGGGTCACATTTGATGGCACCACAGGTGTTGCAAGCATCAAGTGGGGAGCATAGTGAAGGCACACTGTCTGCATGTATGAGTGCATTTTACTGATGGACAGGGTGCCATGCCCTCTGCAGTCCACTGCAATCACACCATGGTTACTGTCTGTGGGCAATATGCAGGGTACTACCAACATAGTGTTTGTGTATGAGACATGAGTTCAGAATGTTCTCTGTGTAATACATGGATTGCTAACTTTGTTCACCAGACCTTAATGTCACATGTAGGGGTATGGATTGCCATCCCAGCCTCTCGGCTATTTCACATCTGTTATCTTTGCAAGGTGGACATTGTGACATATAACAGGGCCACCATATCAGACATTTGCAAAACCCACTCCAGAATGATTCCAGTTGTTACACACTCACAGCCACCTCCACACAAGATATGAATGAGAAACACAGACACATATACGCGAGCACACACACACACACACACACACACACACACACACACACACACACACACACACACACACACACACACACACACACACACACACACACACACACACACACACACACACACACACACATCTGCCATGTCTGGAATTAGAACTCCTACCTAACTAGTTTATTACACTACAGCATTATGCAGTTATAGGACATGCCACAGAGGTTACTGGAGTACTCATTCCCCAAAGGTGAATTTCAAACTGAATGACATCAGCAGCCTTGCCAAAGTAGGGCATTTGAATTGCAGTGAGTGTGACTAGCCTAAAAAGCATTGCTCCCTACAAAGACAGAGACACAGATACAAAAAACAGGTGGGAATAGAACCCCTACCAAAGTACTATATCACACTACAGCATTACGTTGTTATAGGATGCAACACAGAGACTACTGAGCTACATTTTTGCCAAAGGTGTATTTCAGAGTGACATCAGCAGCTTTGCCAAAGTAGGGCATTTGAATTGTAGTGAGTGTGAGCAGCCTAAAAAGCACTGCTTCCTCCAAACAGAGACACACACAATTGCCATGTTGGGGATTAGAACTCCTACCTAACTAGTTTATCACACTATAGCATTATGCAGTTATAAGATGCGTCATGGAGATTACTGGAGTACTTCTTCCCCAAAGGTGTATTTCACAGTGAATGACATCAGCAGCCTTGCCAAAGTAGGGCATTTGAATTGTAGTGAGTGTGACTAGCCCAAAATGCATTGCTCCCCAACACAAACAAAGAAACACACAAACATCTACACTTGCTATGTGTGGGACTACAACCCCTACCAAAGTACTATATCACACTACGGCATTACACTGTTATAGAATGCACCACAGAGATTACTGGGCTACACCTTTCCCAAAGGTGTATTTCACAGTTTATGACATCAGCAGCCTTGCCAAAGTGGGGCATTTGAATTGTAGTGTGTGTGTGACTAGCCTAAAAAGCAGACAGAGACACACAGTTGCCATATCTGAGATTAGAACTCCTACCGAACTAGTTTATCACACTACAGCATTACGCAGTTATAGGACATGTCACCAAGATTACTGGGCTACAGCTTTCCGAAAAGTGTATTTCACAGTGAATGACATCAGCAGCCTTGCCAAAGCAGAGGATTTGAATTGTAGTGAGTGTGACTAGCCTAAAAAGCATTGCTCCCTACACAGACAGAGATACAGATGCAAAAAATACAGGTACCATGTCTGGGATTAGAACTCTTACCTAACTAGTTTGTCACACTGCAGCATTATGCAGTTATCGGATTCACCACTGAGATTACTGGGCAACATCTTTCCCGAACGTGTATTTCACAGGGACTGACATCAGCAGGCTTGCCAAAGTAGGGTATTTGATTTGTAGTGAGCGTAATTAGCCTAAAAAGCATTGCTCCCTACACAAAGTAACACACAAACACAAACATCCACACTTGCCATGTGTGGGAATAGAACCCCTGCCAAAGTACTATATCACGCTACAGCATTATGTTGTTATGGGATGCAACACAGAGATGACTGTGCTACACCTTTCCCAAAGGTCTATTTCAGAGTGAATGACATCAGCAGCCTTGCCAAAGTAGGGCATTTGAATTGTAATGAGTGTGAGTAGCCTAAAAAGCATTGCTCCCTCCACAGACAGAGACACACACAATTGCCATGTCGGGGATTAGAACTCCTACCTAACTAGTTTATCACACTATAGCATTATGCACTTATAAGATGCGTCATGGAGATTACTGGAGTACTTCTTCCTCAATGGCGTATTTCACAGCAAATGACATCAGTAGCCTTGCCAAAGTACGGCATTTGAATTATAGTGAGTGTGAGTAGCCTAAAAAGCATTGCTCCCTACAAAGACAGAGACACACACACACACACAAACACATGCACTTGCCATGTCTGGGATTAGAACTCCTACCTAACTAGTTTATCCTACTATAGCATTATGGAGTAATAGGACATACCACAGAGATTACTGGGCTGCACCTTTCAGCAGCCTTGCCAAAGAAGGGAATTTGAATTGTAGTGAGTGGGACTAGCCTAAAAAACATTTCTCCCAACACAGACAGACAGACACACACACACACACACACACACACACACACACACACACACACACAGTTGCCATGTCTGGGATTAGAACTCCTACCTAACTAGTTTATTACACTACAACATTACGCAGTTTTAGAATGCCCCACAGAGATTACTGGGCTACTCCATTCCCACAGGTGTATTTCTAAGTGGATAACATCAGCAGGCTTGTCATAGTAGGGCTATGGGGAGGGCAGTGTGTGAATTGTAGTGAGTGTGACTAGCCTAAAAAGCATTGTTTCCTACACATACAGAAACACACACATGCAAACACACACAGTAGCCATGTCTGGGATTAGAACTCCTACCTAACTAGTTTATCACACTACAGCATTACATAGTTATAGGATGCAACATGGAGATTATTGGGCTACACCTTTCCCAAAGATGTATTTCACAGTGAATGACATCTGCAGGCTTGCCACTGTAGGACATTTGAATTGTAGTGAGTGTGAGTAGCCTAAAAAGCATTGCTCCCAACACAGACACACACACACACACACACACACACACACACACACACACACACACACACACACACACACACACACTCCCCCCCCACACACACACACAGTTGCCATGTCTGGGATTAGAACTCCTACATAACTAGTTTATTACACTACATCATTACACAGTTTTAGGATGCCCCACAGAGAATACTGGGCTACTCCATTCCCAAAGGTGTATTTCTAAGTGGATGACATCAGCAGGCTTGTCATAGTAGAGTTATGGGGAGGGCAGTGTGTGTGCATGGGCCATAACCCATTCATCTAGAGGTTGACACACCACATGCAGTCATACACAGGGTTATATTCTGCAGGTATGTGTATACAGATGCTAGATGACTACTGCTTTGTACAGTCATGTTGTACAGCTAGCACTTGCACCACATAGTATGTAATGCTGATGGATACCAGTGGATAATTTCTACAGTGAGTGGCATTTACACATCATGTGGTAGTAGCCATTTGGCTGTGTGCTGGGTGGGATAGGCCTCATGATGGATGGCTCTTGGTCACAGTCACTCTCTTCCACACATTTATGTTTGGCTACTTTTGGCATATTATAGTGTGTTGTCCTTGAATATATGTCTGTATTCCTATCCAATGTGTGTGCAAAGCATAACTGGTGCATACTGAGGAATGTATGCACTAAAATCTGCAACTGTCAGATATGTATGGTCCACTGTTGTTTGCAGACATGGGCTTCATTTTGTGAGCATGCCCAGCATGACCTTTCAGTATGTTGTTGTCTGACATTGCCTTCATTTCTCTAAGTGTGTGAGCATGCCCAGTATGCCCTTCTGTATTGAATGTGTGGATCAATTCCAGGTAGTTTGTACTCCAGTGCAGACCTTTGTGTTGTACACCTACAGGGAGCAAACTGTTTCTGCAGGGTATTCATAGATCATTTGGCAATATGGGGTCAAAATGTGCTCGGAATAGTGTGTACTGTAGGTGATTGTGTCTGTGCTGCTTCTGCTACATGGTACTGGTGTTAGCAGAGATATTCAGACATGTGTACTGTTATACACTGTGATGTTTTATGTTCTCAAGTACTGTCAGGTGGACATTCTTGCTCACAGTGATATCCTGGGGAACAAGGGTGAATGCAGCTGTGTCTAGTATTGTGGGCAAACGCCTACATATTCATGGAAAGTTACGCCATTCTGGAGGGGGAGCTCCAGAAACTTTTAGCTTGGTCTGTGTATCTGGTTCAGTACCTTGGTACAGTGCTGGCAGAGGATACCATACTTGTACATCCATCAACATGACAGTATGGGCTTATCTTGCTGTGGCAATACCTCACAACTGTACAGATTCACACAGATTACCCAGAGGCAGGGGTCATATGTCAGATCATCACCCCTATTGTGGTGTATGGGCAGGTTTGTAGCCATCCATTTATGTGTTTGTAGCCAGATATAATGTGTGAACACAGCTGTGTGTTGGACCTTCCACATTCCATGCTGCCCATGCTCCCACCTCCCTTCTGTTATTCTATCCTCTTCCATACATTATGCATACATTCTCTGATACTTTCCCTATGGTTATCACATCATCACAGTTGTGTTTTGATGTTGCTCCACACTTCACGCAGTGGGACATGGTGAACATGTTACTGTGGTTTGTCCACATGGCCTTGCATATGGCTTATATGGAGTCTGTTATATTGTTTTTTGGGTGTCCATGGCATAACATGCATTGGTAGTATGTGTGAGACACAGGCCTTTGGCAGAGGCCTGTAGGCCATTTAGTGGTGATGTGGGCCAGCTGTGGCAGGCCATTGCATTCTGTCAGTCCTACAGTCCCAGACCGCCATACAGTATATTCCCCTGTGGTGACAGGGTAGGTGTGCTAGGTGTTCAGGCCAATACTTTCTATCAGTATTGATGAAGTGGTGTGGATGCTGGTAGGGTGCTACCTACAGCTATGGACACACCTGCATGGGACACCTGCACTGCATGCTGCATTGTTTTGCTATTGCCATATACAGGTGGAGGTCATATTGTACCCATTCCCAACAGCAGGAATATGAATAGAGAGGTACCTGTGGGTGGTGTTTGGGTGTGTGCATGTGTGCTATAGACACTACTTGCATCTGATGCACAGATATGTATAGGGCATTCCAGTTAAGCTGGCATGTGCAGGTACATCAGCTTTTTCCCAATACATCAGTCTTATCACCTTTGTGATCTGCAAGTGTTCATGCAGACGACACCGGTATTCCCTACTACAGGCCCAGATAATGGGATGCATACCTGTATGTACAATTCTAAGGGTGTGTCCATTTCTCAGTTACACATCATATACTGTATGTCTGGGGTACTTTCCCCTGTGTACTGCTTATATATCTAGCCCAACAGCCATGCCATGTCAGTCTGTCAGATGGTGACACATATTACCACCATACGTTTACAATGGCTTACTGCTAGCATGTGTTATATTGCTGGGAATTGTCTTTGGCACTGCAGTTGTGAGGACTTGGCCCTGTCATCAGCAGTAGTGGGCAATGGCCACCAGGTCATACCTTAACATGCATACATACTGACCACTCTCACACAATATAAAACATACATCAACCTAACACACACATACCTGCATATTGTACAAATGCTACAATCTATCCTGCTACCTTGGCTACCTCTGGGCATCTGTGCTCCACTGGTATTATACCTACACATACATGTTCCTATATTTCTACATAGGATTGGGGGGTACACCTGACTGTTACTACAAGTCTACATAGGATTGGGGGGCACAACTGACTGTTACTACATGTCTACATACGATATGGGGGGCACACCTGTTTCTACATTGCTACACAGGAATGGGGGGCACACCTGCCTGTTACTACATTTCTACATGGGATGAGGAGGGCACACCTGACTGTTACTGCATGTCTACATAGTATTGGGGGGGCACACCTGACTGTTACTACATTTCTACATAGGATTGGGGGCACACCTGACTGTTACTACATGTCTACATAGGATATGGGGGGCACACCTGTTTCTACATTGCTACACAGGATTGGGGGGAACACCTGACTATTACTACATTGTCTACATAGGATTGGGGGGAGACACCTGACTGTTTCTACATTGCTACACAGGATTGGGGGACACACCTGCCTGTTACTACATTTCTACATAGGATTGAGGGGGGCACACCTGACTGTTGCTACATTTCTACATAGGACTGGGGGGCACACCTGACTGTTACTACATGTCTACATAGGATATGGGGGGCACACCTGACTGTTTATACATTGCTACACAGGACCGGGGGGCACCCCTGACACTTGTACACATTTGCTATGACTGTATAGGTATGTCAGGTACTCCATTACATTTTGTTTTCTAACCTATCATGCTGACTAGAGGCATATCAGTGTACTACAGGTCTTACATTTGATTGAACTACATATTAGTTTCTGACTTCTACCTTTCAGAATTAATGTCCCACTGCCTGACCTGATGTAGTCTGTCTGTGTAAGCCTGGGAGGGGGGGGGTTACTCATAGACATCATTCAGTGGCCTTAGCTCAGCCTTTGTTTGTGTTTGTCTACACCTGTCCTGCTGGCTGTCACTGTTGTTGGTTATGTGAACCTCCCTGACTGGCATGTGTGTGTCATATGGACACACATGTGGCTCAGCACATTTCCTGCAGTGGGTTTTGTCACCATGTGTAGTACTGGCTACTATAGTGACACCAGTATTTGTTACAGATCTCATGCTGCCACTATAGGTGTCTACTATCTGCTGGCATCCCATTCAGCCACTTGATTCCCTTGCATGCTCACATCCATACCATAGATACAGGTAACAACACATACCATTACATTTGGCAATTGGTAATTTGAGTGACTTACCTTGTGGGTGTGCCAGTATTGAGGGTGGTGCTGGAGGGCTGCCTATGTCTAATGCACATAGTACACTCCCTGCACATGGCTGAGCACAGGTAGTGTCATGTTTGGCATCCCTTTTACTGTATGTGTGAGTCAGAGAGAGTTGTTATTCCCTGGATCCCTCCTGTGTCACTGTATGTGCTATGCGTTGCCTCTTTGCCAAGGCCACGGCATACTGAGCATGCCTCCTTCTGCCTACTGGGGCAGGCTCAGGTTGTTCCTCCTCTGAGTCACTCTGTGCCTGTGCAAGCCTTGGCAATGGTGGGGAGCTGTATGGCCCTGCCTTTCACTGTTCCTGCTGCAGCTGTTTCCACAGGATCATATTGTGTAGCATGGCACATTGGCACATACAATGACAATTTGACTACATGTAGCTGGTGAGTACTGCAAGGCTCCATCTGATGTGTCCAGGCATTGGAACCGTGACTTGAGCATCCCAAACACATGCTCTACTATAATTCTGGTCTGTGCGTGTGCCTCATTATGGAGTTCTTCTTCGGGTGTATGTGTGCATTTCTGATAGGTGTCATCAGCCACGGCTCCAGTGCATAACCAGCATCCCCCACTAGGTGACTGTAAGGGAAGTCTCCATTGGCAAATGTCTGGTACAGCTGTGTCAGATGCCAGATGTAGGAACCGTGATAGCTTCCAGGGTAGCCAGCACACACATTCATTATTATGCCCTGGGGATCGCACATGACCTGGCAGTTAATGGAGGGGAAGCCCTTGCGATTGATGTTGACCCTACCCCACTCACAGGGTGGTGCTTTGATGCATATGTGCATGCAGTCTATAGGAACCACTACCTCTGGGTATTCTGCTATTTGGTGGAAGAGATGCATATTGCTGACCAACGCCTCACGGGTGTTGGGGAAATATAAGTGATCACTGGTATGTGCTGACATGGGATCCAGGAACTGGTGGAGTACCCTGGATGCTGATGCCTGTGAGATCCTCATGATATCCCCAGTTGGCCTTTGGACAAATCTGTAGCTAGTATTCTTAGACCTACACATACCTTGGTATCCACTGGGATGGGTTCCCCTCTGTTAGTCCTGTGTGTGAGGCATGGCCAGCACAGCTCAACAATTTGGTGTAGGAGATCCCTGTCCACCCTATAGTGCTCCACTATCTCCAGCTCATGTAGCCCCTTGTAGGTTGTCCTGGGTCAGTACACTCTTCTCCGTCTCCTCACTGTGGGTCAATTGATAGCATTCACATCCTCACCACCCTCAGCCTCTTCCACATGTTGTTGTATGATAGCTATTGCAGCCATATCATTTTGTTGTTTTTGTTTGTTAAAAGTTCCCCACTTGTATACACCCGTGGTGTAGAGTATGTGGGAAAAAACAGAGGGAAAGGTGTTTGCATAGTTTATAGTAGTTTTCTGGGCTGGGCTGGTCTGCTGCCTGCGTAATTGTCTGATTCTGATACATTTCACCTGCCAGCTATGCTATTTGTCCTAGATTACCTTCTACTGCTGTTTTCCCTTCCCATTGCCTTCCTGTTTAAGACTGGGGACATGCCGCGCAAACACAGTGCTCAAATGTGCACAAAGTTGCTATTTCCTGGTTTACTTTTTTTTTTCCTTTAAAACCTGGTGCATGGAGCACACACCTGCTTAGGCAATGAAAAGAGTCCTAGACAGCCTCAGATACACCTTCTTGCTTAGCTCTGCTAAGCTAAGGGCAAACCCGAGCCACAGGACTCCAATCCCCTTACAGTATGCCTGACACACCACCCTATGATGTCAGCTAATTCCTATGCTTGCACCAAGCTATTCCTGCTCTTACAGTGTTGGGTGCTGACTAGCATGCAGGGGAAATCTGGGATTCAGTATCATTCCCCTCATTTGCATAGGATTGCCTGCTGATGCATAGTTACAGGTCCCACACTGAGCCTCCCCCCTTAGCAAGCACTATTCACTAGCCATGTTGTCTTCTGCCTGCCATTGAGTATAATGGCAAAATAGTGGTTTTGGTCCGAATGCTTATTCTAGTTTATTTTTCACCCGATCCCATTTGCATGCTGCTGGCCTACGCTTATACAGCTGAGATCAGCTAAAAAAAAAAATAAAAGTTGATTTTTTTTTATTTTTGCAACTGTGTTCCATGTCAATGGCCTTATGTTTGGCCATTGGCATGCTTTCTACATAATATCCACCCTTTATTTGGAGCTGTCATGGCTCCATTTTGTACTATGCAGAAATGTACCCCGTTACTGGTGGAGTACATTTCTGCAGATTACACTAGTCCTGCACGGCCAGTTTCCAGCTTTCTGGATTGCAAATTCACCTCATTTGCATGGATTTCTCCTGCAAATGGGGAAATTTGCATACAGGGGCTGAGTCCATGCAGGACTAGTGCAGGAGCACTCGTGCACATCCCTACAGCTTATTCCTGGATCGCACAGCAGTCATATTGCCTGCTGGAGCTCCTGCACTAGTCCTGCACACCATGCAGGGCTTGCTGAATCCGGGGGATCCTCTAAGCAGGCAGGACAGAAGGAATGGGTGCAGGTTCTGGAAAATCTTCTTGTAACAATTCATAATTTTTTAGGGATTGAGAAACCCCCGTGTTCTGCAACTGAAAACACTGGGCCATTCTAGCTATAGTCTTAGAGAAAGACAATACCCACAGGGAGTATCAAAAAGAGACATCTCCTCTGAGTCTGAATCAGAAATCTGAGGATAAAAACTAAATACATTCCTGCATCTTCTTGTTCAGATTTAGAAGTTTGAATCTCTTCAGGAAAGGAGGCATCCATCTTTATTTTACCAGAAACTATTCTACAAGGAAGAACAATAAATAGCCTCAATCAAACCCTAAGCCAGTCCCAGTAAACTATTCATATCCAAAGAAATTTGAGGAAGATTAAATACATGCTTGGTTTTCTTTTTGACAGGAAAAAATGGAGCAAACTGCATTAATAATGGCAGCTGGTGCTTCCTCAGGGATGGGTATAGCATTCTGACAAAACAAGTTCCCTCTCCCAGGACCAGCAAGAGTGGTGCTTCCTTGCCCACTGAGGGGACCCCAACATATGCAAATGATGTGGTTAACCCTGAGTTCAGAGAATGGCTGTAGGTACTACACTAGAGGAATCTGAGGTAAAAGATGAGTGGTCTGAGGTTCATAGGTTCATAGGTTGGTACTAGGCTATCAGCCCTAAGGCCTATACAAGCCTAGCCATAACAATTCCCTGGCTACTTCTTCCCACACTATTTACTTCCCTGGACCCCAGTCTAGCAAGGCGACTGACGTGATCCCCGGGGTGAATTTCCTTTCACCCATCCAATTGTCAAGGTTCCTTTCGAAGAGGGCGAAAGAGGCACTCTGCTTGACATGTATGGGCAGTCTATTCCAGAGTCTGGGGAGTCTCTGGGTCAGGAACCTATCCCTCCAGCATGT
Source organism: Protopterus annectens (assembly GCF_019279795.1). Lineage (NCBI taxonomy): Eukaryota > Metazoa > Chordata > Ceratodontiformes > Protopteridae > Protopterus > Protopterus annectens. The sequence goes on from NC_056730.1 coordinate 310,894,778, forward strand.
CTTTTTATTGTGATGACAAGGTTTAGATCCCTGGAGTGTGTGGCTCAGAGGGATTGGGATTTCTTTAAGTGTAGCATGTCCAGCAGCTCTGGGTGTGACATGGCCTTGTATGTTAAGCAGAGATCACTTTGAGTAGATGATATATGACAGAGTATAGCTGGAGTTTTTTAAGGCAGTCAGCATAGGGCATCTGCTTTAGGCCTGTGATTCTTTTAGTGCAGTATTTCTGTGGCCTTTTCAGTTGTTGCAGATGTCTTGAGAGGTACATACCAAATGGGGTGCTGTATTCTATAAGGGGTCTACCGAGGGATGAGTACAGTGGGACAATGACCTCCTTTTTTCTGGATGAAAAACCCTTAGTGATGAGGTGTGCCACATAGACGGATTTCCTGACTGTTGTGGCGATGTGGTTATCGAAGGTGAGACCACTGTCCACCTGTGTTCCTAAGTCTCTTATCACACTTTCGGTGTTTAGTGTACTGCCACCTCTGTGGTAATTCAGGAGTACATGTTTTTTCCCAAAGGGGATAACTATACATTTCTTGGCATTGAGCTTGATCCCATGGCTCTGGCACCAAGCATCTGTTTCTGTAAGGCCCTTTTGTAGAGTATCCACATCATTTGGGGATTCAATAATTGCTCCCAGTTTGCTGTCATCTGCGAACTTTGTTAGCCAGAGTCCCTTAGTACTGGCCTGTACTTCGGAGAAGTAGATGCCAAACAAGAGCGGTCCCAGGACTGAACTCTGAGGTACTCCACTTGTCACTTGCCTGGAGCTGGATTTGGAGTCGGCTACTTTTACAGTGTGGGTTCTGTCAGTAAGCCAGTTGGCAACCCATTGGGTAACGTAGGGATTAATGCCCAGCTTAGTAAGTTTATCTATGATTCCAGAGTGGAGGATGGTGTCAAAGGCCTTGGTGAGGTCTTAATAGGCTGTGTGGACCACCTTACCCTTGTCCATGGCTCTGGAGACTGATTCAAAGAAGTCAATCAGGTTCAGGAGACAAGATCGGCCCTTCACAAACCCAAACTGGGTAGGGTCCAGTGTTTGAAGGTTGCCAATGTCTTTGTTTATAAGTTCCATGATAATACACTCCATGGCCTTGCAGATAAGGCTTTTCAGACTGATGGGACAGTAGTTTCATGGATCCAAGGTGGATCCCTCCTTGTGGAGTGGGATAACTGTAGCTCTGCACCACTCAGTGGGCATGAAACCTGAGGTGAGGCTATGATTAAACATGACACTTAGGTGAGGTGCCAGTTCATATTGTAGTTCATGTAGTACACAGCCCGGGATGTCATCTGGTCCCATGGATGCTATATTCTTAGCTTTGGAGAGTGTGTTTTTTACCTGTGTGGCCGTTATTACCAGAATTTGGCAATCTTCCGGTATTCAGATGGGCCATTTAGAGGGTGAGTGGGGTGTAAAGTTCGCACTGAATCAATCTGCCAGGATATTGGCAATATCTTTGGGATCAGTATATTTAATGATATTCTGTTCTAGCTCAGAACAGATCTGAGCATTGCCATTTAGATTCTTGACATAGTTATAGAGTGCCTTTTGGTTGTCTTTGGAATCTTTGGCAATTTTATTTTCGCAACTAGCTTTGGAGGATTTTATGAGGGATCTTAGTTTCTTACTGAGGCTGGTAAGGAAGTTTTTTGCATTCTGGGATTTTCCTCTTTTTTGCAACTGTTTCTTCCTTTTGTTGTAAAGTTTGTTTATGGCAGGGGACCACCAGATTGGCTTCATTTTTTTGGAGGAGAGCATCTTGGTTCTATTTGGGTTGGCACGATTCATGCATGAGTGGATGTGCTCATACAGTGCCTTAGTGCTGGATTCAGCAGTCAAACTTTCAGTTCCCGGCTGCATGGGTGTCATGAAGTTTGTCACTTCTGACTTGAGTAGCATGAAGTTGGCTTTGGAGAAGTTTTTTATGGATGTTTCCTTACTGGGGGGTGGGGGTGGGATGTGGATGTTAAGGGTGATTAGCTTATGGTCAGACCTGACTAATGAGGGGGTGACCATAGGTGTGGAGCATCAATTTCCCATGTTGGTAATGGCCAGGTCTAGGATATTGGAGCCCCTGGTGGGACTATGGATTAGTTGATCCAGGGCATTGGAATTTATGAATTCCAAGAACCGTTGGGCAAAGGTGTTGGTACACGAGTAGTTTTCCCAGTTAATGGCAGGGTAGTTAAAATCACCCAGTATTAGGGTGTTTGGTTCTATCTTAATATTTTCCAGTATGTTTAGAAAGGTGTAGTGAGAATCTTTGGACATGGTGGGGGATCTGTAGCAAGCTACAACTTGGATTGCAGTCTTACCTAGTGTTAGTTGCACCTGGAGAATTTCAGATGCATAGTGTTGGGCGACTAGCCTGGTGGTGTGAATATCCTTGGTGAATATGGACACTCCTCCACCTTTAGTGTTTCGGTCCTGGTTTGGTGGCCGAAAAGTGTGGTAAGAGTTGTAGCCTGGAATTGCAGGGGTGCTCTCTGGAGCCTTGAACCAGGTCTCAGTTATTGCACAGATATTGATGTTCTCCATTTTTAGGAGTGCCTCGAGAGAGTGCATTTTGAGGATTAGATTTCTAGCAATGAGTAGCATTACCTTCAGATTTTGCATGCTTGTACCTGTTACAGTGTTGGTTTTGTCCTTTGAACTTTGCCTAAAATAGGCACTATAGGGGTGGCAAGAGCCTTAAACAGTAACCTGAATCCCAGGAGTGACAGATGCAGACCATCTCTGGCAAAGCATTGTGGTTTGTCGATCATATCGTCCCAGGCAGACAGATACTGGATCCCCTTTGAATGACACCAGAAGCTTAGCCAATTGTTGAAGTCAATCACTTTGACCTTATATTATGGTATAATTCTGGGTGAAGGCAGGATGCTACTCAGGGCTAGGGTCATACCTGCTTGCACCACATGATCTAAGAGCTCTTCCATGTCTCTTTTCATGTAGTCCAGGGAGGTACATCTCAAGTCTTTCACTCCAACATGGACAATGACAGAGTCATATTTGTACTTATTGTGGAGTGTCTTGAGTGCATGCGTTTTGTGGTAGATCCTGGCACCCGACAGGCAGCTGACTGTAATTTTCTCCTTGTTCAACCTGGTGAGTGAGACATCATTGTGCTGGACTATAGAGTCACCTTTGACTAAAGTGTTAGGTACGTTGTCTTGCCTTAGGTATAACAAATGGCCACAGCAAAGTCACCCATCTGTGGCTGAAGCAAATTGCTAGTCTGCTGTAGTAACAAAGGATGTTTGCTTAAATTGTTCTTTTTGTGACTGGAAGAAGCCAGATCATGTTAGTGACAATTTATTCCATGTTCAAACCAAAAATAGTGCCTCTATCCTGGAGATAAAAGCAACAATGCCAGTAAAACTACCAGTCCACAAAAGTTACTTTTTTGACAGAAATAAACACAGCAAAAAGCACCTCAAACACTATGGTAGCCCCCAATCATTAAATTATACACAATTTCTCTACAAAAATGAGTTAATCAGTTAGTACTACTTTTAAACTGAGAGAAAGAATGAGTGTTCCATTTAAAAGTATGTTACACTCTTGAGGCACTCCATTAAAACACAACAATCATAGCCTTAAAATAACCTTCCTGAAGTGGAGAGTAATAACATTTCGGTAAAAAATATGAAAATGGAATTTTTTCCCGAAATGGAACTTATCTGACCAGCTAAGAAATGCACAAGCTGACCATCAATCATCAAAGCCACAGAGGAACATATGTTTCGGCAGCAGTAAAGCTGTCAAAGGCTTTGCTCCCAAACTCGTCTTTTAGAAAGTTCAGCTTGAGCTGCCTGAAAGTTTAGGCATCTAGAATGTGCCCTGAATCTTTGGAAGCTGGCCAGCTGCTATACCCCTGGGAGGATATAACCCATATAGCTAAGGCTACTTCAGTAGTGATCAATATGAACAGCATCTGTAAAATAGTTTAGAAAAGAAGTATCATTATTGAAAGAATACAGAAAACGAAATCAGTCTAACAAATTCTTCTTAAGGTATGTATGCTAAAACAAAAGCAAAATATCAAAACAGATTGACATTTGAGTTACACAAATTCTAACAATACATTAAAAATCTTTAGACATGCTAAGAAACTCAGGAGATACACAAAGAAAGATAAAGAAAGGATAAAAACAAGCCATTTAAGGATAACAGAATCAGGGAGCTCAGAAGGAAGTAATAATTCAAACACCACTAAGGACAAAGAAAATCAATACATTGCAGAGAAATATCTACAAGGACCTGTTTGAGCACAACATGCATGCTGAATGGATAAAAGATTAAAAAGAAAAAAAATCTAATATAGAGGATATGGACTGGAATGAAGTAACTGCCAATGATGTAGAAATACAATTAAAAAAGGCTGCCAGCTGGATAATTCCAGGTCCACACTCCATTGTCAAGTTTTAGTTAAAGGTATCAACATCTTTGTTCCATGATTTAACCTTGAGTAAAAACTATTTACATGCATACCCTGAAAAGACAGTGGAGGTAATTCAATAAACTCTACATGGAGCGATTCTCCATGTAGGAATGATGTTGCAGCCCGAACATGGAATATGGCCACCGAGTGATCCAGGAAACAGGGCTAGGGGTGTGCAGGAGTGTGTGGACATTGTGCAAAGATGGAGGTGTCCGTGGAATTTAAATCGCCTATTCTGCTGGTGAAAACCATGCAAATGAGGTGATCGTCTGATTCAGGAAGCAGAAAGGCATCCATGTAGGTACTGTGTCTTCAGGAAAAATGTACATGGTTACAAACTGTGTACCAGACTATAACATTTAAACAGAGGCTGTAATAGGCCAAATAAAAGGTTTTATATGTGACAGTAGCCATGAAAAAGGACAAATCTATGGCCATTGACAGGAAAAAGTAATGCAATATATGAAAAATTAATATTTTTAATACATATGCCACATTTAAGCAGCATGCAGTGGTGTGCAAACATGCTTTTTAAAAAAAAATAAATAAAATATGTAAAATATGAAATATAAAGGTATGCAAAGTTATTGTATTATAGCGGCCAGCATGCAGAGTCATACAATGGCAGGTTATATAGGTTCATAGATTAGTACTAGGCTAACTGCCCTTGTAGGTCATTTTAAGCATAGCCAATTACCCCATATGAGAATCAAACCCTGCACCTTATGTCTGCAAGATAAACACCTTAACCATTAAGCCAACCTCCTGCCAAAAAAAAAAGGACCACCGTGTCCATAGGTTATAGTGGAAGTTAAGGAGATAGGCCCTAGTGCTGTATCCAGGGTATATTCAATTAGGTGTATGTAAATGAGCCAGGGTTACTGAATCACAAAAAGGACCACCATGTCCAAAGGTGCTAACTGTGGTAGGGATAGAACTGTGTTGGTGTAGGCAGAATAGATAGGTACCATTAAAAAGCGGGGTGTCATGGCAGATTGTAGCTTAGCGGCGCTTGTTTTTGCTCACCTAAGCAGAGCTAAGCAGGTGGAGGGTATGTCTGGATTGCTAAGCTATACTTAGCCCTGCGGCATGTGTTTTAGCAAGTTGAAGAAAAGCTAAGCATGCCCATGTACAGGGGAGGGTCTAAACTGCTGAGCAATGTTTAAACTAGCTCTGAGGGTTTCTGCAGAGTGCCATGGGGCTTAGCAGTGGAAGAAATTGGAAAAAAAAAACAGAGATAAAAGGAAATAGCCTGGCAAAGCCAATCACATACAAATGACTGATAAACCCTGCTCCACTGACACTGACCCTTTCAAACCCCTCAATAATATAGCTGGCAGATGGAACATATCATAGTCAGCCAGTCACACATGCTGCATCTGCAACACACCAGTATAAAGTATGCATACACCCTTCAATCTGATTTTTCCCTCAAAATCTGCACCATTGGAGTACATGCTTGGGAATTTTAACTGACGAAATGATAGGGGCTGCTGCTGCTGCTCTGTTACATCATAATGCACTACAGGCTGAGGTCAGTGATGATGATGATGCTGACAATAGGCCCTGACTGAGGAGGAGAAGTGTTCAGGCCCAGGGTAACCTTTCAGGGGGCTACATCAGCTGGAGATAGTAGAGTGCTACAGGGTGGACAGGGACATACTACAGGAACTCACCGAGTTCCGCTGCCCTCACCTCAGACCCAGAACCAACAGAGGGGAACCCATCCCAGTGGAAACAAAGGTATGCGTAGCCTTAAGAATACTAGCTACAGGCACTTTTCAAAGACTTATTGGGGACATCACAGGGATCTCACAGGCATCAACATCCAGGGTACTCCACCAGTTCCTGGATGTCATGCTAACACATAACAGTGAGCACATTTATTTTCCCAGCACCCCTGAGGAGAGAACCAGCAATATGCATCTCTCCACTGTGTATCACACTACCCTGAAGTACTGGGTGCTATAGACTCCACTCATGTGCACATCAAAGCACCATCTGGTGAGGAGGGTACAGTCTACATCAACTGCAAGAGGTATCACTCCACCTGCCAGGTCATGTGCAATGCCCAGGGCATTATTATCAATGGGTGTGCTGGCATCCCTTGCAGTTATCACTACTCCCACATCTGGAATGCATCACAGCTGTACCAGGCATTTGCCGGGGGGGCATCCATATGGCCATCTAGTGGGGGATGTTGCCTACGCACTGGAACCTGGATGAGGGCACCCATCAGAAATGCACACACACTAAGTGAAGAATGCCATAATGAGGCACACACACAAACTGGGAACATTGTAGAGCATGTGTTTGGGCTGTTCATGAAATGGTTCCGCTGCCTTGACGTATCTGGTGGAGCCCTGCAGTACTCTCCAGCCACATGTGCACACATATTCATAGTATCTGCCATGCTACACAATATGATCCTGAGGAAACAGATGCAGCAGGGATATCACAGGGAAGGGAGACACAGTTCCCCACCATTGTCAAGGTCACCACAGGCACAGGGGGACTCGGAGGAGAAACCCCCTTAGCCTGTCCCTGTAGGCAGATGCAGATGTGTCCAGTAGGGCCTGAGCTTGGCAAAGAGGCAATGCATAGCACATACACTGGCAACTTAGAGACTGAGGTACTGATACCTCACTCTGACTCACATACACACAGTAAAAAGGATGCCAGCCACATCACACTACCTATACCTTACCATGTAAGGTATGTGTACTGCTTGCATCCAACAGAGTCAGCCCTGAAGTACTGTGCTCTCAACTGCTGGAGACACAAGGTAAGTCATTCTTCTTAACAACAAATTAATGTTGTAGTAGACTGTGGTAGCATATGTATGGTATTACTGCATGTATACAAGGGAATGGAGTGGGCTACCAGGATAGCAGCAGACAATGGCAGCTATGTGGGACAACAGGAATTCTCTGCCAAATACTGGCTGCTCCAGCATATGCAGTAGGCCCCAAGCCACTAAAACCCACTGCACTGTGTGAGGGACTTACAAACAGCGGGGTCATAGGAAAGATGCGTGGATGTCAATGTTGGAGTCTCATACACACCTCTCAAGCTCTTACAGCAAGAAATCAGTACAAATCCATAAAGAAATGTGGGACAAAGGCCCCAAAACAGGGAGAATCATTAAACATTGCTCTTACAAATGTCGAAAGTTGTTAGATGAACAGGTTTTGCAGTAGCATGAATTCTGTGAAGGGTAAGAAGTCTGAAACTCAAATGTCTTGTCATTACTTTCTAACTTCAGTCTTTAATGATTTGCCAGTAATTTCCCAGACAACCACAATATTACGAGAAATGAACCCAAAATGTGAGGCAAACGTCTGTTCATTTTGTGAAAATCTGTACAGTTGAGCGGTATGGTCCCCTAACCCCACACACACCCATGTTCCCATAGAACTGCAGTAACAGTTATGTTTGTAAGGTAATAGCAGCAGACCACACATTTCCAGGGCTGTCCCAATCAACTTGTTAGCATATTCCATTTCCATAATATGCAGGGGTCAATGTGCTATGTATGTGTGTGGTTAACAGTGTCAGGAAGTAGATATCACTGACTGGTGGCTGTTGTGGCTCATTGGGCTAAGTATATTACTTTGAGTGAAAGGGTCCATGGTACGAGATTGGCTGTACACAACTATTTTGCATGCCAGCTAAACATATGGTAGGAGTTCTACAGGCTGTCCAGAAGTAAATATTTGTTACTGCAGGAAAGTTCAACAATGGAGGGACAGGGGGACACAGATATGGACAGTAAACACAGTAACCTAGATGGTGCCTACTAGAACAGCAGGTTGTGACAAGTCAGTCTAGCAGCAGGATACAAAGGCTTCCACATAACTGTGTCAGTACTCACAACAAGTCAGTGGGCACCATCCATACCTCACGAATGTCAGGGTTTCTCAGAATGTTCACACATATGCCTCATATATCTGTTCTGTTTGTCATAACATTGGATTTATCTGATAAATGACTGAGAAAGCAATACAGGTTGATGTGAAAACATCAATGACAGACAGTTGAGATGCAGACTTCATACCCATAAGAAAATTCATAGGTTCACAGGTTCATAGGTAGGCACTAGGCTATCGCCCTAAGGGCCTAAGTCAGCCTATTCAACAAGATTCCCTGGCTTACGCCACCCAAGAAAGTTGTTTTCCTGTGCCCCTGTCGAGCAGAGCCATAGAAGTGATCCCCGGGGTATATTTCCTATTTCCCATCCACTCATCAAGATTTTTCTTGTGGAGTGCTAATGAGGAACTTTGCTTGACATAGATGGGTAGCTTGTTCCAGAGTATGGGAAGTCTCTGGGACAGGAATCGATCCCTCCAGCATGTCCTGTTTATTGTGGTGACAAGGTTTAGGTCCCTAGAGCATATAGCTCAGAGAGATTGGGATTTCTTTAGGTTTAGCATGTCCAACAGCTCTGGGTTTGACATAGCTTTGTATGTTAGGCAGAGATCACCTCGGAGTAGGCGATATGCTATGGAGTAAAGCTGGCGTTTTTTGAGATGGTCAGTGTAGGGCATCTGTTTGAGAGCAGTAATCCTCTTTGTGAGGTACTTCTGTGACCTTTCCAGCTGCTGCAGATGTCTTGTGAGGTACATTCCAAAAGGGGCATTGTACTCTATAATGGGTCTAATGAGTGTCAAGTAGAGGGGAACAATGACATCTTTTTTCCTGGATGAGAACCCTTTTGTGATGAGGTGTGCCACATAGAAGGATTTCCTGACTACTGTGGCAATGTGATTATAAAAGGAGAGACTACTGTCTACATGGGTCCCAAGGTCTCTTATCACATATTTGGCATTAAGTAGACTACCACCTATGTGGTAGTTCATGAGTACAGAGTTTTTACCAAAGGGGATGACAATGCACTTTTTGGCATTGAGCTTGAGGCCATGGCTCTGCCACCAGGCATCTATCTCAGTGAGTCCCTTCTGTAGAATGTCCACATTGTTTGGGGACTTGACTATGGCTCTGAGTTTGACGTCATCTTAAAACATTTTTAGCCAAAGGCCTTCTGTGTTAGCCTGTACTTCAGAGAAGTAGATAGCAAACAGGAGAGGTCCCAGGACTGAATCCTGTGGTACTCCACTTGTCACTGATTTGAAGTCAGATTTGGAGTCTGCAACTTTTACATTGTGGGTTCTGTCATTGAGCCAGTTGGCAACCCATCTTGTGATTTAGGGATTTATACCTAGTTTAGTGAGTTTAGCTATAATTCCAGAATGGGGGATGGTGTTGAAAGCCTTGGCGAGGTCAAGATAGGCTGTGTGAACCACATTACCCTTGTCTATGGCTTTGGTGACTGCCTCAAAGAAGTTGATCAGGTTCAGGATCCATGATCTGCCTTTCACAAACCCGAACTGGGTGGGGTCCAGAGTTTGGAGGTTACCAATGTCTTTGTTTATGAGTTCCATGATGATACATTCCATGGCCTTACAGACCAGACTCATCAGTCTAACAGGCCAATAGTTCCTGGGATCAGTGGTGGCTCCCCCTTTCTGGAGTGGGATAACTGCTGCTGTGCACCATTCAGTGGGCACAAAGCCTGATGTGAGGCTATGATTGAACATGGTGCTTAGGTGGGGAGCCAGTTCATTCTGAAGTTCATGTAAAATGCAGCCTGGGATGTTGTCCAGTCCCATGGATGCTGTGCTTTTGGCTTTAGGGAATGCAGCTTTTACCTGCGTAGTTGTGATTACAGGTACTCTGCATTCTTTCTGTATAGATATGGGCACTTTGGGGGGTTGAGAGGGGGGTAAAGTTAGCACACTGAACCTATCTGCCAGGATGTTGGCAGTATCAGTTGGTTCTGTAATTTTCATGCCATTGTGCTATAGCTCAGAGCAGATTTGGGTGTTGCCGTTGAGATTTTTGACATAGCTATAGAATGCTTTGTGGTTGTCCCCAGAATAAGTTGGGATTTTGTTGTTGTAGTAAGCTTTGGAGGATCTTATAAGGGACCTCAGCTTCTTAGTGAGGTTTACCAGGGAGCTCATACACTCACGGGATTTTACTCTCTTTTGCAACAGTTTCTTCCTTCTGTTGTAGAGTTTGCTTAAGTCAGGGGACCACCAGATTGTCTTCCTTTTTTTGCAGGATAGCATCTTGGTTCTGTTTGGGATAGCACAATCCATGCAGTTGTGTTAGTGCTTATAGAGTGCATTTATGTAGGATTCAGCAGTTGTAACTGTATTGTCCATCTGCATGAATGTCTTGACGTTCACCAGTTCTGTCTTAAGAAGCATTAAGTTGGCTTTGGAGAAATTTTTTACCATGGTTTCCTTAATTGGGGGTGAGGGCGGGATGTGGATATATAGGGTGATTAGCTTATGTTCAGATCTGACCAATGAGGAGTTGACTTCAGGTGTGGAACACCGGTCACTCATGTTGGTAATGACTAGGTCTAGAACATTATTGCCCCTGATGGGGGTGTGGATAAGTTGATCCAGGGCATTGGAATTTATGAATTCCAGAAAGAGTTGAGTGAAGGAGTTGGTAAATGAGTAGTTTTCCCAGTTAATGGTGGGGTGGTTGAAATCACCCATTATTAGGGTGTTTGGATGAACCCTAATATTTTCCAGTATATCAAAAAAAGAGGACTGGGAATCCTGAGGCATGGTGGGGGATTTGTAGCAAGTTACAATTTGGATTGCAGCTTTCCTAAGAGTTAGTTGCACTGGGATAACCTCGGATGTATTATGCTGAGCAACTTGCCTGGAGGTGTGGATATTCTTAATGAATATGGACAGACCTCCACCTTTGGTGTTTTGGTCCAGGTTAGATGGCCAAAAACTGTGGTATGAGTTATAGCCTGGTAATGTAGGGGTGCTCTCTGGAGCCTTGAACCAGGTCTCAGTCACTGCACAGATATCAATGTTCTCTATTTTAAGGAGTGCCTCCAGGGAGTGCATTTTGAGATTTAGACATCTAGCACTGAGTAGCATTACCCTCAGTTTTTGCTTGCCTATTCCTGTTATGGTGGTGAATTTGTCATTTGAACCTTGCCCAAAAAAGGCACTATAGGGGCGGCAAGAGCCTTAGCCAGTATCTGGAATCCCAGGGGTGACAGGTGCAGGCCATCTCTGGTAAAGCATCATGGTCTGTCGACCATGCCGTCTCAGGCAGACAGATACTGGATCCCATTAGAATGACACCAGAAGCTTAGCCAATTGTTGAAGTCAATTATTTTTTCCTTGTACTGCGGTATCATTCTGGGTGATGGCAGGATGCTACCCAGGGCTAGGGTCATACCTGCCTGGGCTACAAGATCAGAGAGCTTTTCCATGTCTCTTTTCATGTAGTCCAGGGAATTAAGTCTCAGGTCATTCACACCAACATGGACAATGACAGAGTCATATTTGTACTTGTTGTAGAGTGACCTGAGTGCGTGGGTTATGTGGTGGATCCTGGGACCCAACAGGCTGTTGACAGTAACCTTATTTTATTTATTTATTTTATTATTTTATTTATTAGATGCATGTCTTTGGAATTCCTTGTTTAGCATGGTGAATGGGATATCAGTGTGCCTGACTATAGTCACCTATGACCAGTGTGTTGGGTACATTGTTTTGCCTTATGGGCTGTGGTTGAGTGGCACACTGAGTCTGTGAGCTATGTGTCATTTGGGTTGTGTTGTGTTTGGGTTGTGTTGAGGGGTGTTGAGGGGTGGAGGATGCTTGCATTTCTACTTTGGAGGTCTCTGCTGCTTGAGCGGATTATTATTGAGAGCCTCTGCAAATGGTTTTGTTTTTCTATGTGTGGATTTTGGTGGTGTAGGTTTAGTGGGACTATGTGATGAGTGTGGTGTGGTGCAAGTGTTTACCTTCTCCTCTTGACTGTCAAGTTAAGTCTTGGTTGAAGACAAATATATCTCATCTCACAAATTATTTTATTCATAAACAAAAAACAAATGCTATTATCAAAAATATTGGGGTTACTTGCTAGATATAATTCTTGACAAATAAAATTTGCCTACAAATTGTCATGAAAAGCTAACCTTTAAATAAGAAATGAACGTAGTATAACCAGACTTTCTTGCATCTTCTCCCTTTTCTTAGTATATGTGTAACTAGATATTTTCCCTAAATATACAAATAAATGGTTAAATTTCTATTTTTACTTTCTATATAGACTACCCCCATTCTAACATTCCTTATTAGACCAAATGAACATAAGAATTCTCATACTTTACTTGACGATGTAGTGACTTCTTGTGTATATATTGTATGCATATATATATATATATATATATATATATATATATATATATATATATATATATATATATATATATATATATATATATATATATATATATATATATATATATATATATATATATATATATATATATATATATATATATATATATATATATATACATATATATATATATATATATATATATATATGTGTGTGTGTATACTTTTCTCAGAACAAGATTGTTGTCTGTTTTCTTTAGATAGGTATTTGTATTGTTTATTTGTGGTTTTGAGTAACCATATTGTTATTATTTGAAAAAAGAAAATTGAAATAAAGAGATTTTGGAAAAAAAAAAGTTTTGGTTGGAGAGAGATTTACCTCCAGTTTGTCTAGATAAGTGCATCTCTCACAGGTTGTAGTGTTGTGTGGTAGGAGAAGAGGGTTGTTTGTATACATGAGGCAATTGCTACATTGCCCCAAGATGCCCAGATTCATCAGATAGACAGGAGAGAACACTGGGAGCTGGCCCTTAGACATGCCTGAATAAAAAACTATTTGCCTCTAGACAAGTGAGGAAAGTGAGTACAAGAGCTGTTTTTCTCTAAGCAAGTGAGGAAAGTGAGTACAAAAACTGTTTTCTGCTAGGTAATGAGGAAGGTTGAGTGCTGTAGTAATTTGTAGCAGATTTAGTGCTTGCAAGTTCTGAACAAGTGCTGAGCACGAATAAGCAAATTCAAGTGCTAAAGCTAAGAATCTGTATCCGAACTAGACTAGTTACAGGAAAGAAACAAGTGCAAATGCGGGCTTTTAAATCAGAAAGTTGAGAGAGATGGAAAACAGCCAATAACTACAATTTCTGGGCCAGAAACCACTCCTTATGTGGTAGATAGATTACCTAGTGATTACCACTCCCACTGATAAGCTAGCAGGCTTCCCTCCAACACAGACAGGCTTGGGGGACTCAGAAGCTTACAAACATCCTGGATATAGCAAATCTGTACCTGGAGTAGACTAGTTACAGGAAAGGCAGGGAAGAAGCATAATTTATTTTGTTACAGTTAAGCAGAACAGAGGGAGATTCTAGCATTTTTTTTATTTAGTTTACCAACTGTCTACGTTTGGAAGAGCAATATTAAGATACTGTCCCCATGTCTGGCCCTGTATCCAACTGTGATATATGGCTCTGTCAAGATGTCTGGCTGTAAGAATTTGAGAGGTATGGCCAACATGTAGCCTTAGAAGAACAGTGCAACACAAACCATCTGAGGAACACAGTAGATGTCTGGGACACTATACTGGCCAACCTGCTAAACAGGTACAGTCAGTGGTGTGCAGTCTGTAACCCTCTGTGTGATGATACAACTTCTACCCCAGTTCCAACATAACGACAACTACATAAGAGCAGCAACTGTGGAAAAAGCCTTGACTGGAGCAGAGCAGGACAAAGGACCGCATATAAAGGGAAGAAAGAACCACTGGCCAGACAAATATAAAATGTGTAGACTAGAACACTTTGTGCAGTAGTATGGATTCCCTGCAGTTTATGTAGTCAGCAGACAAATGTCTGTCAGCGGTTCCTCACATTAATCAATACTGATCTGCCACTGACATACCAGGACATCACAGTGCTGTGCAAAATGTAACACATATTATGCAAAACTCTGCACAGTCCAATACAGTCTGTACCCACCCTAGATATGACTCGATTAATAAGGATATCACACAGCAAGGAGATCCCTCAGTCACTATATCAGTGAGGTGCTGGACTGTTTACAGAGGTTCATCAGCTAATCAGCTGTAGCACACAAAATCCTGGACTGGAATATAGGTAGGTCTGGCCTGGACTCCCACGTTTACTATTGATGGTCATACTGGGCATGATCCTACACTTAGCTCCTTTCAGCCCATGTCTGAACCCACATCTGACCATACAACTGGGATGTACATATATCCCTTCTGCATACAGAGGATGAGAGGTATACCTCAGGCATATAAGCTCTGTGGCACATGCAATAAGGACATAGCACTATAGTACATGCAACTACATAGATAAGGGCTCTAATCTCAATATTGACACTTGTGTATGTGTCTGTGTATGCATATCCCCTGTAGCAGCGAGGCTGTGTGTGCAACAGTTATACCATTTTGTGTGCCTGTGCCACCCTGTTAACTCCACCATCACCAACCTAATCAGGGCCTACAGATGTCATCCACCTTAGGTGCAGAGTTACACATTTTCAAACACAATAGCACTTTGGTACATGCAACACATATGGCGGACTATAGTGTACATAATTAGATAGATAGGTGTTTTAATTCCAAAAACTGGAAACTGTCTGTGCATACGTGTTTGAATGCATCTCCTCCTGCAGTAATGCATGTGACACAGTTATACCATTTTTAGGGGGCTTGTTTACCCCCCCCCCCACATGGCAATCCTTGCAAAGAATTACTGATTGGGTGGTAACTGTTAATTTATACAGCTGTCACTGCTACATGCCTCATGTTTTGGCTGGTAAGGGTCTTTGAACCAGTGCATCTACCTGGTTATCAAAGTTTAATAACTAGATAATGCATGTCCACAATGTAATATGTCATAGTAGAGTCCACCACACTGCTCATTGAATACTGTAATCAGTATAAGCTCCTCACAGTTGTGAACATGACATGACAAAGCATGGTTAACTATACCATGCTATATAAACATAATGTAAGGTTTATATGCAACCACATCTGTGCCCATGGTGCATTACTGCATAGTGGAGACTCCTACATTATTCAATCACTACTGTAAGGTTCCTACATACAAGCCGGATTATACACGATGTGCCATAGCATGGTGGCATTCACTGTACTAAAAAAGCAGCATGCTGTAAGGGTTGCATACAACAACATTTGTGTCAGTAGTGTAATACAACATTGCAGAGTTCACCTCACACTACACACTTGCTGTAAGGTCTATGCACACAAGTATGTGAGGTACATTTTGTGCCACACCAAGACTGAGTAGACTGTGCATTTTAAAAAGTTTATATGTGACCCTGTTTAGAATCATTTTCATCATTATCATCAGCCCCTTTTTTCCAATTTTCTACATGGGGTCAGGGTGCCACATCAAATCTTGCCACCTCTCTCGATTCAATTCCACTCTATTACCTTCTTCAACAGTCATGTCTGACTGTTGCAGGTCTTCTCTCACATAATCTATGCATCTCTTTGCTGGATGTCCTTGTTTTCTCGTGCCTTCTTCCTGCCTGTCTCAAATCTTCTTCACCAGATTGTTTTCTGCTTTTGTGCATGTGTACCTGAACCACTATAATCTGTTCTCTTTGATCTTCTCTGCAATTGGAGCTATTTGAATTCCTGCACTGATGACCTTATTTCTTCTTCTGTTTCACAATGTGCATCTAACTACCCATCTTAGGCACTTCATCTCCATCACCTTTAACTTCCTCACCTGGTCTGCTTTCACTGTCCAGATTTCTGTACTAGTTACAACACTATCTTATACACCTTATTTTTCAGCTTTTTTAGAATTCTTTTGTCACTCACTATCCCTGACAATCTGTGCCAGTTGGTTGCAGCCTCTCTGATTCTAGCTTTGACTTCTTATTCATACTTCCCTTCTACTCAACCACTATTCCCAGATACTTGAAACTGTTAAACTCTTCATCTATTTCACTTAGGTTCATAGGTTTATAGGTGTGTACTAGGCTAATGGCACTGGAGCCTTTACAAGCCTAGCCCAAAAAAACTGCCCAGGCACCATGCCACCTGATGTTAGTTCACAGTGCCCTATCCAGTACGGCAACTGGAATTATCCCTGGAGTGAAATTTCTGTTACCCATCCACTTGTCAAGATTTCTTTTGATGAGGGCCAGTGAGGTGCTCTGCTTGACATGAATGGGAAGCGTATTCCAGAGTATGGGCAGTTTTTGGGAGATGAACCTGTCCCTCCATCATGTTCTGTTAATTGTGGTAATGAGGTTGTGATCTCTGGAGTGTGTAGTGCGGGGGGACTGGGATTTCTTTAGGTGTAGCATTTCAAGTAGGGCTAGGTCAGACATGGCTTTGTAAATCAAGCAGAGATCACTTCTAAGTAGACGATAAGAGACTGAGAACAGCAAAAGTTTCTTGAGTCTGTCCATGTAGGACATGTGTTTAAGGCCTAGGATCCTTTTTGTGAGGTACTTTTGTGGCCTCTCCAGCTGTTGTAGGTGTCTGGTCAGGTACATGCCAAATGGGGTGTTATATTCAATGATTGGTCTAATGAAGGATGAGTAGAGAGGGATGATGACTTCTTTCTTCCTTGATGCGAAACCTTTGGTTATAAGATGTGCCACGTAGGACTTTCTGACCACAGTGGCAATGTGGTGGTCGAAGGTGAGGTGGCTGTCGACCTGGGTGCCCAGATCTCTTATGGCCTCTTCAGTGTTCAGTGGGCTCCCATCAATGTGGTAATTCATGGGAACTGATGATTACGCATTTTTTGGCGTTAACCTTCAGGCCATGGTTGTGATACCAGTCAGTGGTGTCAGAGAGGCCTTTTTGTAGGATGCCTGCATCACTTGTGGAGTTGATAATGACTCCTAGCTTGCAGTAATCAGCAAACATGGTCATCCAGAGTCCTTCTGTGTTGGCCTGGACTTTTGAGAAGTAGATGCCAAAATGGAGAGGGCACAGGACCGAGCCCTGTGGGACTCCACTCATGACTGGTCAGCAGTCTGACTTGGAATCTACAACTTTCACTCTGTAGGTCCTGTCTGTCAGCCAGTTTGCAACCCACCTAGTGATGTAAGGATTGATGCCTAGTTTGATGAGTTTATCAATGATACCTGAGTGTGGAATGGTATCAAAGGCCTTGGTCAGGTCGAGGTAGGCTGTATGTGCTGCCTTACCCTCATCCACAGCCTTGGTGACTGCCTCAAAGAAGTCAACCAAGTTCAGCTGGCAGGATCTCCCCTTGACAAAGTCAAACTGTGTGGGGTCAAGAGTTTGAAGATTGGCTATATCTTTGTTACGTAGGTCCATGATGATGCACTCCATAGCTTTGCATACCAGACTCGTCCGGCTAATTTGGCAATAGTTCCCTGAGTCTATATTTGCTCTCCCTTTATGGAGCAGGATGACTTGCAGTACGCCATTCATAAGGGACATGGCCTGAGGTAAGGCTGTGATTGAACAGGGCACACAGATGTGGTGCCAGTTCATTTTGTAGCTCATGTAGGACACAACCAGGGATATTGTCATGTCCCATGGATGCTGTATTCTTGGCGTTGGATAATGCAGCTTTTACCTGTGCTGCAGAAGGGGTGAGTACCTGGCTTTCTTCTGGTATTGTGATAGGGCCTTTGGGGGGGGGTAAAGTTGGTACTGAATCTGTCAGCCAATATGTTGGCTATATCTGATGGCTCATTACAGGAGTTGCTATTCTACAATAACTCAGAGCAAATCTGGGTATTGCCTTTGAGGTTTTTGATATAGCTATAGAAGGCTTTGTGGTTGTTTTTGGTGTCAGTTGCAATTCTGCCTTCATAGCTGGCTTTAGAGGATTTGATAAGGGATCTCAGCTTTTTGTTGAGACTGATAAGGGAGGTTTTCCAGTCTTGTGACTTCATTTTTTCTGCAACTGTTTCTTCCTTCTGTTGTAGAGTTTATTGATGGCTGGGGACCACCAGATTGACTTCCTTTTTTTGGAGGAGACCATCTTAGTTCTATTTGGTATGGCAAGGTCCATGCATTTGTGTGCATGCTCGTACAGTGCATTGGTGTAAGATTTGGCAATCATGCAGCTATTTTCCATTGGTATGGGTGCCAAGAAGTTAGCCACCTCTGTTTTTAGGAGCCCAAAGTCAGCTTTAGAGAAGTTTTTCAGGGTGGTCACCTTAGCAGCGGGTGTAGGTGAGATGGAGATTTCTATACTGATCAGTTTGTGTTCAGATTTAACCAGGGAGGAATTCAATATAGGTATGGAGCAATGGTCTCCCATGTTGGTGATAACCAGGGTGAGGATGTTGCTTCCTCTAGTGATGGTCAGAATGAGCTGGTCCAGGGCATTGGAACTGATAAATTCCAGAAAGTGCTGGATCTGTACATTGATACTTGAATAGTTTTCCCAGTTGATGGAAGGGTAGTTGACGTCACCCAGTGTGAGAGTATTGGGTTGGACCTTGATAGATTCCAGGGTGCTTAATAAGTTGGAGTGAGAGTCTAGGGACATGTTTGGGGTTCTGTAGCAGATTATGACTTGTATTGCCATCTTAAGCAGTGTTAGTTGTACCTGAAGTATCTCAGATGCATTATGCTGGGCTACCAGTGTAGAGGTGTGAGTATCCTTTAAGAATATGGAGACACCACCACCTTTGGATCTTCTGGCTATATTCTGGGGCCGAAAGGTATGGAATGAGTTGTAGCCTAGGAGTGCAGGGGGTGCTTTCTGCCTCTTTAAACCAGGTCTCTGTTACAGCACAGT
The DNA here is from genome assembly GCF_019279795.1 of Protopterus annectens. Classification (NCBI taxonomy): domain Eukaryota; kingdom Metazoa; phylum Chordata; order Ceratodontiformes; family Protopteridae; genus Protopterus; species Protopterus annectens. Next base: position 310,913,936 of record NC_056730.1, read on the forward strand.
TGTCGACATTCTCCATTTTGAGGAAAGTTTCTAGTGAGTGCATCTTGAGATTTAGACTTCTAGCATTGAGCAGCATGACCCTCAGATTGCACTTGTTTGTAGCTGTTATGGTGGAATTTTGGTCTTTGGAGCATGGATCTATATCACATAATCAAAAGTTGATAACTCCAAAGCTCAAAATCGCAGATTTCAGACCTCAAAAGCTGACAAAATCAAATCCACCAAAAAAACCCCCTAATTACCCAAAACAAAAAACAAAATGCTCTATGCAGGGGGGCAAGCCCCCTGCACCCCCACACTCCCCACTACTTAAATATACCAACTCTGAGATTGCACTACAGTGCAGTAAAGGGAAATCTTCCCTTCCCACACTCTATGGCAATCTTCGTTCTATGGTTCGACATTTTTGAACTTCATGGTTTGAAGTTTGGAGTTTTGTGCTTTGGAGTTATCAGCTTTCAAGCTTATGATATAAACCCTTGGAACAATGCCTGACAAAGGCAATATAGGTATAGCAAGAGCCTTAACCAGTACATTGAATCACAGGGGTGACAGATGCAGGCCATCTCTTGCAAAGCATTGAGGTCTGTCGATCATGTCATCACAGGCAGACAGATACTGGATACCCTTAGAATGAAACCAGAAACTTAGCCAATTGTTGAAGTCAATCATTTTCTTTTTGTACTGTGGTATCATTCTGGGTGATGGTAGAATACTGCTCAAGGCTAGAGTCATACCTGTCTGGGCCACATAATCCAAGCATTTCATCATATCTCTTTTCATGTAGTCCATGGAGGTATGCCTCAGGTCATTCCCACTCATATGGACAATGACTGAGTCATATTTGTACTTGTTGTGGAGTAACCTGAGTGCATGTGTTATGTGGCAGATCCTGGCACCTGATAGACAACTCACTGTCACCTTCTCCCTGTTCAACCTAGTGAGTGGGACATCAGTGTGCCTCACAATTGAGTCTCTTATGATTAGTACATTGGAGAAACTGTTTTGCCTTAAGGGTTTGGGTTGAGAGGCAGACTGTGGTGGTGTGGTATGTGTTCTGGGGTTGGTGTTGTGTTGTGGTGGTTGAGTGCATTTCTGTCTCGGGGGTCTCTGTTGTTTGGGTAAATTTTTATTGAGAGCCTCCGTGAAGGTGGGTGTATGGTTTGTGTTTCTATGTGTGGGTTGTGATGGTTGGTGGTTTGGAGGGCTGTGTGTTCTATGTAGTGAGTTGCAGGTGTTGACCTTCGCCTCTTGACCAGCTAGTTCTATCTTGGTTGGAGCATGCACTGCTTCCAGTTTGGCGATATAAGTGCATCTCTCACAGGTATAAGTGTTGGGAGGTAAGAGGAGGGAGTTGTCTGTGTACATTAGACAGTTGCCACACTGTCTCAGAATGCCCAAGTTCACCAGGTAATCAGGAGCACAGGAAATTGCCTTACAATCTTACCAGGAGGGGTGGTCATAACTAATAAGTACTGGTGCTGTTATTGCACAGGAAAATCTATTGCTGATAGCACCTAAGTGTGCTACAATAAATGCTACAAAAGCCTGATAAAGTGCTAGCCAATTATGTCAATTGAAATGCAAGAAGTAAAAGAACAAGCATGTTCTAAGAGGAAAATTGAAGAACAGGCTTTCTGGTACCAGTAATAGTTTACCTTGGCTGACCACCACTGCACAGTGCACAAACACAGGATTTTAAACCAGAAAGTTGAAAGGGATGGAAAAAATACCCAAACAGCCAATACACTACAATTGCTTGACTTATCTAAGTTCTCAGCTTCTGATTTTACCCATTTGCTGCCATTGCAGCTGTCTTATCTTTACTCAGTTTCATCCCGTGTGCCCTCAGTTTTGCATTCCATTCACTATGCTTTGATAATGTTCTTGGTCAGAGTCTGCCTGCAATGCTGCATCTTCTGCTTACAGCAGTTTTTTGATCTGTCCCCCCAGACCTGTTTGCTAATGTAATGCATTACTAATACAAACAGCAGTGGGCTCAGAGATGAACTCTGATGCACACCCATTCCCACTGGGAACCCCACTACACTTTTCATACTTGTGTAACTGGGTCCTTGCACAGAGTCTGCACTAATTCAACCAATGTTTCTTGAACTTTGAACTATGTCAGGTCTGCACAAGCAGCTTTCTTGGGGACTTCTCATATGTTTTCTCCATGTCTAGAGTGTAGAGGCACACACACACACACACACACACACACACACACACACACACACACACACACACACACACACACACACACACACACACACATGACTGACATGCACACACGCATAACTTGGAGACATGGCTATAGTTACTGACACGTGCATACCTTAGTCAAATGTCTTCCATTTGAACTCAGTATATATCTGTGTTATCACATTTGGAAGTCCTTGAATGGCATTCTGTCATCTAGTATCAACATCTGAAGTGCTGCAGCCATAATAAATGTCTTGATCAAGTGACTTGTCAAACACAGAGCATGTTGCAATGTCTGCTGCAGTATCCAGCATCATAGGGTACAGCATGCAGCTTACCAGGGCTGTGATGCATGCCTTCTAAGGTGCTCAGGCAATGGAAGTGCTACTTTAGGTGAGCCAGCACCCATTTATGATGTTGCAGGTATATAGGTTTGCCATACTGTCTCCTTTATCCACATGGGTCGGCAGCTCAGTCATTGGTGTAAAAAGCTAAGCTTGAAGAGGTATGCAGCATCCATAGTAATTACTCATGCTGTGTGCTTCTACAGTGAAATAAACAATGTCATATGCATCACATTCAGGTGATAGTAACCTCTGTACTACCTAGTGTTCAGAAAATACACTACATATGCAGCCATGGTCATCACATAAAATGCCTACATTATTTAAATGAAACTTGCATGTTACAGTAGACCAGGAATTCACTTAGGCACTTGCATCAGAAGGTGTGTGCAAGGCTCTCATAATGCTGAATATACAAATGACGTGAAGGAAGCCTCACATCATATATATGCCTCAGTGCATTTATGTTGGGGGAAGTGCAAGATCAATGAAGTATGGAAAGACTGTGTTAGTAAAATCATGTGTAGAAATACAAAAATGACACATGCAACACTACAAAAAATAGGTGCTCATCTCTGTAGAAATACAAAAATGACACATGCAACACTACAAAAAAATAGGTGCTCATCTCTGTAGAAATACAAAAATGACACATGCAACACTACAAGAAATAGGTGCTCATCTCTGTAGAAATACAAAAATGACACATGCAACACTACAACAAAATAGGTGCTCATCTCTGTAGAAATACAAAAATGACACATGCAACACTACAAAAAGTAGGTGCACATCTCTGTATAAATACAAAAATGACACATGCAACACTACAAAAAATAGGTGCTCATCTCTGTAGAAATACAAAAATGACACATGCAACACTACAAAAATAGGTGCTCATCTCTGTAGAAATACAAAAATGTCACATGCATCACTACAAAAAATAGGTGCTCATCTCTGTAGAAATACAAAAATGACACATGCAACTCTACAAAAAATAGGTGCTCATCTCTGTAGAAATACAAAAATGACATGCAACGCTACAAAAATAGGTGCTCATCTCTGTAGAAATACAAAACTGACACGTGCAACGCTACAAAAAATAGGTGCTCATCTCTGTAGAAATACAAAAATGACACATGCAACACTACAAAAAATAGGTGCTCATCATTTTGTGGTGTTCTTCTACAGAAATAGAAAAATGTATGGGACAGAATAAAAACATAAAAATATGACTAATTATGAAAAAGGATATTATGAAATGAGAAAAGGATGGAAACCTCTATGGAATGAGAACAGAAAATGTTGTGCCTTTCGGCTTTTCCCCGTTAGGGGTCGCCACAGCGGAAATCCGGTCCACTAATGATTGGCAGTAGATTTTTACATGCTGGCTTGCCAGGCCTAACGCACAACCTTCAATGAAGGAACACCCATTCACTCATGTCACCACACAGAAGACGCTCTAACTGAGAATCGAATGGGCAAAGTCTAACTGTGAGGCGACAACGCTACCGCAACACCACCACCGCAGTTGGAATGGGAACAGAAAATACAAACAAAAAATAGTGGTACAATGATATTCTGAAAAAAATATTATGAGTAAGTCTAAAAAAATAAAGATGAGAGAGTTCAGAAAGTTATTAAGGAAACACAGGAAAGATTTAAACATGAACTAGAGGTGAAGGATTTCCAATGGAGATTTATGTTAGACAAATTGCCAGTTTAATGATAGAAAATGTCACATCTGAAATGAGGAAGAGAAAATGGCACACGTTTATTTAGTGTTCAAGTATTAAAGAAGTATGTTACTTGTCTTAAAGGAAATTTGGATCAGGATATTTTCAAATATTTATATGAATATGATTGTTTTTGATTTATATGAAATATTAAAAAAGAAAACATTGCTATTAATGATGGTTAGTGCTTTATAGATAACATACAACACAAGATGTCAGGAGTTACTTTATAAACAGATTTGTGATGCATTGAACAATTTGGATAAATTTAAAAAAGGCTATGGAGTAAGGAGTGGGCAAGATGAATAGGAAAATGTTGGAAGGATGAAGGATATAACTTTAAGAATATAAAAATAAAATGTTGTTTGTTGTTAGATTATATGATGAGATGATGTGTAAATAAACTCCCTACTCTTTTCAATAGATGCCATGAGTTATTTTATATTCACCTCAGGTACCGCCACCTGAAGTAGATGGGACCCCAGTTTAAAATCTCATCTAAAGGATGACACACAGCAGCCCTATAATGCTGCACTACAGTGCTAGCATTCCAACCACCTGGAGTGAAAATAGAATGCACAGTCTTCTGGTCTTTCAGAATCAAAGGGGAGTATGCTACCAGGGAGTCACTGACACTGGCATGAAGCAAAGTTTCCCCAGTCACAAATCTATAATTGAATATTTTGATATCTCTCCACTGTACCATAAGATCACAGTATTGTGAGTATATTTTCTCCTTTGCAAAACATTTCTCTTTTCCCATTGTTGTGTAACTATGGAGGTAGTACATTTAAGTAAGGGGAATATAGATGAAAATGCCCACATGGAAGTTGAAGGAAGGATTACCCCCTGAAATGATGTTTTCTTTGTGGTGTTACCCAAAGATTCAATAGTTGCTTTGTCTAAGAAGTTTATATCCACAGTTTACTGTCAGCAGGCTGTGGTTCATCTTCTTCTCAAAGATCCTTTGAGTAGGCCTGATCTTAATTAATAATATATTTACAGACTGGTATTTTATGGAAAAATTTTGTTCTTGCTTATTGACACTGCTACATTATAGCTGCTACATTATCTGTGTTAGTAGATCATAACTGTAAAAGGATAAGAATAGTCTAGTTTGCTTATTTTGGTAAATGATACAAATAAAAAGATCAGTTGGTGCAAAAACAATGTTCAGGAGAATGTTTACACCTGACATTTGAGCATCTAGTTAAAAAAGAACAGTGATTAAGCTTAAATGTAAGCCATATTGTTAAAAAGTTTAGGTGAGGAAAGTATGGATATTCAATGAATCAGTCATAATAAGAAAACTCTCACCATCCTTTTGGCAGGATGTATCTTACCACAGAGATGAACATTATCTTCTTCACAGCATATCTGAGCACCAGACCACTGTGTAATAAATGACACCAGAATATATTAAACATTCATTAGCAAACAATGTTCAATTAATTGTTAATATGATTGGATGAAAGATCTTCTGTTGAAGGAGGGAGGAAAATCCAACTCTTACTTTGGGACAATGATGGACAGGAATGGCAAGGGTTAATCATTCCAGCCTGGAAGAAGGGTTTGGCAGAAGAGGGATATATGGTGCAAGATCAAAGTTATTCTACCTCACATAACATATGACTGGTGGTGGAAAAATAAGTGCTTATTATGCAGGAGTCTTTCTATGACAGAAAGAAGCCACATCATAGAAAGAAAGAGATAAGTAGTATAATGAAAAAAAAAAAAACTTACTGGTTGGAAGGGGAAATATGTAGAAAAGGAGAAACAAAGTCAACATAGATAAGTTAGAACATTTCAAAACTGCAGAGTAAGTCAAAGATGTTTTCAGAAATTAGATTCAATACCAAGACTCACTTAGAAGGAATAGCTAGTTCAGGGAGCGGCAAAGCTCTTAGCTTTATAGAAGCCATAGTGTGACTAGGATACGTATATATGCGTATTTAAAGAGTAGATATTTTTATGAAGGCAATGTGAGTAGCAGAGCTATAAATTACATAACCATATCTGGTAATGGGCAACAAAGAACAACATGCAGTTGTGAGTAGAATCTCTTTACTTTCTCTAGTAATGTTGTTAAACCATCCATCCGTCCATCCATCCATCCATTCAGCCATGACTCCCTTTTTTTCCCATTTTGCACATGGGAGTGTTGTGTCACATGAACAGTGACAATTATCTGGAGCCATGGTTTACAGATTACTGTAGTAGTGTCATGTGGTAATTAAGTCATGTGGTCAAGGACACTACTGGTTTTGCTAACCAGCTGTTCAAGGTATCCAATCTAAGGCCAGCATTGCAGCGCTATAATCTGATGTGAAGAATGATTATTATAGAGTTTCTCAGATATGATGAGAACACTGATTTTATTTCAGCATAGCTGAATATATTTGACAATAATACACTCTTCTGCAGTGTACAAACTTGATAGTTGATAAACAGGCTGATCTTGAAAATCCTGGGCTGAGCTTCAAAATGGGACAGTATGAACAGTTCACTAACCCAATCAACAAATCAAAATAAAACAAAATAAATTTAAATAATATTAAATATTATTTGGTAACTTCTATAGAATACATTATATACTGCGTATTTACAAAAGGTATACGTTATTGGGATAGCCATAGTGGAACAAGCTATCAAGAAGAAAAGTAGGTATACAAGAAGGGGAAAAAGATGTAAAGGATTTGTATAATGGTTAAGCTCTTTACCTCAGAGACACAAGGTACACCTTTGATTCTCACCTTCAAAAGTGAAATTGTCTAGGCTTAAAGTGGCCCACAAGGGTAGCTAGTCTAGTAATTACCTATGGATACTCTGCCAGAAATATTGGGGGAATAAATAACTGTAACTAAAAGAATTATTCTTTGAATTTGGTTGGTATAATGGTTAAAGTATTAATTTCAGAAGCACAAGATACAGGGTTTGATTCTCACCTTTAAAATAGAAAGTGGACAGCTTTAAAATACCCCCAAAGGCAGCTATCCTAGTACTTACCTATGAACTTAAAGTATGCATTATGATTTAGCTGGAGTGCTTGTTTGGTTTGTTTGCTTTTCTCTGCCTGACTATTGCTGATCTCTCTCTGCATTTGATTTTGAATTGAAATTTTTTTCATTTAAGGTTTGATTACCTCGTTTTTTTCTCTTTTTCTTATGTTATATTGCATTTGTTTTGTTTCAAGTTTTTTGTTCTTTTTGGAGTTTTCAGTGGACTTGGCTAGGTTCAGTCAGAAAAGTTAAAGAATTCCTTTGCAAGCTGTGAATAACATCCAGATAATTAGTGGGAAGAGCTGAGAAACAGCATGCATCATATAACTAGCAATATTTGGAGGTATCATTATTTAGCTGGAGTGCTTGTTTGGCTTGTTTGCTGTTCTCTGCCTGACTATTGTTGATCTCTGTCTGCATTTGATTTTGACATTTTTCATATAAGGTTTGGTTACTTCTATTTTTTTTTTATCTTTTTCTGATAATGCATTTATTTTGTTTTATGGTTTTTGTTATTTTGGAATTTTAAGATGCCTTGGCTAGGTTCAGTTAGAAGTAGAAAAGAATTCCTTTGCAGACAGTGAATAACACCAGCTAATCTTTTTCTTTTTTGAGTTTTAAGATGCCCTGGCTTGGTTCAATTAAAAAATAAGAAAAAAATTCCTTTGCAGACAATGAATAACATCCAGTTAATTAGTGGAAGGAGCTGACAAATAGCATTGCTCATTTAACCAGCAATATTTGGAGGCATCTGTATTTAGCCAGAGTGCTTGTTTGGCTTGCTTGCTGTTCTCTGCATGACTATTGCTGATCTATGTCTGCATTTGATTTTGAATTGAAGTTTTTTTAATTTTAGGTTGGTGACTTCTATTTTTTTATCTTTTTCTTATATTGCACTTGTTTTGTTTTACGTTTTTTTTGTTCTTTTGGAGTTTCAAGATGCCTTGGCTAGGTTCACTTAGAAAGTTAGAAAATAATTCCATACAGTGACTAATATCTGGCTAATTAGTGGGAAGAACTGAGAAATGGCATTCCTCATTTAACTACCAATATTAGGAGGCATCTTTATTTAGCTGGAATGCTTGTTTTGCTCGCTTGCTGTTCTCTGTCTGACTGTTGCTGATCTCTGCATTTGATTTTGAATTTAAGTTTTTTAATTTAAGGTTTGGTTACTTCTCTTGTTTATCTTTTTCTTATATTGCATTTGTTTTGTTTTATGTTTTTTCTTCTTTTGAAATGTTAAGGGGTATTGGCTAGGGTCAGTTAGAAAAGTTAGAAAGGAATCCCATTGCAGAAAGTGAATATCATCTGGCTAATTAGTGCAGGAGCAGAGAAATAGCATTCCACATTTAACTAGCAATATTGGGAAGCATCTGTGTTTAGCTGGACAGCTTGCTTGTTGTTCTCTGCTTGACTACTGCTGATTTCTGTCTGCATTTGATTTTGAATTGAAGTTTTACATTTAAGGTTTGGTTACCGTGATGAGCCACCACTGCCGACCAATATGTGACGTGGATATCCCACCTCTGGGCCAGTAATCAAGAAGCCTCAGTCCTCACCACTGGCACCTGTGGGGTGATGTTCACTGGGAGGATAACAGGTACACAATACAGTATTTCCAGATGCAGCTCTCTGCATCAAGTGCAATTTCCCTTAAGAGGAACAGAGACAACAGTAAGTCTGGGGCTGGTTTCTTCCTCTTTCTCCAGATCCCCAGTAAGACTCCCCCATGGCACAGCTATAGGGTTGAGTCCTTAGCCAGGATTTCAAGCCAAGTCCTCCAACATTCTCTCTCCAACCAGTGCTTCATGTCCCTGCCCAAGTAGCTGACACACACACTCTTGGAGACTTAATTTGCAAACACACACACACACACACACACACACACACACACACACACACACACACACACGCACACACACACACACACACACACACACACACACACACACACACACACACACACACACACACACACACACACACACACACACACACACACCTGGGAAACGCTGGCACAGGTTTATTAGCTATGACACTTTTTCCCAGGCTATAAGGTTGATACCACTGCCATGAGAACCCCTCACAAGCTACTTTAAGGTCCATAACAAAGGGTATCCAATTTTACTGAGTGAAATTAATATTAATACAAATGGTAGTTTGACCAAGAGCAAGGCTATTATGAGTGGCTTACACACCGTCACCAAATAAATATGCAAATACTTTCAAAACTTAAATATCTCTACAAAGATCAGCCACAATGAAAGGTTTAAAGATATTTAATAATAAAAAATAAAAGAACAAAACAATACTACATATCAATTCACAGTGACACCAAAGTTCAAAACCACAGGAAATATTCAAAACAGCGTCGAAGGACAGGCTCAGACAAATAAAGAAAATCAATATATAACCTAAGCTTCACTATATTCCTGACTAAATCTAAAACAATCACTATTCCCTAATAACTAACTTAACAGAGCAAGCAGATGATGTGGAGAATGTTTTTTCTTTTGTCAGGTGCATAACGGAATATAGAATGCTCTGTCTCACTAAGAGACTTCTCAAAATAATATCTAAAATATTACTGCTGAGATAGTTTGCAGAATGACATAATTTCTGGTCACGTGCCTTTTAGTTCCTATGCAAAACTCTCATTGCTGGACGCTGGCAGGAATTAGCATATATCTGTAAAAATACAGACACAAGGGCTTCTTCTCTGATCTTTGGCAGGTGCTGGAAGTCATAAAACAATTGCATACCTCTATGCTTCCAGAGTAGTGATTAGTTCACCCTAAAGACAATACAGAAAGCTTCCTAGTACAGACTTTGTGTCTCTGACTGTATTGAAACATGTGAGAGCATCTTTATCACCTAGCCTATAAAGTGATTTAATTTCAGATATTTTTCTAAAGTTTGCTGGACTGAGGTTAACTTCCTGTTTTCCAGATTCTTTTAAAACATATACAGTTAAACAGTTGCAACAGTGTATGTCCATTTATGTTCTCTCCAATAGGGCACACTGTGGATACATTTCAAACATAAGCACTTTACAGCTACCTTTTCAACACAAACATCTGTACAAAGCAGTTTGGTATACACATGATATACAGCTCTAATACATTTGGAACACAATAATCTTGTATAGATTAGTTTGATATTCACAAATGACATATACTTATTTACAAAATTCCAGCAAGCTGTGCTGGCATTACCTCCTGTCTTCATAGTTACTTCTATTTTTTATATTTGTCTTATATTGCGTTTGTTTTGTTTTACGTTTTTTGCTCTTTTGGACTTTTTAGATGCCTTGGCTAGGTTTACTTAGAAAGTTAGAAAATAATTCCTATGCAGACAGGGAATAATGTCCCACTAACTGGTTGGAGGAGCTGATGAAATTGCACTCCACATTTAACTAGCAATATTTGGCAGCATCTGTGTTTAGCTGGAGTGCTTGTTTTGCTTCCTTGTTGTTTTCTGTCTGACTATTGCTGATCTCTGTTTGCATTGGATTTTGAAATTTTTCATTTAAGGTTTGGTTACTTCTATTTTATTATCTTTTTTATATTGCATTTGTTTTGTTTTGTTTTATGTTTTTTGTTCTTTTGGATTTTAGGGGGTCTTAGCTAGGGTCAGTTAGAAAAGTTAGAAATGAATCCCTTTGCAGACAGTGAATAACATCCAGTAATAAGTGGGAGAAATAGCATTTCTAATTTAACTAGCAATGTTTGGAGGCATCTTTACTTAGCTGGAGTGGTTATATGACTTGCTTGCTGTTCACTACCTATTAGTTTTCTCTGTCTGCATTTGATTTTCCCACCACCCATCTAGCTACTGCTATACTTTTTAACTTCATGGCTTTTAAGTTACCTAGCTCTACTATAAATCTGATTCTGGGCACTTCTGCCAGTCCCATCTCATCAGCTCATTCTACTGAGTTTGGATAGATCAGTTGAGGAGGCCAATCCCCTTAGTTTCATATACTTGAATTATCTTCTGTTTCCTCCCTTCCTACTTAAAAAAGCTGCACTTTATTCAGCTGCTTTTATTGTATCTCTACTTCTTCCTAATTTATTAATTTAATTTTGCTTTTTGCTGCTTGTTCTTAAAGTGTTCGGTTGCATTTATTCTGCTACATTTATTATCACTTCTTAGTAGCCTGATTACACTGTGTTATTCTACGTTTTGATTTAATCAGCTGGGCTTCAAACTAGTTATCTTACATAAGGAGGGTTTGCAGTCTATACTCTTGTGCAAAAATCATTTATTTCCTTATTATGAAAACATATACAGTGAGCATAACAATGATAATTGACAGGTAGCAGTATGACTAGTGAATACATTGCCGATTGATAAAGCATAAAAGCAAAATAGTGAAAACTATTTACACATATGCCAAAAGTCCATCCTTAATTATATATACCAACGTCAAATTAGAATGTGTTCATAAAGGGATTTCCAAAATTCTGTAAAGTGGGTGTGGGATTTCTAAATGTAGGTTAAATATCTGTGAGCTAATAGGTGTTTAGTAGCTAATTGTTTGAAACCCTCCCAGGTGAGTGATTCTCTATCTTTCCAATGTGATGTAATATAATATTTAAATAATGAAACTAGTGTTATTAATATAATTGTGTTTGTAGTTTAGTCAGGCCAGTGGGGGTGATGCATAGGAGAGCTAGTTTCCAAGATAAGGTTGCTTTTTCATAACCCTTTTTTCTAGTTGGACTCTAAGTGAACACCATAGCTTATAGGTGCACTTGCAACTCCAAAAGATGTGGAGTAGATCAGCCTTGTGATTATCACAGTAGGAGCAGAATAGGGAGGTGGTTGGGTATATTTTTATTTAGAATGACTGGAATAAGATAGGCATTCTGGAGTATCATGATCTGTGTATATTTAAGTTTTTTAAGGGGAATACGTTTGGAGGTAAGCTGGATCGCTTAAGATATTTTTTGTTTGTGATTGAAGAACCTGGTGATTTATTAGGTTTGAGTCTGTTAACTGTCGTAATAATTTCTTGCTGGGAGATCGCGGAGGATAACACTTTTTGTTGATCTGGACTTATTTTGGGAAAATGTAATTGGTTGCAGTCTATACTCTTGGGGCAGGAGAGGTAACTTACTGCCTTCTAAGTTGGGAATTGCTGGTTTAAGGCTCATTCTGTCCGTTATTGTAAAAGTATCATAGTTCTGGTTTAAGGGTTTGGGATTCAGGCCAGTTATTTTACATTAAAGATTTATAGTCTACGCTGTGTTGGAAGGACAGGGTAGCCTCTGCCTTCTCATCTGGGAATTACTGGTGAGGCTTACTGTGGCTGTTATTCCAAGTGTCTTCATTCCTATTTAAGCACTTGGGCTCCAAACCAGTTATTTTATATTAGGAAGGCTTGTAGTCTAAACTCTTGTGGCAGGAGAGGATGGCCTACACCCTTCTGAGCTGTGAATTGCTAGTTGAAGGCTTTTTGTTTCTGTTAGTCTGAAAGTGTCTGTGTTCTGGTTTAAGCACTTGGGATGCAAACCAGCTATTTTACATAGGTTAGTTCTAGGCTAACTGTCCTTGTGAGCCAAGCCAATTATCCCTTGTGAGACTCAAACCCTGCACCTTGTGTTTGTAAGGCAAACACCTTAACCATTAGGCCACCCTCCCAACCATCAGGAAGGTATGCGGTCTACACTGTTTACTGGAGCTTCTCATAGTTTGGCATTCTTAGCCAGAGGTCTGGAATGCATCTGAACAGAAATCCAAGACATTCACTGAAATCTTTTAAAACTAAGTATAATTTAAGCCTGTACTGCACTTTGTCAGCTTTATTTTATTGAACTGCTGATTCATTTTTACTGTTTTTTGCTGCTGTGACTGCTTCATTCTGCACTTTGTGTCATTGTTAGTTCCGCCTTAAATAGCATAGGCTAAATTCAGACTTGCTGAATTTACACTGTTTGGTATCACTAATTGTTTTCATTTGGTATCACTAATTGTTTTCATTATTGTCATCCCCTTTTTTTCACATTTTTTACATGAGGTTAGGGTGTCACATCAATATTAGTCAATAAGATATGTAGCTCATGACAAATGGGAATTTAATAATTCACATTTACTCAGAATTTTATTTCTTCAGTCGTGGAAATAGCTGATCGACCTCTGTAACAGTGACTCATTTCTCAAACTGAGATGTTTATTGTGTTACTCTAAAATCATAAGCATGCAGAAACAATGACATGACCCTCCTTCTACATTTTCAGTAAACACAGTGACTCGCTGTCTGAAAATGAATTTAAAAAGATCCAGCTGTGCTCCATAACAGAAAAAAATGCAGAATATCATCAGCAAAATGATTACCTAATTAAAATAGAAACATCACAATAGTCTGGCAAATTTTATGGATAGGAAGGTTTTATTAAAGTTACACTTAGATATTTATGTGCTTGATTAATTGATATGAAGTAAATAATTTTGTCCTTTTTTAAACATTCCTTATCCACACCTATCCAAGAGCTGCCTTCAGGCTTCCTTGAATGATGCACTGATAATCTGTACATTAGCTTGCTAACTAGAACAGTGGTATATGGACTATGATTACTTTTCTAGGAGGTACTTTTCATTTAATATATCCTTTATGGCCTTTTAAGCTACAATATTAAGTAAGGATTACATGCTCAGCTGTAGCAAATGTCACCAATTTCATGCAATTAAATTTCAATCCTGAAATATTACAGTGGGATGTTTTGAATCAATTCTATGCTGAATACTGTCAGCTAATCACACAGTATATGTTTGATAGAGCAAATTTCTAGGATAACAATTTCCCTGAAAGGTATCAGCTGCAACCCAGCAAAATATTAAACAATAAATCATATTCTTGTTTTTTTTTTCTGGGATTACTTGATATATGCATATTTCTATGTCATAGTTTATGCCCGGTGTGCTCTGTTCCCCACTGTGCTTAGGATTCATGGGTTAAGAAAACTGTAAGACATCGAGTTGCTTTAAAGAGAACCATTATTTCACTGACAAATACAGGTAACTACCAGAGGTGTCTGTGTGTCTTTGTGTCTGTGAATCTGTACATCGGTGCGTATATAATTCTGAAATATTATCTCCCCTGGGGAGGTTTGCCTTATTATTATTTCTATTTAGAATGTGTTTAAAAGGTAAAAGCCCTAAGTCACTGCTAAACATCCCAAAAGAACACATTAATGCATTAGGTAAAGCATAACAAAAATTATTTTATTAACCATATCACTAAGATCCATGTGACAGTAGAGGAGAGAAGAATAAAGCTACCAGCATGTCCTACTCACTTTGCAGCAAACCATTTCAAACATGGATGCATAAAACTAAACAATAACA
>NC_056730.1:310933563-310936063 GCF_019279795.1 Protopterus annectens
GAAGATGTTTAAACTGTCCAAGAATTGTATGCTTGTATGCTGGTTATAATATTTTATGATGCAATAATTGTTATTTTTGGCAATACTATTTAAATAATGAAATGTTATGCCTCGTTTGATGAAAGTGACTGGTCATATGTGACAGGCTGTGGTATGGTCTGATGGATGCAGGTGGATTAAGGTGCAGTACTCTTTTACTCAACTGTTAACATACCAGATATACTTCCCAAAGCTATTGCATACTTAGCTCTGGCTAAGAAGTGCTAGAGGAAGGTGCACCCTAAGGGCAGTTCATCCACAAGAAGCTGAATGCATTTTATGCCTATGAGAAGAGTTATACCAAAGTGTAATACTGCAGTTCAGCTGTCTCAGCCTGGTTAAGCTTCATTTGCATAAGATCTGCATATAGAGGACAAACTTCATGCCAATGGAACTCTTCTTAAGAGTGACTGCTTCTTAACAACTGATGATGAAACCAGCTTCGACTGGCTACATGAAAACTGGCTGCTCAGATATAAGTAAAGTCACTTACTATGCAATGTTGTGAGCTACATAAAGAAAATGTTTTGATAGTGCAACAATGTTCCAGTTGAGAAAATAGTTATTTATTTATTTATTTATTTATTTATTTATTTATGTATTTAAACAATTTGTTAATTAGGTAGTTGGACTGTTTCAAAGATAGTTTTCAGATATGATCCAGGCCAACATCAGTATTACTAGAGACAGCACAAGGCAACTGCTCCAAAAGGCTCTACAAAGGAAGGCCTACAAGAAACAGGAAACTATAGGCAGTACTACAAGGGAAGGCCTACAAGAAACAGAAAACTACAAAAGACTCTACAAGGGAAGGCCTACAAGAAACAGGAAACTATAGGCAGTAGAATTTGAAAGTGCTAGCATCATTACTGTAAGAAACTTAAAATATTGCATATCAGGTAACATTAGTAAAGTCAGGCAGCCGCAGTGGTGCAGCGGTTAGCATTGCCACCTCACAGCAAGAGGTTCTCTGGTTCAATCCTCGGCTGGGGTGCCTTCTGTGCGGCGTCTGCATGTCCTCCCTGTGGTTGAGTGGGTTTCCTCTGGGTGCTCCAGTTTCCTCCCTCATCCCAAAGACATGCTGTAGTAGGATTGGACACTCTAAATTGGCTCTAGGCATGAGTCTGTACATGTGTGTGCTAAATTGGCTCTAGGCATGAGTCTGTACATGTGTGTGCCTTTTGTGGAAGGTCGAGTGCTGAGCTGGCAACTCAACACCATAAAACTTCACTGCCAATCATGTAGACGGGTGATCCGCTGTGGCAACCCCTAACCGGGAAAAAGCCGAAAGAAGAAGAAGGTAACATTAGTAAAGTTATTGTTTAAAAATGTTCTGTTACCCACACTGAATTAAGGAATGATTAGCAGCATTATAATGAAGCAAGATCTGGACTGTAACCTCAAAGTTAAAATTAAGAGTACCAGAAAACAGGTCAGTCTAAATCAATGAGTTTTTTATGTGTGTTTTTTACATACAAGCCTGCCAACCGTCAAGTTTCTGCCATTTAGATTTGAGTCCAGTCATTCTTCAGCATGGAGGTGACAACTATCTGAGGGGACCATCATCCAGGTAGCCATGGCAGTGGTTTGCATGCTTGACGGCAGTCCTGCAATGAAATTATTCATGTTATGGCCAAACCCACCCCACCCCCCCCACAGGTGGGGGACATATGACACACATTATCACAGGGGCTGCTACACCTTACCTGTGCAAATGCCTACTTCTGTGCACACCAAAATGATGCTATACCAAGCCAAATGTATAAAATCACCACAATTTATTGAGCAATTTCGTCTTTGGAAGTGATGCAATGCTCATTCCATGATGACTGTATAAACCTCTGTGCGTATGTGTGTGTGTATATATATATATATATATATATATATATATATATATATAGATTCACTTCATTATCTCGAAATACTGAAATCTCGAATTTCAGTATCTCGAGAACATGAAGCCAAAAATCCAAAAACCAAAAACCCCAGAAGCGCGAAATTTAAAATCGCGACTTCTACACTAAACATACCGCAGACACAAACACAAACATACACCTCCCTTCACATAGACAAACACCTATCCTACATACAAGCCCATGTGGGGGGATGCATCCCCCTCATCCCCCTTCTTAAATATACTAACTCCGCGGTCACACTACACAGACAAACACACAAAAACACCACCACACAAGCTACATTCCCCTCGCACACACACACATCACACTAACAAAACACACAGATGCACACTAAAGCCCCTACTTAAAACCAGTAAAACACAAACACTTACCTACATCTCCAACCACCCACTCACACACCACAACACCAAAACCGCTAAGTCAAAATCTCCGAACTTCGGGATTTTGAATTTCGCACTTCTGGGGTTTTGGTATTCTGCACTTTCACCCTTCTGGTCTCGAGCTACTGAAATTCGGGATTTCAGTAGTTTGAGATTCTGAAGGGA